>NW_028185950.1:414400-656721 GCF_003343005.1 Rhea americana | reverse complement strand
CGGCGGCGCCCGGCTGCCCGCGCTGCCCGCGCGTCAGAGCGCGCTGTGCAGGGCGGCGGCGGCGGCGGCGGCTCGAGTTGCCACGCGGGGAAGTTTGATGGCTTCTTTGAGGAGGGTCAAAGTGCTGCTGGTGCTGAACCTCCTCGCCGTGGCCGGCTTCGTGCTCTTCCTGGCCAAGTGCAGACCCATCGCCGTCAAGAGCGGAGATTCCTTCCGTGAGATCCACCCCAGGGCCGAAGCGGCCAACTTGACCGCCCGTGGCAGCAACTCCATCCAGGATGCRGTGCTGAAGAGACTCTCCCTCCTGGAAGACATCGTCTACAGGCAGCTAAATGGTAGGAGTAGCTCTCGCGCTCTTGGTGCCCTTCGGGTGCGTGCGTTAAGGCGAAGATGCGGCGCGGTTGTTTCCTGAAGTTTGCCGGGCCGAGCCGTGCCTCCCGCTTTTCCCCCGCGTTACCGTGCGGCCCGAGTCGCCACGCAGGGAATCGATGCAGCGCCCGGTTTCCGAGTTCTCGTAGCGTTTCGGGAAAGCTCGGCGGCACCTCGCGCTGGCTGCAGCGTGTGTAATCGCCTAACGCCAGCTGCTCAGGAAATTACAGTGTCATGATTTCTTCCTCAGATGAGAAGGGAGTTCAGCGGGCAGATGCGGGGCTGGGGCGAGCGCTCCGTGTATTGATTGAGGGGATGGCTTTTACCGCTGCACGCTTGCTTTTTTGGAAGGGAGTTTTAAAAAGGCTGAAGTATGTTGCGTTATTTAAGTGCAGAAGGTCAGAAAGCAAATGCACCTTCTGTAATAAGTTAAGCAAACAATTCAGTATTTCCTGTGGCTCAGCCTTGACAGCTGCTAATTAAAACCTCAAGTAATGCATCTCTTTAGAGTGTAGGGAAGGGTTTTCTATTAAATTTCTCACCAGGCTCAGTAGTTCTGAGATGTAGAAAGGGAGTTTTAAAGATGCCGTGTGGGATAGAGAAACATGTTGTAAAGCTGTAAGAAATCTAGGTAAGCTAACTAATTAAAACGCTGACTGTGGAAGCTATTTTTTTTTTAATTGCTCCCCATAGATTCACAACTGGGATTGCGATCTCGACCGAGAGCCCCATTTATAGCTTCCAGTCTCTGTAGCCTTAAAGACCGCAAGTTTTAGCGGTGCAAAATCAGCATAGCTAATGCTTGAGGCAGTACTGATGTGACTCCAGCCTCGACTCTCGATTAGGAACCTCCTGCGTGATTTGGCGCTGCRTTAAGCTGCGAGCGTCGTGGCTGCGTGCTGGACCGGGGCTATTGCCGAGGCAGCGCTGTACCCAAGATGTGAGGCAGGTGCTGAAATGCAGCGTGCGTTGTCTGCTGCGTGCTCTTCAGCTGTGAGAGTTGTCTTGGTCAGCACCTGTGCTTTGGGGAAGGACGCTGCGTAAACCGAGAAGCGCTCAGCCGAGCGGGCATTTATACTGCTGCCTTATCCGCTTGCAGGAAAACGTGCCTGTTAAAGCGTCTAGCGCCTAGTCTGAATTTGATGTCGCCCGACAAGAGGTGTGGGAACGGCATCGTAGGGCGACAGACAGGGTGAAACAAAGGAATAGCAAGGGATAAGGTTAAAAACCTGGGTGTTAGGTGGAGCGCGTAGTCTGTAGGCTGCTGCCGGCATGGGGAGGACGGTCACGGAGTAGTGTAGGAGTCTGCTTGGTGCTGAAGAGCACGGTCGTGCACCTAAAGGGGGGGGGGGGGGGGGAAGAGAGGTGATAGGTATGTTGTCCATAGTAAAGGAGTAGGAAGGAAAAATGTTAAAAAATATCCCCCCCCAAAAAAACACTGGGTGTTATATACAGTGAACCTGTGAAACTCACTGCTGCTGGATATTGCAAGGACAGAGGTTTTCAGGAAGAAGTAGGCACTTATTTAAAAAGGACGAGAGCAGAAATTCATGAAGGGAGCCCTCGTAGGAGAACCTGGCTTGGTTTTGAACATGCACTGAAGATGCTGTCAAGCCTTGCAGCAAACACAGAGAAGGAAATCGTAACTTACTGCCCTTYTCCCGGTGCGAAGGGAGAGCGGTGGAGGCGAGCGCGGGAGTCGCCGGCTGCGGGAGCAGCGCGGGGGGGAGAGCTCGCCTCCGCGGCTGCACGGGCTGCAGAGCCCGCAGGCTGCTGCGGGCACGGGCTGCACGTTTACAGGGCAGGGTGGGAGCCCGCTTCGCGCCGAACAGCACGGTCACGCACCCAAAGGTGGGGGGCGAAGAGGTGACAGAAAAGGGGGGGAAAGAAAAAGCTCTGTTATAGTGGTTGTATAACTTTGGGTCGAGTATGTATTTGGTACCGGTGATTTTTTTTAGAAAAGTACATACGTGCTCTGTTCTCCGAGTAGTGTGCATGTGCGCTGTGCTTCAGCAAGGCGTGGGTGTAAGGGAGGGTGTGGGGGCCGGATGAGCCCCCGTCGCCACCCACCGCCGCTAAAAGGAAAGAGCGAAGTGTGCTGAGGCGGTCTGTAGGACGGAGAGCGCGGAGGAAGCTGGAGCAGCTTCCCAGCGGGGGCCCCAATTGAGGTTCAGTCCTAATTCTGGGCACTCGAAGGAGAATACTAAAGCTGAAATCCTGGTGCCTGCTTGAGGTACGCAAATACTAGTTCACCAGTATGAGTTTACTTTGATTTTTGTTTTCTTTTTGCGATAAGAAAGTTGCGTGCAGGTGAGAAACGCCTAACAAAACGCCCGTATGCTCTTGAGCAAGCTCCCTGCAAAACGCGTCTGCTGAGAGATTCTCTTTGTATCRCTTACGGTAGTTTTGTGCTTTAAATCTGACCTTTGCAAGTGCAAAGTGTTAGAATATAGTAYCCTGTGGCATATATGGGGAAATCCTCGGGAAGTGTTTGGCCAAAGAGAAACGCTAAAACCTGGGTTGGGTGCAATCAGCCATGGGTGGTTTTTTATTGCGTTCTAGGATTTAGCTAGATTTCAGTGCAAGTTGATGCCACCTTTGGAAGAAAGTGCATCTTGTGAAAAGCTCTGTTCTGTAAGCATCAAATGAGCAACCTGATTGCCCCATTGCTACTTTTTTTTCTTTTATTTTTTGAACCCTGCAGTGTCAAGCATATCAGAAATACCAGCTCTCTCTGATACGACAACCCAGATTTTCTGTTTACATGCATTTGTTTCTGTAAACGTTGGCCACAAAATCAAGATAAACAGCATGAGCAGCCTCRGGGCTACTGAAGGAATGATTCTATGGGATTATTCCTTTGGAATGACTTTTTTCCGCAGTGCCGTTGTGGAAATAATACCCRGCCCCCTTCTTACTTGGCAGCGTAGATGCTCTTTGTGCAAGAAAAGTTGTCCCAAACGTGACCCTTACTTCAGTCCAAAATGATTCCTCACCTAGGTTGCCTCATCCTGCCTGCGGTCAGGGTTTTGGCACATGTGCAGTGCAGATTAACATAGTTCCAAACTGAGCTTTTTTTTCTTATTACTGGATTTTTTCCTACTCTCAAATTGGATGACTCTCATACCTGCAGAGAAATACRAGGGTACTCTTTAAATGGACTGTTGAAATGGGAGCTTTTGTAAGCATGTAGTAATCWGAGAATTTAGAGGATTTTTAATTTCTGCAGTAATTCTAACGGCTGGAATTCTGTTGGTCTGAAAATGTTCAGAGCAAACTAACGAAGGGCTGAGAGGAACACGTGCATTTTATTTCAGATACTAACTACAATTTGTAGTTTTTCATCCAAATCTAATTTAATTTTTCCTGCGCTGACATTTACATAAGCAAAAATTGCGGGCCAGATTATGTGGAAATGTATGGAAATTCACACAGATGAACTTTTCAGTTTGGGGCCGTGTTTGCAAAGAGTGTTTGTGTAGAAAAAGCARATGAGTCAGTTAGCAAGAGGCTTGAGCGAATAAAGACGTGGAAGAGAGCATTCAGCTTCTGCTGCAACCGTATGTTTCCTGCGTGGTGCTGGGCACCACGATTTATCTAAATCTCTTGCCCCGGGACTGTTGTGAGAAATGCGTTAATGACYGTGAGGTGTTTGAGAAATGTGTGTGTGTGCTTGTAGGATCCCGAGACAGCAAAGGTGGACCAAATGGTTTCACATCGAAGACTGATATGTCCCCAGGTTAGTGGCATGTAGAATAAATGACGTGATTTGGGGAAAGCTGCAGCTTGCGTTAAGAAATGATGTACAGAGATTTTGTTCTTGGTAGGATGGGTTTGGTGTCCGTTGTGCGGTGAGAAGCTGCTCTTCTCCCCTCCTACAAGCAATAGCCTTGGGGGAATTGCTGGGGCACTTTGCTTTTGCCTTGTTTTCTCTTCCATCACCTTCCGCGTTACTCCCTGTTCCACCTTCCTGCCACTTCCCAACGCCAGGCCTGCTGGGCGCTTGCTGGGGTGAAGAGACAAGTGGCATTTCCTCCAGAAGAGGAGCCGTTCGATACGTGCTCTTGGCAGTGCTTGCCCAAAGTGGGAGAAGCGCTGAGAAGCTGGCCAGGGGTYTGGTCCTCCAGCGAGATCCAGGCTGCTCTCCTGCCAGCTGCCAGGGCTTTGAGAGGCAGTTGAGATGTGCTGAGCCCCATAACCAGTCTCCCTCACGTGGGCAGAGCTCTGATTTTGTGTGTGTCCCTGTTTTTCTTTGTCTGATTCTGCCCTTAAGTGGMGACACCCTTGTTCTAGGCTCTGCTGGCAAAGAGCTATTTAAGTCGGTACAGAGACAGTTTAGTAATTAAACAGTGGTGCCAGTTGGAGAATAAGAAATGCAGGAAGGAGAATACCTTGAATAAACCCTTGGTTTGGATGTGGGGAAGCTGTCATCCTCATCTGCTGTTGCTAACAACCTGGAACAAGTACAAGCAGATCAGATAATTTGTTCCATTGCTCACTGGTGACTTGGTATTTAGCCACCTTTCGTGTACGCTGAGGGCAAACAGCTGCGTGCCTACTCCTGTAGTGGTCAGAAACACCAGGGGGTAGATGAATAGAGCTTGTTCCTTGATTTGATTCCCTAACTTTGGACTGTTCTGCTGCTGATCTGACCTGTATGTCGCTCTGTGTTCCATCTGCTGGCTTTGGGTCTTTGGAGGTGCCTACCAAGAAGCAGCCCCAGTCCTAGAAAAAAGTTATTTCAATTGAGTCTGGGTCTTGGGTTAAAACCTGCAAGAAGTGTGAAAGCGATAAACTCCCTGCCTGGTGCTTTTTTGGCTGAGGCACAGTAACAGCTGAGTCTGGTGAGTGCTCAGCTGCCTTGAAGCCAGTGAAACTGGGGTGACATGATATCTTTCTGAGTGGAATGGAAAAAATAATGCCTTAACCCCCAAATTCTTTGCTTCATGCTAAATACTCATAAGAAGACAGAAGACATTGGGAAATGACACTGCTGATTCATGCTAAGCCCTTCATTTAAGTTTTATTTTGTAAACGCACCACCAATTAAGTACAGGATCAGAGAGAAGACAAGACATTTGCAAACTGTTGAAAATATTTACGGGCAATGCTAAAGTGGACAGTGCAGAAGAATCTGGCCAAGAAATGGATGAATAGAGAGGATTTTTGATTTTTCCCTGTATAAGCTCAAGAAGCACACAAAAATTAAACTGCTACTATACTTAATGTTAAATGTTGAAGAGGAACTTTAAGTTCCTTGGCMGTTAAATAAGCAACGTTCATTATTTTGGAACAAACCTGGATCTGTGGTTTTGCACACGGACTTATTTGCACATGCTGAGATATGAGCAATTGCCTGCCAGCAGCCTCCCTGCACACAGCCTGGGTTCTCATCTGCTCTCCTATTAGGAAATTAGCTTTATGAGGGCTGTGTATGGACATCGAGGCAGGTCCAGAGACACAGCCTTTGGCACGGTCTTCCTGTCCCCCTTGTAAAATGGCACTTAAGTGACTTAAAACACTTTAAAGATTGGCGGATTTACTTCCCATAATGATAAGATAGTGCTTATCTTCTCTAACACTTGTGATTTGCAAAGTACATTGTAAATAGCTAACTATTGAATATAAGAATTATGTATGTAAATAAGGCAGTTTAGAAGCAGTTCTGTCAACTATTTAGTAGTATGTAATAGCGTAGCACCCGTGGACTAGTTTACTAAAATTTTCCCATAGGTAGGTAATATATGAACTAAAACACGAAGAAATTCTCTGATGAAGATAGACAGCTAAATGAAAAGAGAGTCGAGAACTGCTATTTGTAASGGACCCCTGCTTTAGTCACATTAATGAAATCAAATCAAAATAGCTCTTTATATGAGCACAGCCTTGCTGGGTGAAATCCTTTGATATAAGAAACGGTGATGTGGAGATAAAATAGGAAAGTGATATGCTGTGGTGGAGGTGACTACTGTATTAACTGATCATTATCGCACAGTATCTGAGATACTTTTTCCCTCTCCACGCCACTACCATGATACTTTTGGAGCAGAAGCTAGCTGTGTTATTATAGGAACTGGATAAAAATTGCAGCTTTTGTATTTATTATTTACCTACCAGATTTGGATGCYGTGTTTCCTGTAAAGAATAATGCATATTGTCCAGACTTGGTACTTGTTTTTCTACGTTCTCAGCCTAAACTTATTAACTGCAGGAGAGTGGACTTCATAGTAATTCCTTGAGATTCCTGACAGCTGGTTGTCTATAAATTATTCATATGAGGACCATAGACACTGGGGCTGATATTGATCAAAGAATGAGTAAAATAAATACTTAGAGGAATAATAAAGTTAAAAGATGAGCCTTCGAATAGTCACTTATGAAGCATCTGGGAGCTTGGAAGTTAACATGACATTTAGTTTACAGCCAGGCTGACTAGGAGCTGATAGATAATTTTTGTTTTCAATAGTTGTTTGACATCATCATCCGAATATTCACTGTGGTTGGCGATGAATGAGTAATAAGGTACTAACGTGTTTATCATGCAGAGGCGCTACAGGGATCATGAGATGCAAAAGCAATGACTAGAAAACAGAGAGAACACGGGGAATTTTATTCTTGTGTATTAACTCACCTCTGCCTGAATGGAGCAGCAGAGCCTTAGATGGATGGTACGATTTTCGATAGTACRTTGGATTTTGGCGACCACATTATTTAGGTGGCTTGTGTGAATTCCAGTGTTGCTTCAAAGCCTCAGTGCCGATCCGCAGTGAACCACACATGGCGTCTCTAGTAAGAGACAGTTGGAATTGGAGACGTTTGGCAAAACATGGGCATCTAGTGACGGTTGGGTGCCCGAAGGCATCCCGCCTGGCCGCTCTGGAAGGGTCTGCTGTGGGTGCTGTGTCGCGTGTGCTGGGTGCGTGCAGCCCCTCGGATACCCCGGGGCCTTTCGAGTGGCAGCAGACACTGCTTAGGCACCGACATCCCATGCTTGCTGTCTTGGAGAACAACCAGTTTGGTCAGGGAGGACAGACGGACAAAGCTGGCTTTAGACTCGTGCGGTCAGTGTGCTTGGCTTTGGGCAGTACTTCTGGTCTGCTGATGGCCACCATCTTCCCCGATTACTTCTCTCCTTACACCAGATTGCCTGCGTTTCTTGGGAGGAAACGCTGCATATAGCCTGTGACCAGAGCTACCTCTTAGGAAGACAAAGTATGAAAGAAAATAAATGAGCCTTCTCTGATAATTAAAAGGTTTTGCTCATTTTGCAATTTATGTCACTAATCTTTGTATAAAACCGAACAATCTGGTCCAGATGTTACGGCCGCTGGTGAGCTGCTGGTTCGCCATTCCCACAGGCTCTCCCGAGTCCCAGGGTAGGTAAGGACATTCAGTATGTTGAAATATCGAGCTTAAAAAGGAGATTTTTTTTTTTTTCCAAATGGAGTTATAGCTCTGGTAAGAGTGAGCCAAGAAAAGGGCATGCTTTCACGTTTTTTGCTGGAATAGGTTTGCTTGCACAGCAGTAYTCAGATGCTTCTGAACCGATCCGTGCTCTTCCTGCCAGACTGCGAGACATCGTCCGCAAGCACAGGAGTAGAGAGGACAGCGATCTCCCCACGCTTACTGTGCCGCCACCGTGTGTGTCGGGCTCAGAAACCAGCACTGTAGAAGTTAAAAAGTAGGTCTGCTGTGGGACGTGTAAGATGTCCTTGCAGGAGTTTGCAAAGGGCTGGCCAAAGTGAATGCGCATAGTATCGACCCTATCATGAGTCAATAGTGGTGACTGAACTGCAATAATGTATCCTCACTGTATGATATTATTTTTCCTAAACAGTTTGGTGCGTAGCAGCAATCATATTTTATAACCCCAAATCCCTGCGGTCGGATTTCATCAAGAAAGTGCCAAATACTTTACGTCTTATTGGTACAACTGTAGCTGGTTCTGCCTATAAATCTAATGGCCATCGACCCGTATTCTGACGTTCACTGATGGTTATCTAAAAATAATGCGGTAGCGATGCGACGAGAGCCCTACGTAAAACGTTACGTTCGCGGGGAGCCTCGCTCTGCTGTCGCTGAGCCATTACGTGCTGCACTTCTGATGCAGGCTCCTGGCTTTGATGCTTGTGTCTGTGGGCAGATGCTAAGGTATCTGGAAAGGAAAGCAAATTCCTTAGGCTCAGGAGTGAGCTGGATTAAGCCACAGTGTTTGCCTTTCCCTTTTTTAAAAAAATGGATGATCTGCACCTCTTACTGTCAAGCACGTACCAGTTTCTATGATCCTACCCTCTCCGGGGTTTACTCCTTGTGATTCACGCTGATACCTGTAGACGGTGATGCTAAAGGGTATCTGCCGTATTACAGCACTTGTTAAACCCTGGAATGAGAAATACTTCACAGTATCTGGAATATGAAAGTGATGTGATAACTCTTGGTAAATGGATTTTTTTTAAATAGATCTTCCTGGGGTCTCTGACCCAGGATGCTGTAGAAGAAYGCCAGTATTCCTGCTGATAGGGGAAATGAAAGGTCTCTTACAAGCAGGGCTGTGTCATACGCACTAATGTGTGTGTCATATCGCCAGTTCTTAATGCGCACTTGGCACGCCTGGTTGCACCTGATGACTTAATTTCAGCACGGCAAAATCAACTGTGTGATGTGTCAGCATCTGACACGGAGGAAGGAAGAGGACTCCTTGGTCCCCTTGCCTTGTCCTAGCCCCAGCTTTCTTGCAAACGGAAGTCTCTTTCATTCCTTCCCTTTGAAATACGATTGCCCCACACTGGTGGTTCTGTGAGGTCTGGTAGGAAAAGGTGCTGGCTGGAAACCCAGAAGACCTGTGCTCTGGGCTCTGCTGTGCTTTGGGACCTTGGGCATCCTTTGTCTCGCCCTGAATCTGTTCCCCAGCGCTTGAAGGGGATGTCGGATTTCCTTTTCTCCCATATCCTCTACATCGCAGTAGGGTCTTTCAGGGCCTTTTTGTGTTTGTGGACATTGGGGCTCCAGATTGCTTGGAGTGTCTAAGGGCTGCTGAGTTACAGCAAGCAGAGAGCCATTAAAAGAGGAAAACCAAGAGGGAACTCAAGAAAACAGAGGCATCTCAGCAGCATCTCAGCCGCGTTATTTTGGGTGTGTTCTCAACCTGTGGAGAGCACGATCAGATATGAGACTCAAGCAAGGTCTCTTAGTTGACCGTTGGTAGAATTTATTTTACCCGTATTTTAATCTTCTTATGCTTAGATAGTATTTCAGTGTAACAGCCCTCCATGGCCGTGAATGTCCTCCGAGCAGAAAGATGAAGTGAGAAGGTTAATTTTAAAATGAAAAAAATAGAATTGCTTTCTGGGTCTTTGCCCACATTACACTTTAAATCATGAAAGCACTTGTGTTTGTGCCAAATTACTAGAATTTCTTCCAAAACAATTACTTGATCATACTCTCAAGACAAAAATATAAAAAAAAAAAAAAAAAAAAAAAAAAAAGTGAAAAGCCATTTAATGATATTTTGAAGTTTGCTTATATTCCATTATTGGGCTTAAAATAACTTTTGTTGATCTCCTGTTGTGTTTTTACTGTGTACTCTCCTTAGTGAAGTGAGATGGACCGCTGGATGTTTCAAATAGGTTGGAACATAAAAACCCTATTCTGCTGAATTTTATTTCAGTTTTTCATGTGTGAGCTGAYGAGACAACATTAACGGTAATAACCATTACATTTTTCTAAACCTGCAGTTAAGGCTGGGGCCATGATGCGTGTGGCCTGTTGTAAATGCAGACCAAACACCGTGGTGTTTCAGTTCTCTTGATGTAACTGCACAGATAAAATGATTGGGAGGGACTGGTTGCACCATGAGAAGTGCTAGAGCACAATTCACCGACCTGGGTTCAGGTCTTGGTTCTTCCTCCARCCGTTTGCGTGATGAAGGACAAACCACTTAAGATAACATTAAAAGAAYTACGCAAGTTAGGGGTTCACCTTCCCGTATGTATTGCTAAGTGATCGTCTCACGGAAGATGTTTGTGCGCGAAGTGGTATGAGGACAGAGAAAGAGTGGCAGGTCYTTGCTGACGATTTGGAAACATTTGGAGCTGGCAGCAGAGTTTTGGTAAGAAGGCAGCAGAGAGGTAGAAACTCGTGAAGCTTCACCAGGGGCCACAACGGTTTGGGAGAGCAGCTTCAACATTTGGTTTAAAACAAAGGAAATACCACCACGCATCAACTCAAAAAGCGAGACTTGGTGGAACCCCAGTTGTAGGAAGGTGGTGGGAGCCCTGAAGCCTTCTTTAGGAGAAGTAAAGCAGTAACGGGCATGTTTGGAGGGTGCACGCTGGTGGTGGGGGCAGGAACTTTGCAGAATGCCTGTTTGGATGTGTAAGTGTAATGCCCAAAAGGTCAGCGCTGTTTTTCGCACTGTACAGAAAGTGGACTGCATATCCGAAGCAATACATGAATAACTCACCTGGAGGGTCAGAGATGGATGAACCGTTCCCTCCACAAAACGGTGGAYGTTCAGACGTGGTTAGCGCTCAGCATGGCTGATGGGGCAGTCTGACAGCCGGATCCCRTGGATGATTTATGGACATGCAGACAGCTTTCATTTAGAAATCTTTGCCTGTCAGGAGTGTTGAAAGGTAGTTACCGGCCTTCTGCAACGTCTTACGTGAAAGGTGTTACTGGGGTCAGGTCATATTGACTTCAGTTGTCTTTGGATCAAGTGTGGAATCAATAAGTGACTTGCTGGAGGAGTTTAATGGCTGTTGTGCACAGACAAAGAAGGGGCATAGGAAGTAAAATAGGATTTTATGCTTTCCTCTTTCTTCTGTGAGGACATTTTGTAACTTCCAAATACTAATCAGCACTATGTACCTTCCTCCCTACTGGTACTGGGGGTTTGATTCTCGAGGACAATATTAGACCTTGCAAATCAGATCTGGTCCGTCTGATGGCGAAGAGGAAGGAAGCAACAAATGGAAAAAAGTGAAGCTTAAACATCCCATTCCCATTGGAGGCACCCAGTTTGCAGCAGCATAATGGAAAACGCCAAAACTTTCCTTAAAGCCTAGCTCCAATTATAATTAATGGAACTGAATATCTAAAAGGATGGTTAACTCTAAAGGCATCAACCAATTTGTAAGTATCTCTGGTAGCTTTTTATTATGAGGCTGCCCAGCATTTCCCATGATGAGAAATTGCTTTTGCGTGTGTGTAGTTTCACCAGTGGGGCCGAAATGGTCAGATATTGTCGAGATCCTATTTATCTTAAATCTCAGCGAGCTGGTCCAGGCGTTYCTGGAAGTGATGTATGAGCAAACCCACATACCATTGTTCATGTCAAAAGGTTTATTTCTTAAAGCCTTTTCTTTAAGATGCTGGAGCGCTTTTGTACATTGGAGGTCGGACGTGAAATTCAGCAAAGCAGCCCCATCAAAAAAAGCCATGGGTCTGTCTTTGGGTCTGCTTTGTATTGTTTTCCTGCCTGCGGGCTCATTTGAAAGCAGGAGGAACAAAAGCTGATGCCAAGGGGCAGGGAGTGGAAGGCCTGAATGGACTGGGCAAAGCAATGGGGAGGAGAAGTCCGGGGAGGAGGAGGCTGGAGCAGATGCATGGCCCAGGAGCTGATGGGGACAAGGTGTCCAGTCAGGGAGTGGTGTTTCAGTGGGGGGATCTCTGTTTTGCTAGAGGATGATTCAGATGCAAGGCAGTTGCTTGGTTGTTCTGTTATGAGTTGAGATGGAAAATGGCCATCTGCAACAAATGTGTTTTTTTACCTATACATTTTGTATAAACGTTATGTAATTTAAAGAGAGATTACTTCCAGAAACCTCAAATACCAAATGTGGTTCTTAGGTATTTTTGCTGGTTTGATCATTAAAATGTTAGCACAGTACAACATTTGGGAGATGTGTGGGTATAAAACCAGGACAGGTTTAGCTGTGTAAAGCAAAACAGTGCAGTCACTGTGGAAAAATTACGGGTTTTGTGCTTAAGCACATTTCTAACCTTTGTTTTTACAACTCCAAAAACGAAGCAGTTTGTTTCTTAATGTGGGCTTAATGCTCAACGTGCACGCTGCCTGGATTTTTCCGCCTGAGTGTATGAAAGGCTGGGCTATTAAAATTTGTTTTAACAATCTCCTTTTCCCATAATTCCTAATATTTGTCATTTACTAATTATGATGTGCCTAAGTATTTCTCATTTGCGGTGGGTATGTTAAATGCTGCAGCTGTCCTAGTTTCAAGTTAACTGCTGTTATTTATTTTATTTTTTTTTAATGTCTGAGATTTCAGGAGTATTGGTGATTTTTTTTTTGTAGCTTGGCATCACCTCGTACGGTTCTTCATTAGGAGGTCTTTGCTACACAGCTCCCCAATGGAAGCAGACAGAGTTGGACTTGGCAGAGGAACAGCAGTGCCAAAGAGAGCATACATTTTCAATGAGCATTGGTTCTTGTCTTAGGCTCGTGCTAAGTCAGTGAGGGTATATCTCTCTTTTTTTTTTTATTTTCTTTTCTTAGTTCTTGGAATTTTCTACCACATTTCTAGCCGATGAGATGTGGCAATTGGAAAGTCCCAGAGGTAGCTGTCCACTTTCTCGAATGGGGAAGAAAAAGTGTGTTTTCATTCTTTAGGGTCTGTTTTGCTGCTCTGCAAGGGCCACCACGGGTCACCGTAAGGTGATGTGGCCAAGGAGACCACGGGAACTAATTTTTGCCCTCATGGATGTTACTGAGGCTGTTGAATTTATGTTCTGACAGAACTCACTGCAAAACAGAGCAGAGAATGGAAGAAAAGTAGTGAAAAGTGATGAGAAAGAAGAACTTGTGAAGCATAAGTTAGGAAGGAGGCCATACTTGAAGGAAAACGGGGACATGGGCAGTTAAGAACAATTTAGATGTTCTGCAGAAACAAGGAAAGCCCGTTAGCTCAAGCATCTGTCCTCCTTTCAGTTTACCTGAAATTTGCCTATTTTTTTTCTTAATTCCATTTCTCAATTGCCTTTACCAGAAACAACTCAAGTGGTGTTTTTACAGCTGCTACTGTTTTCTCCAGCGCATACTGCCATAAATCCCCATTGATATCTATGGTTTAAGGCACAGTGCTGTTTGCTACATTCCTTCCTTCTGTAGAATGGTATGTGTTAAAATTAATTATGTCCTGTCTAAATTCAAAGGCCTCTGAGCGTGTTGCAATTAAGTTTTCTTAAATGTCAGTCTTTGGGAAGTGTACCCTGGCAGTGACGCCTGTCACAGAATGTGGCCAGTACTTCGTGGTTAGATGTAGTGGACAGTGGACAAGTCTGGAACCAGATCCTCAAACTCTAAGGAGGCTTGCACATAGGTGAAAGTTTGAAGATAATCTAGATTTTTATGATAGACTGAACCTAAACCCTTAAACTGGATAGCCTTACACACRAATGTATGTCTGAACTACACAGGTCACGATTAACTCTACATCCAAGTAGAGCTAGTCATGAATTTTTCAGTGAAACAGATTTTCATTGAGAAATGCTGTTTGTCAAAACTGAGACTTTTCCACCGTAATATTACAAGTCTGAGCTTGAAATTCTGGTCAAACAGCAGGATATCTACTCCACAGTAWCCAGCTAATGAGACCTGAGTTCTTGATACGAGGTGATAAATTTGGTTTCATTCAGAAATACTAAATTAGTGGACTAGAAATGCTTCATCCAGACCTTGTATCAGGGTGGCATGTGGGATGACCRTTGTCTCATGCTTTGGGTTCTTTGGGAAGGAAAGCCACACAAGTGCTGGAGGATCACGGCAGCCTGTAGCTGGGGGCTCATTACCAGTGGTCAGGGACCACAATACCTGGGACAYGCATGCCCTTAGCTAACCTTAGGAGACAGGACTATTCCCCTTTAGTTGCAAACCCGACCACTTTTGCTTCCTTGCAAAGGCCAGTCCCGTACACCTACTCCTGGTCGACTCCAGAAGATCTTTTCAAGAAACGAACCTGCCTGGCACCTCTTTTGTTGCTTATTAATGGTACCGTGGGATGAGGTTRTAGGACTCTGCAACCACTGCAGCTTGTTAATGATGTATGAGAGGATGAAGGACTGCCCAGCGCGCTGCGAAAACCTGTGCTGTGTCAGCTGGGCTGTGAGCTGCTTGCCAGGTGGAAGAGGAGAGTGGAGGGGTTTGGGGCTTTTCCTTCCTGCTGCATTAAGATAAGTGTATATATAAGATTCATGCTAATGGTAACAGAAGGGAAAAAAGATGAGTCTGAGCAACAAACTTGCGCGTTCGTTCTGTGTACACACCTAAACAAATAATTAAACTTTATTATCATTATAACTCCTTGTGGTATTTCTTTGAGGAGTTAATTTGCAACATATTTTGTCAAATTTATTTTCTTCTTCCTAGTGTTCAGGCCACATTTTAGTGCCCTAGAAGGCACTAGGGGCCGAAGTGCCCATCTCGTATGTTTGCCTGTAGAGTTGAAGCTCAGCAGGTGAAGTTTGAGTCTAGACTGTCACTAGCTTGTGTTAATCTTCCAGGATACTCAGAAACCCCCTTGGCCACCAGGACATAGGATGATGTTAGTGGGAGTTTGATAGTGAAATAAATGATTTACCTGTACTCACTGAGCCTTGATAAAGTCATTTCCCTGCTTGGAGTCATCCTCTGCCTTACTGACCTGTAATGAATATATTTATACTTAGACCTAGGTACCAAATGGCTTCCTGCTGCCTATCAGCTCTCCTGTCCTTTCGCTTCCCATCCTATGAAACGATAATGTCTTTTGACTTGGAAGGAGCAACTGGGATGCCAGGGGCRTGAGGTGCTGCCGGTCCTTCTGGTGCTGAGTTTTGCAGATGCTGCATGCGCTGGCAACCTTCATTTGGTTGCATATTTGCYGAGCTTATTTCTTGCTTCCTAGCCTTAGGCTCCCTTGCCTCTGTGTAGGAGTGATAATGCTKCTTCTGTTAGCAGCGGGATCAGACCTGCAGTACCTTTCTCTCTCTTTACTGTAGAATTTTAAAACTTTTTTTTTTTTCCTGCCTTCTCCTTCATTTGCCTTTCTTAAGCCTCCGTGCTGAGCCCTGGCTTAAAACCTTGGGAGCTGAAACTCAGGAAGTTGGGAAAAAAGCTGACCTAGGAATCTTCTGATTGGATCAATGGAGCAAAAGAACAGGCTGAAGCTGCACAACTGCGAGTTAGGAGAAGTTGGCTGGCTGTGCTGCGTCAGGATCTTGTACCATGCGATTATCTTCAGAGGTGCATGAGGGAAATGCCTTTTTCAGTTTTGAATTTTAAAATGTCATTTAAAAAWATTTACTGGTATGGATATTCAAGTATTAACAAAATCATTATGATTCATTTCCTTTATCTTTTTTTTTTGATGCTGTTAGATGACAGTATCTGGCTTCTGTAGGCACTGGAATTTCTTTTCATGTCTTGGAGTTACCTTTTTTGCAGGTTGTGTAGTCAGGCACTGAGTGCTTCCTAGAAGTAGCTGAGTGCCAGCAGCAGCCACTGGAGTCTGTAGGAGCCGAGGGTGCTCAGAGCCCCCGGGGAAAGCTCAGCTCCTCGAGGGCTGCATCCCTACCGCTGCTGTTACTCTGCRTTTAATGAGCTTGGCTGAAATTAGACAGAATTGCCCAGTTCACTCTACGTGAACGTTTGCTGTGTGTCTGTATATGGACAGCTCAAACTGCGGGTAGTTACCGTTTTAAAACCTGTAACTCTGGCTGTCTGGATTTTCAGTTCTTCTAATGAGTGGATCCTGCCTGCATCCTTTCGTATGGGCGAGCTGAGAAGAGCCCAAGGAACTTGAACTTTCATCATTGCGGGTGTACGCTGTGCCGTTCCCAGGGACTGCAGCAGGGTTGGGATCAGCCTTGTCTTCTGTCCTGTGTTAATTGGCAGTAAGAACTGCAAGGCTGCATGTTAGGTTAAAGAAATAAAAAGGTAGGGCCTAATTTTCAGGCGAAAATTGGTATGAGCTTAGCTACGCTCACATCAGTCTCTTGAGCTTTTACAGTCTAATTCAAGTCATTTTTTTGTGTCTTCTCCCCAGTAGGTCACTAAGACCTTTTGTATTTGATTTGCATTACGCTGACAGCGGCTTGGACTCAGAGCTATGTACGAAATTCAGAACTGTCTGCAAGACACCTTGCAAGCTTTCCTTCAGTTGTCATGTTTCACGTTTTCTTGTTTATTGTTCCATATTTATACCTATGCAAGGAATAAATTAAATTAGCCTGAAATTACCCTTTGCTCTTACAATACTTAGCACATTTCTAACATTAAGGAGATAAGGAGATGAGCAAACCTGCTTTGAAGAGGAGCTGATTTCCATAGCAGGCAGAGTGACCTACTTAAAGGGAGGGGGGGAGAGAGAGAGCGAGTGCAGAGTTTAAAATGAACTATTTATTTATTTATATAATTTTAAAGTGTCTGCGTCAGTGCTTCTCTTGCTGAGCCTTCTCCTGACACTCACCCAACAGAGAGTTGAAGAGCTCAGAGCCAAAGAAAGGTCATTTGTCCTTCAAGAGCTTCCTCTGTATTAAAGGATTTCTGTTGGCATCACTGTTTGGATAGGCTGCATAGCTTAGCACAGGGGCATTTGGTAGAGGACTGGTATCAGGATGGTTTCGAACCACAGGAGTGGTCAGAGTGCCCTTTTCCTTTGGTAATYTCAGAAGAGATTCTCCAATGGTGGAAAAAAACCACCATCTTGTGTGATAGGACCTAAGCCTTTCAAGCAGATATTTCTGCATGGCACCCGGTGTACACAATGTTAATCGGTGTCTTTGTCAGGCACGTTTCRAATCTTCGCAGTGCAAGGATGCTGAATGCAGTGTTATCGGCACTGGCCACGTGCTACCTGATGTTTGTTTGTTTTTTTGCAAGATGCTAGTATTGCCAGGCACTAGGGAGCTGGTAGCCTGACCCTACCTTCTGGTCAGAAGGCGTTGCAGCCTTCAAGTTACCTTGGTTCTCTGAGTTTAGGAAGGCTACAAYGTGCCTTTTGTTATGGCTAAGAAAWGAAGTCAAGAGCTAGGAGGGAAAGGAAGAGATGCACATACAGCTTTGGGGGAATATTAATCATGGTTTAACATTTGTAGGAAATGTGTTTCATTATCTCACTTAAATGAGAAGGAGCTGCGTGCCTTGGTTTGGGACTCTTTAGCCTGGTTTTCAAGAGCACCGGATGTTCAGTAACATGCTCGTGGAGTAAATTGCCAAACGATGCAGCAGATCTGGAGATCCCCCAGTTGATGGGTTTGAGCAGCAGGTGGATGGTGATGTGCACGGACTTCTATTTTTACACACTACTTATTTGTTAGCTGGGAGAACCGTGAAGTTGTATATGTAAGCTGTCAACTAAATAACGGTTTCTGACCTTCCCTGTTAGAAGAGTGCTGCTCTGGTAATAATCTATGTCTGATTCAGGACCATTGCCTTCTTAGCACGGGGCTGAATGACTCGGTGAAACAAAATTAGCATCTGGAGTGCTAATGCTGTCCATGGGACTGAAGCAGGCAACACCAACATGCACAGTTTTAGCTCATTGCTTTGCCTCTAGTAGGGGCATTTCATCTAGTAGCTGCATTTAGGTGCAATGTCAGCATAAAATGTGACCAAGTTAGAATGATCTTGGTTTATACAAGATATTGAAATGCCTGAATTGGTACAAGAAGAGGTGATGAGTCAATACCAGTGATTTCATAGCTTGTTTAGAGAGCCAACACTCACTTGATTGTGGAAGGCTGTGACCTGCTAGTGCTGACTTGTGTTCTGCAAGTGGGGTTTTACGTTGTAATACTTGCTGTGACTTGATTGGGTTATTTGCAAAATAATTTCTGTAGCTTGGGTGTGGGTTGGGCACAGCTCATGTGCTACAGGAAATTGTGATCTGAGCTCTTAGATGCTCAGAAATTAATTGATTATCTGCTTTTGCTTTTAAAGTAATATGATGTTCTGATAGGTAGAATGAGGAAGATAGTCTGATGACCTGAGCTTCTAAGACAGTCCTCAAAGAGCTGTTCCTCTCAACATGTTTAGGTAGAGATGAAGATCGTTCATTTATTCAGAGGAGATACTAAAAAGTTTTCTTTGTTCACTCTCAATAGCGACTCTGTGACATGTCTTTTTTTTTTTTTTTTTTTTTTTTTTTTTTTTTATTTTTTTTTTTTTTTTTTTTGTCTTTGCCTGAAATCTCTTCCTCCTTTTTTTTCCAATGCTTGAGAGCAGTGAGCTGAAAACTTCTCTACCCTCTGGGTAACTGCATTTCACTGGAGCCATATGTTGAGTTCTTGAAGCCCTTTGGGAATTTGGCAGGATCTATGAAGTAAGTTAAAAATTAAGAACTGACAASTAGGTGAGGAGAGAC
This sequence comes from Rhea americana, assembly GCF_003343005.1. NCBI lineage: Eukaryota > Metazoa > Chordata > Aves > Rheiformes > Rheidae > Rhea > Rhea americana. The sequence continues at coordinate 637,990 of NW_028185950.1, read as the reverse complement.
TACTCACAGCTACCTCAGGGCACTAATGCTTCCGTAAAAACTTTTCTCTGCATGATTATCGTACTCTGTTACTTTTTTAATAAGCTTTCTTTTCCTGTGAGTCAAAACTCAGTTCCCTTTTTAACTTTCATTACTTACTAAGAATAGAAATTTTGAGAAGGCTAGTGGAAGTCTTGTGGTCTGCTTTAAATGTTTCATATGTTTTAAATAACATACATAAAATAAGTTTATAGATCTGCTGCAGAAAGGGAGGTATTCCCAGCCAGGCTGACAGCGATGGGGAGAGCTGCTGCTCCCCAACCTGAAACGTSACCTGGCTGGGTCACTCATCCGGCTTTTCCTCGCAGGCTGCACYGTGCACAGGCTCAAGCGGCTTCTTAGCCACTCTGTGGCTCTGATGAGAAGTAGACTCTTAACTGCATGGTATGAAGAGAAACATTTGTCAAGGCACTTTAAGATTATACTTTATTCCAGTGAAAACACTTTGCAAAGAACAGGCCAGGTTCTCCAGGAAGCTCTAACTCGCCTACCCACAATTGGGGCTGGGCAAAGTGGCCGAGACAGAAGTGGTTGTCGCAGCAGTAGGAGAGTGGAGATCAGTGACAAAATCACACACACGGAGGGCAACAGGGGCATGTCCCCCTTTGCAATCCGGTGTTTATGTGACAGCATAACTTCCAAACTGGGTCAAGCCAAGAACCCACCCAACCTGGTGTTCTGCTACTGATGCTACCTCTGACAGCTCCTGGGGAAGGACCACAGGAGCCAGGACATGCAAATGGTGTTACTTCCCCCATGGAGACCTCTCCGCTGCTTTGCAGCAGCACTTACTTCTGCTGTGCTTCTCCCAAGCTCCCTCAACTTTCTTCAAATCCCACTTGCATTACCTTAACCCCTACGTAGGGCAGTGCAGAACTCTCAACAAAATTTTGTGTGTATAATACTACAGCATTTGTCGATGAGCTCAACAAACTAGTTATGCAGGGGTGAAAGCACTTTATTTAGTTGTAAACTGGATATCTAGTTAACTTCATAGATATCCCCTACTTCTGCTGAGGTGCAGTGAGTAACTGCATCTTCCTTACCTGCTCTTTTAATCATTCAGCATTGCACAGAGTTCTGCCATGTCCTCTGATCTCATCTCTCTCCTTTCCAGGTTGAAGAGTCCTCGTTTATTTAATTACTCTTATGTAAAAAACATCTATTGTCTTTGATATCACATTGCTTTTCTCTGAATGTCTAGATTTGCTGTACTCTTTTTGTTCAAAATGAAGATGACTAGAACTGCTAGCACTATTTTGGATGTGAAATTGAGGCCTAAAACAAGGAGAGAATAATTACGTCAGACAAAATGACATTAACATGATATTTGCAGGGAAGTCGAGCGTATTCTATTAAGTATAATTCCAACTATTAACGTTTAAAGTGGTCAGTCCTCAGATGCTGGATTCGTTATTTAGCTCTGTTAGCTCTGACAGCTTTTCATACCCTTGACTGAGTGGCTCTTGTCTTTAGAAGCCCTCCTCTTCCCACCATCTTTTCTACAGTATCTTGGTGCTGCAGAAGGCAAGACTGGATGATCCCTTCAGTCTCCCAGATCTTTGGATTGTTTACCAGGATCTGTAGAGTCACCATGCKTTGGAAAATAGAAGTGAGCTGCCTGAAGATGAACCTGAAGATGTAGACTGAGCTGCTTGTGGAAATTTTGTCTATTAGTTTTGTTAATAGCAGGATCTTTGGAGTACTTAAGAGCTGACRTTGTTGCCTAAGGAAGTGTCCTTGCTACAGGTGGAGGTTGCAGATAGATTTGCACTTGTCTTAGTCACAGCTCTATGGCTGTTCTTCTTGTGCTGTAATCCTTGCAACACAGTCTTTCCAAGTCTCTCACAATTGACTCTGTTGTTTAATGTCTTAAACCAGTAAGGCTTTGAGGCCTTTTTTCAATTATTTTTTTGGTAGCAGTTGCATTTAATGTGTACATCGATACGCACTTCAGATTCCAGATTTTTGCATGCCCGTGCTGTGGAATGTAAACAATGCAAACTGAAATGTAAAGCATAAGACATTTTACAAGGTGATTTTTGTGCCACAGAAACAAACATTTCTATGGCAGGAATGTAATGGTTCCCTTCAGAAGGATTTATTTTAATATAATATTTTTAGCAATTAACTTTAATCAGCCAAGCTGTTGGAGAGCTAACAAGGCCATGCTTTCTTTGCCGTTTTGCCATTTGTTTGTATGGTAAAGCAAGCAGGTTAAGGTTTATTACAAATCTTATTTATACAGAGCATTTAATTACCTTAAAGTAATTTGGAAAGGCTAGCTATTTCATCCTTGCATAGCCCTAGAAGTATGAAATGAGAGAAAGTGTTTGGTTTACTTGACCAGAGTATCGAGGCCAGATTCAGCATTGCTCTCTTTCCCCTTGCAGTCGGTGCTGGTGCGGGTGCTGTCAACCAAACGGGCTTGAAGTGTTCAAACCCTGCGGGTGCCCGTGTGCCGGTACAGATTCTCCTTGTGAGCCCCGCTGAGGAGGGGAAGCCGAGACCTGGGCTGCTTTCCTCCCTCACCAAGGTTAGCAGTGGCAGCAGGAGGGGACGGGGAGCAGGGTCGCGCCTCGTGGCAGCCACAGTCCTGGAGACCTGCGAGTGAAGGCCATCTACGCCACCCCATGCTGTCATCTTTTTTTGCCATCAGGATTCATCCCAGTCAAAAGCAAGTAGTGAGCCYGATTTATTTTTTTCCTTTTTGAGTTTCTATTTGTGTGACAAATAACATTGATTTTAATAGCATATCATTTCAGAACTTATATGCTTAAATTCCTATATATTTAGAAGTAATACATGCTGATAAAACATATTATGCAAGCATGATGTAAACATGTTTGCAGCAAAGAGACCGTTTTGCTAGCAGTGTCCACASTGCTCAAGGAAGGAGCCCAAAAATTCATTCAGGTTCACTAGCACTGACGTAAAGGCGAGGTCGTGAAAGACACGCTATTGCCCAAACAAAAGCAGTTACCAAACCAGGGTGTTTTATATGCAACAAAAAGCCTTGTTGAGAGGAGAAATATAAGAAGTGACTTTGTCTCACAGCAGTATTAATTCTAGGAAAGGCTGACCTGAAAACAGAACTTGTTTCAGACGTGGGTTGTGGCTCTGAGGATCTGTACGGACAGGGCTGATTGAAGTATTGGCCAACTGGAAGATRCTCAGAGAGGGATTCCAAAATCAAAGCTGTTTTTATTGTTTGTTTTTATATATCTGTCTTAAAATAACTGCTGACTTAGATCTTGGATTTTGGTGTAGTTATCTCTTGCCTTTAGCTGAAGGTAATTTGTTATGAATGATGGCTTCAGATAGCTGGCAAACCAAAGTCTTTTCGTTCTTAAGGGTGTTGGGATCCYCAGCAGGCAGTGACCATCTCTTACAGTGCCCAGGACATTAATTCGAARTCAAAAGTAGCAAAGGCGTTACGAGGTGGTGTGAGTTGGTTTCATTTCAAAGCTGAAAGCAGAAGCATTGATGAGATGTCTTCTATTGATGTGGTTTAGTCCTTGACCCGCAACTACTTGAAGAAGAGCTGAGTCCTGCAAGTGTCCCAGATTGTAACACTTGCCTTGGGTCAGCCCAGAGCTTCAATGGTGAAGATGCAGCTACTCTTTTTTTTTTTTTTAGGAGGTACTGGGATGGATGTTTCTTTCTGCTGCAAAGCCGGCATGAGAAATCCAGAGCTCCAGCCTAGCAACCATATAGGCTGCTTCTCACCATCTTTCAATTCAGTTGATTTCGGCTGCGGTGAGGTTATTCAGGACAACAACAATAGCAGCAACAACAAAAATTAAGTCTTATGTTTTGAAATAGAAAGCATTTCCATTATCGGTTGCTCCATGTGGATGGAAATGGAGAAATAGAKCTGAATTCTGGTCATTAATGCCCCAAAGCTTCTGCCTTGGGTTTTTGCTAGCTGGCGAGAGTGCAGCTCCAGGGAACGGAGGTGACTGAAGATGGCTGGCTAAGGACGATGACAGAGTCTGTTTGTCCATGGCATCGTAGTGAGGCATTCCTGTGGGTACACTGATACAAAGAATAACAGCGGAGCTTTTGGATCCAGTTGTGAGACACTGAACAGATGGACCCTTGTGTGCAAACTGAATTTCTGAATTCACTGGCACAGCAGCTAACGCGTCTGTTCTAGGATCGGAGCTTCAGTARTGCCAGACCCTGTTAAAGCCTTGTAAAATCATGTTGGTTTGAGAAAATTAATTAACTAGTTAGAAGTTTTTTTGCAATTCGTGTATACTGACAACTTGTGCTGTTACATTTCCACATCGCTGAGCCTTGTTTCTTCCCTCTTACTCCCGTGAAACTCCTGTGATTCCCTWGTACTGCAGGCCAGTGAAATCACAGTGCTGCTGCATGTGGGACTCCCACCTCTAACATCTACCCAGCTGCGAGAAAACATATTGCTGTTGTCCTGTGTGTGAAAGCATGTGTTAAAGACATGAGGCAACTTCTTGGAATCACAGAGAAAATGCAAAATGACCAAGAGACCTTACTTTGGTGTGGAAAAAGGATGGGTGCAACACGTTAAACCGGTTGAGGGGCTATTGGTCAGTCCCTGACCAAGACTGTATCATATGAAATAATGCTGTACTATGGAACTAATGGACATGCTTTATCGTTTGTACCTCTGGAAGATAGAGGAGGGCCTGTTTAAAGGTAATCATCTGCAAAAAGTTGGGATTAAGGTGAAAGTATTTCATAAGAGCTGGAGGAAGGTGCACATTCAGGTTTTGAAGGCAAATCATATTCCTCGTGTGTCATGCTTCTGCTGTTAAACCTTCTGAACTGCATAAATTGTGCAGGTTGATGGTGGTTGTTGACTGGAACCTTGCTTAGGTGGCTTTCCAGAGATGTGCTAGGAGTGGTGTTTCCTGTAGAGTTTAGGAGCCAGAAGAGGCAACTGATACCAGTTGAGTATCTCCCCTTTACGCATCTAAATAAAGGGATGAATGCTCCAGGTAGCTCATAGCAGTTGAGCCTTCCAGAAGGGCGAAAGATTTGGTGTGCTGAAAAATGCAGTCCTACATTGGAAAGGAAGTAGAACATCTGGAATGCAACAAAATCCAAAATTCTGTCTTTATTTGGAGAGGAGTGATATAGGGTTTTTTTGTAACCCTTGTGGATGAGCCTGCAGCACAACGCTGCTGATGCAGGGAATACAACAGTGGTGGGGCCTCAGCAGCACTGCTCTCCATCCCTTCCCCTTCAGTATGGCCTGCTCAAATGCTGGTGGTTGCAGGGAGACGCTCAATGAGCTTTGTGAAGACAAGGGTCCTGATTAGGACACACCTTCGATTTATGAATTACGGTTTGAGTCCTTGCTCAAAGGCAGACGGTCAGCATGTTCCTGCATGCAGCTGGTTAGTGTTGCTTGGTATAACTGAATCTATATAAGAGAAATGTGTTGCAAGGTCTGTGGGATGCTCGTAGTATGAATAACATGGATAGAACTTGGCATACTGATGTTTGAACTGTGTAAGCAGGACCTAACTCTCAGTTGGAAATCCAGAAGCTAATACTATCTCCTTGTTAAAAAGCTAATACTAAACGATGTAACCAGTTTTGTAGGGAAGCCAATGTAGAAAACTGCTAGAAAGAAAAATGTCCCTTGGGGTCTGTTAAGTCAGTCTTTTTATACTTTTCAATATATGTAGTACCTATTGTCCAATGATGATGATATATTTGCTGAGTTTTGCTGACTGGATGTAGCTTACCTGGAAGCTTTGGATCTGTGTGAAGTCTGTGATAAGCAGCTTCCTTTTGGCAAGAGGTCTCTGTGTTCCTTCCACCACTTTCACTTTAGGATGTAATTTCTTTTGCTCTGTTGCTGTTTGATTTGATTCTATGGCTTGCAACATGAGGTCCCTGAATCATTTGTGTGTGTTGAGCAAACATCTCTTTCTGGGACTGATATTTTAATTTGATAAAGCCCATTCTAATGGGGGTCAGCTGCAGCCATGAATTTGCAACGAGCATTTTTTGAATGCTGATGACATGGTGCAGTTTAGCACAGGGCATATTGCGCTGTGTGCTTGCTTGTTCCAAGCCTCTGCAGATGAGTGGTTTGTTTGAGGGGCTCTGCATTGCTCTCATTCCTCGCCACGCTGCTTGTGTTGGCTCAGTCGCTCAAACTTGTGCTGCCTGAGCCTCTGCATTTGCCATTTTATATCATCTCCGGAATTCTGCAGGACCAGCATCTATGCAAAAAAAACTCCAAACAAACAAAAAACAAACAGCCCCCCCMCACACACACATATAGGAAGCCTAGTTTTCTGATCCGACTGGACGAGGTCCCAGAAGAGGAGAAGGAATATGTATGTAATGCAGTTGTATATTAAAAGGTAGCAGGAGCTGCTTCTAGGAGCTCAGCTAGTGGAAGAAGCTCTTCTGTAACACACACAGGAGATTTTTTGCCCTAAAATGTCCCAGAAGATTTATAATCAAATTCCAGTGGATGGGACACAAAGGCATAAGCATAAGACTGCTATAAATGGCTTAGCATTACTTCAATATCTAATGAAGACCCACAGACCACATGTTGTTGACTGTTAGCTTGGCTCGTGAAAACAAGCCCAGGACATAAAGTTGGAGATGCCTCAGAGCAGCTCTTAATGGGTTGGGGCTGTTGACCTGTTGCACAGCAGCAAACATTTTGTAAAAGTTTGAGGTTTAGAAATGCCCTGAGACATAGATGACAAGTCAAGGTCCATATTTAGGTAGAAAGCTCATAAGCCAGGACATTCCCCCTTTCACCTTTGGGTAGGTATCTGACAAAGTTAATGGAGCACGTTTTATTTGTTAAAGCTTTGCAGAGTGATTCCGGGTTGCTGGCTTTGCTCTTGACCTTCAGGACAGCAAGCAGACTGATCTTGTATGAATTCTATAAGGTATTCATACAGGTGTGTGTGTGTGTTATTCCTTCAGTATGTCCTTTTCCATCTTTGCTAATTGCTAGCAATCAGTGTTTTGAGAGAGRAGAGAGAGGCATGAAAATGACATAGTAATAGGTTTTTAATAAATTCTCCCCCGAGCCCTTCATTTTATTTTTCGCTTTGACATGCTTTGTCCTACTGCCAGTCCCTTCTCTTTGGTTAACGTTTTGAAGTATTCTTTTGTCGCCAGACTTTTCCAAATAGATTTGGGATGGAACATTAAGTGTCTTATTAAATTTGTGTTCCTTTTTTCCCCTGAAGAAAATTCAGACTTTTTTGAGAAAATGGAACCAATTTTTTAATGAAAGTCAGTGAACGCTGAACAACCCTTTTCTTATAGAAATAATTCAGCTAGCCATCTTCTTTCCAGCTCTGGCTAGGCTCTTGCCGGAGACTCCTGCAGCCAGAATAACCAGTTCACTCTCATGGTGGTGCTGCTGCCTTCTAAGAGATCAGCTTCCCCATAACCTTGGAGTTTATTTTCCAAAGAGGTGCCAGGCAGTAAAAGCTTTGTTGGCCTGGGCTGTATTTTAACTGCTAGCTTAACTGATGAGGTTTTATACCTTTGCACGCCCCTTTAACGTGTTCCAGTCACCTGTTAGGGATGATGCGTCACACCAGACTTGCCCTGTTTCTTCTGGCTTTCCTCAACACTGGTCTCTCACCGGCTTGTTAGGACCATGCGTGCAACCCACCTGGTCAGCCTTAACAACTGACGCTCGTGCAGCCTTGCTCCACGTTGCACTTCAAATCTTTTTTCCTTCACTTTTCATGTCCTCTTTTTCCTCCTCCTCTCTTTATTTCTCCCTTCCCCTTTTTTCCAGAGGTTGCTGGAGTTGGACTTCAGTCTCAACAGGTCTTAAACCCAGGACCAGTTCTCCAACACACGAGAGCCATAACTTCCTGTAGGGCTACTTAGCGCAGCGGGTGGCCCAGGTCAGACAGATTCCTTAGGCGGCTTCTAGAGYCAGGCAGGGGAGCTCTGAAGCCAAAACTGCGCGTGCCAACAACTGGCACTCTTTGGATTCACTTAATTGGTGTTGGTGTCCTGAGTTATGTAAATGGGTTGGGACGCTTAATGTTAGTGTCTATTGACTACCCRGAGGTACCTGTTCTTCTCTAAAATTGCTGCTGATAGCTTCCAGTGAGCATTATGCTCCACTTAAGGCTGAAGCCTTGCACACAGAGAGCTTGTTAAGAGCTGTGGGAAGCCTCCTAGTGTAACGGTCTTCCTCTCTTTGCAGGGAGTTTACTCTTTCCTGTGTTTGCCTTGTATTTCTCTATTAAGGAAATAAGATTATTATATCCTTGTAGCAAGTGGCATTGCTGTGCAGACAAATCTATGCTCAATATCTCCAACCTTAACCATTATCATGAGAAGAATGGATTTCTCTTCTTCTCTGTATTAAGGACGTGTTGTGACTTTGTGGATTCACTGCAGGAGTAAATGATGTATGAAATGAGAAATCTCCGCTCAGTGCGCACAGACACAGCCAGTACTGTAAAATGTTCAGCTCGGATGCAGCCAGAAAAATCTCTGAAGTATCCAGCAGGCCTCCTGGTTCTTCCTTCAGTAATGCTTGTTTCCACTGCTCAGAGTTTAAATCTGTTCCTGGTGCCCTCACACATCTTGACTGATCATTGTGGAGTTAGAGGTCCATGCATGTGAGAAGACTGTTTTACTTGATGCTTACAGTGCCARAAGGATGAAGTTTAGTCAAGGGCAGACACTCATTAGCTTGGAGGGAAGTTCCTTCAGAGTCCTTAACCTTTATAAATATAAATAAATATATRTATTTGTAACTTTCATTTATCTATCTGTCTTTATAACCCTTATGTAAAGCTTCCCTTTGTATCCGCCCCATCATCTTCTTTTCCCCATTTGGCTGGTCTTGATGAGCTGAAATGGGCAGGCGTTACATGGAATTAATGCCCAGCTGAGTCTGGGAAGGGCTGAAGTTTTGAACGGTTTCCTGATTTTTTATTACTGTGTAGGCACCATAAGGCCTAAGGGATGATGGTAAACCTGCACGTTGAAGGAGAGACCAGCTGTCCTTCCTCTGGCCCCCAGTCCTTCCATTTTTATACCAAGGGAGCTCGTACTTTGCTTATGAACAGCTTGTAGCTGTGACCAGCTGTGAGGTCAGTGTGAGAAGGTGGTGGCTAAACTCAGTGGTCACATTGGTCTGGATTGGGGTTTTCTTTTGGTGGAGTTTTTTTTTTCTTTTTTTGTTCAGATGGACATGTTGAGAAAGGATATCAGGTGTGAGAAGGCTAAGTCCTGAGCGGAGGAAAGCCATTCCAGTGACCTTCTCGTTGTCATCTATGTTTGTTTCATTGGTGACTGGTTGCATGTAGAAAAAACAACCATTGCTGCCTATCAACAAATGCCTGGTAAGGCACCCACCACTAGATACAGTGCTTACTAGCTTGAACTTGAGAGTGAGAATGGCACGGTACTCAGCTCAGATGCACAGTTTCTGCCACTACTATTGCTACGCTGCAAACTCTTATCCTCAGCAGTTCTCTGCTGTCCAAGACTGGTAGGGCTTTGAGAGAAGAAATGAGCAGTGCGAGTGGTGAGCTTTGCAGTGAGTTAGGATCACGCAACTTGTTCCACATGCACTCAGCACCGTAGGGCAGGAGGAAGCACGGGTAGGACGACGGCTACTAAAACTAAACTAATGGAAGGAYGTTCAGTGGGGTGAAAAATGCAGAAGAGGTTTGTGAAAACTTATAAAAATCTATCATTTAAATTTTGAACATTGAAAGACAAAAGCTCAGTAGCACCTATAGAAAATAAAGTTTTGCATTGAGAGAAGGGTGCAAAATTAGTGGTCGCTYCAACATTTTGATGTATGGATAAGCCAAAAGGCATGTGAAAAATCAAAGCAACAAAAGAAGTCTACAACCCATTTTAAAGCAGGCAACTTCASTGGACTAAAAATTTAGGACAATGTGTTTTATAAAATGCACTCGCTTCCTTTTTTGAAAAATAGTTTCATAAGTTCAGCCTGAATCTCCATAAGATCCTTGCAGATAATTCAGCTGGAGAACAATTTGGAATTACTCACAAAGGACATTTTTCTTCCCATCTTTAACAACGAGGCAGAATGACTGAGAGATAACTATGCTGGATTTACACCAAGAAGCTGCATCAGTGTTCCTGGGAGAGTGCCTGGAACTGACAAAAAATATATCATCTTTTTGGCTAAGGCTCGAGGAGTTATCAATCCAGCACAGTCAACTTGCACTCTGCCCTCTGTGCTGTTGTGGCTGAGTCCTTCTCCCTGCCATAATATCTGAGATAAATGCTTTCCCCTCTTCCTAGCTTCCCGTCTGCCAGATAGGCCTTTTTAATGTGGTGACCCTGCAAATCACTGGAGGTCAAGGGGCTGGCAGATCTGCTTCCCCTGCTGTCTGGGTGCTTCGTGGTGGGTGCTGTGAAACGGGGTCTGTGCGAAGCYGGTGAAACAAGTGGGCCCTTGGAGGAGTCCCTGAAAGATTTGGTTGCCCTGGGCTCTGTTTCAGCTAAGCATCATAATAGCAACGGTTGTCACTGACGTTGTTCTAGAATTTCGAGGACGTATAAGCAACCTCATAGCTCGCAGTGCTCGTTCAGTGTCCGAGGTGCCTCTCTAGGATGTGCTGTGGGCAAGYGTGAGTAATGCCGTTACTACCGACCATTGCAGCAGCTTGCAGCTCGTGTCTCGGCTTGCTGAGGCCATTGCGTGCGGGTGGTTTCCGTGGGTACAGCCGACCCTTCTCTCCCTCCTCTCACCAGGTTTGAGACAATGGCAGTAATTGCATCTCTCGGGAGTGACAGTGACCGTGTTGCCTCCTGTGACAGCCGCTCTTTGCAGTTGTCCCTGCTGCCGTTGCACCTTCCTTGCAGACCGCAGGCCSTATGAGAGGCATTGCAGGTGGTGGCCCTCTGTGCTGGGCTGTGCTGGAGCGGTATGCACAGCTGTTCTGCAGCCAGATACTGGCGATCCTCTGAACAGCGGACTTCTCCATCGAGGTGGGAGATGATGCAGATGTGACTGACCTCCTGCATCCTTGCAGATGCCTTGGCTGCAGTTCCTTGTTGCATTGGTCATGCGTACGAAAAAAGATGGTGTTCTGTGCAACCAGCTCTTTAACTGTTAATGTTTTATTTTCCCTACGATAGATGAATGAGAGTCTCTYGGTGTTGTGGGCAGCAGTGCACGCTGAATTCTTAGGAGGCCTTTGCTTCACTAGTTTTGAGTTCCCTGCCCATCTTACGTGCTCATGAAAAGTGATAAGTAGGTTCTCTTGGTTAGATTTCCATCACAATCTGAAGGATTTTGATACATCTTTATAATAAAATTAATAGGCTGTTTTAAAAAGATTAACCACAAGACTTAACAGGAATGAAATAGTAACATTTGGAAAGAAGTGTAATAAGCCTGTGGTAGAAACCACTCTGCTGGGAAACCTGCAGAATTAGCTGTGTGGGGGAGCTTTCCTATCTGGTTTTTGAACCAAGCAGGGAACATCATTCTCCTCAGTTCTGCAGAAATGGTTCAATAAACTTCATTTTACATGGTGCTGGATGGGACCTCTCCATCAGGGCAAACTGAGGGTGCTAGAGGCTTGAAGCCCTCTTTAAATAACGCACAGAAGAAGCATTGCATAGCCTGTAACTCTGCAAGCTTCCTGGAGGAATTGATGTCTTTCGTAAGTGTAGCTCACAGTCACATTTTTTCCGTGTGGGCTGTGGGCATGCTTCACCTAATAAGCACGGCCGTGTGTTCTGCTGCAATGGTAAATCCTGGAGATCAATGCATTTTTTCATTTTTATTTAACGACTTGTGAATGCATGCAAAGCTGTGCAGAAGGGGATGGTTAATATTGATGGTTAAGCAAGATTTTATAGGCAGGTGTGGGTATTAGATGAGCCAGCAATCCCATGGGTGAGTCCTGATTTATAACATTCTCTGTCTGTTGCTAAAATCCTGATTTCCCTCTCCCCCCCCCCCAAATGCTGAAGACATTTTAGGGCATTTAAATTGCTTTTGTCTTGATTTTTCAGGAGAAAAATCAAGATCGGCTCTGCGCGTGGAGCCTAGCATTTGAAATGTCTTCCTTGCCTGTTGGGAAGGAGAGAAGGAGGCAAACAATTACTGTCAGGCCAGCAGCTTTGCTGTTCAGCCCTCGGTTATGATCTCTACGTTGGGATAGACAGGCAGAGTGGCTGCTGAAAGGCTTAATTTCTTCATCCAGCCTTGCAGGAGTGTCTGACCAACGTGAATGCCTCTGCTTTCCTGAGAGCGTATGCAGCTCCCTCTACCCGCCTTGTCCCCCTAATGGTCTCGCATTCTGATTCCCTGAAGTAGAGGAGGATTTTTCAACCTGCAGGAAAGATATGCTGAACGGTCACGATCACGGTAAAATTGTATTCCTCGGTTCTTGGCTCACCAGGCAAATGCTTCTTCCAGCGTTTCAGCCACGAGCGTCTTTCCCTCCCTCTGCCGCACTTTTGAACACTTCCAGCTTCTCTCTCATGGCCATTTGTCTCCTCCTGGAGATGTTTCCTACCATGGGACATATACTGGCAGCAAGCCATCTCCCCAGATGTGTGACCYTGTGTGAGAAAAGCACTGGGATGGGAATGCGAGCACCTGTTTGGAGCTGAATTTAAGGGAAGATGGGAAGACTTTGTGATGAGGAGCTTCGTTGAGATGTGCATGTTGTTAAGGGGTTGGGGACCAAGAGCCACGCAGAGGCACTGAACAAGACTCARATGTCAGCCAGTAGTGCAGATAAGGCTGCAGCTGGATTGAGGTGTTGGACCCATAATTTAAATGTAGGAAAAAGAACCTTGTTTTTTTTTCTGTTGTGTAGTAAGTAGAGGGGCTGAGCCTCATTCTATGGTTGCCTGGAGATGTACTTGATGGGCTTCTTCACAGCTTGGACCTCTCTTCCACCAGATCTCTCTGAGCTGAACTAGTCAGAGCAGGGAGGGCAGCTCCATCCGAGCTGCCCCACGTTCAGAAATCGTGGGCAAGTGGCTAGTGTATAGGTGCAGATCACCCGCATGCTGCTTGCACAGGGAGTCAGCAGGTCTGAGGTTCGTTTGGGATGATTTAGGCCGAGTCAATCTCTGCATGCTCTGTAGGACTAAAGTATTTTGGACATCTGCAAGTCCTGCCACCCTGAGGAGCGGCAGAGACGGTAATCAAGGTATCCCGCAGCTCCGCAGGTTAGCTCGTGTGCTTGGAGGGCATCTGGCATCTTGCGCCTACTGTGGTGGTGTGCTGTAATTAATGCTAATGTCACAGTGTTTACATTAACATAGTTATATCAGCATAAACATGTTTACGAGAGTCGGTATGAGAGGAAAAACTGCTTTCACCTCCTTATCCTGTTTTGCATTCTTGTGTTGCCAAGTGTTTCATATTCATGCAAAAATCCTGAAGATCTTGCAAAGGCAGAATATAAAGAGTAAGATGGCTTGTGCGAGGGCACGAACTGTGTCAGAGACTTTTGGTTAYGTTTTTGGGAATGAATACTCCTGAATGCGCCTTCCTGCAAAAGGGGATTTTCAAAGGAATGGTACTAGATGATCAGTTCCCGTTGAACGTCAAGAGGAATTAAAGGCTGCGTTTTCAAAAGTGTTTGTGTACACCAAAGGCCATATCCCGTTGGCAATCAGTARGACTTAGCCTCTTCCAGAAGTTAGCCTTAGACAACTGCATGCGCTCAACTTAAATTAAGTTCATTTTCATCAGTTGGACTGTTCAGTAGTGTTTTAAATTAAAAAGTTACGTGAGTTTCTGCAGGATTGCAATTTTAGTGATTTTTGAAAAATCAAAGCATTTAACTTCTGCATGTGTCTTTGGAAATCTCCTCTTTAATCTTGAGAGATAGCTCAAGGAGCTTGGCTGTAGGTATCCATTAGTAAAAATCTTGGCCTCAGTGCGTGAAGCATGGTTGTCATTCCTCCCCCTAGAAGTTTTCTTTTTCTTTCTTTCTTTCTTTCTTTTTTTTTTCAATTGTACTGAGACCAGATATTATAGTAATTAATAATAATAGCAAACTTTTAGTAATTTTATCTGTTGTTCTTTTCTACCACTGAAGATTTAAGTTTTCTAATACATTTACTCCAAGGCAGAAACTTGTAGTTCAGGTTTCACCCTGGAGCAAATTTATCTCTTCAACTCAAAAATACAGATTTTAGGGGAAATGGTGACAGCCTACTAACCACACAGCTCTAGTGAGAACAAAGAGACTAATGCATGATATCTTGGATCTTTTGAGACAGTAATCTTTCCGAGAGACAAAAGATATTTGTTAAGTCCAGCTACACTGGTCATGAGTTGTTAGGTCTCTTTTGTGTCTTGAAGATGAATGTCAGGAGGTACCTAAGGCAGCCCTTAGTCTTTAGTCTTTCTCCTGCAATTATTTAAACATACTCCCATCTACTTTTGCACCATATTACTGCTGTAGACTGTGTGACAGAGGTACTGTAATTTATATAGAACACTGAAGCAAAAAGAAAATTTTCAAGCAGAAGAAAAGAGAGCTTTGTTTTGCCTGTCTTTACCATTTGATCTGTGATAGGTTGTTAAAGGCAGCCTTTTTCTTTTTCTTCCCTTCCTGCCAAGTCATTACTTGCTGTTCTTTCATTTGACCCCATTCAGGACAATTTGAATTTTTTGCTGGTTCGTTTCTCTTGTTTTTAATGCTGTCTCTCTCTGTGTGTGTATGTATATACATATATATATGTGTGTGTGTGTGTGTATACATATGTGTATATATGTAAAAGTTAAGCACGTGCTTAACTGTTTTCCTGCAACAAGTCTTCTGTCTTCCTTTGAACATACATCTATGCAGGGATATGCGCGTGTGTGCACGCACACACACACATATTTTTTGGAATTGGGGTTTGAGGGAAGATGCTGTATTGCATGTGATGGGATTCTTCATATTTTAAAAAAAATGGAGCTCAAACATACATAATTGCTGGAGCGATGCCTCTGGCCCTGCTCCTGCGGAGGGTCTGGATGTGCCGACTGCTGCATCCTCATGAAGTCTGGTAGAACTGTGGGACCCAGCAGCTCTGGCAGGCCAGGAACTCACGTATGGGAAATGTAGTTATTGCTATTCCTACAGTAAGCCAGAGAAGAAAAACGGGAGGATCAAGTGTGATGCCGTGGATCACACAAAATGTTAGTGCGGCTTTAGGGAAGAGGTGACCCAGGATCTCTGGTAACTGAAAACCTCAGAAATGTTACCAGCCCCTCAAAGAGACTCGTGCATTCTCCTGAGTTCTCTCCTTTCCTCTCTTCCTTTGACTAGAGGCAAAAAATGGTGCCGATGCAATAAAGCGCTTAAGCGCTAGTGAGCATTTTTGCTCCTGAGTTAAGGAGGAAGCATGTGCCAGCCACCCGTGGCTTCACTGTGCTCCTCCATGAATTACACACTCTCTTCTTTAAAGTGCTCTCTTCTGCACCGAAAAGGGCTCCTGGGATAGTATTCATGAGGATTTAGGTTTCCAAGAGCATCAGTGCAGTAACTTCCCRGAGACTTAAATTCACTTTAAAAATCCATTACATGTCCTGTTATCAAGGGTGCTATTAAAATCCTGTAGCACTCACCTCTTCAGTATATACATTAAGCAAATGAGCTATTTCCAGACGAGGAGATACTACGACACCATATATCACAAAGGTGCAGGTGTTTCTGTGCCAGCAGTTTGGTGCTTTGCGTGATCCGCAAGGATGCTAAGCACATGTAGCTTCCTTCAATGCCAGACGTTGGCAYGTGTTCAGAGAAACTTGGTATGAGTATTAAGGAAAGCTGGGGCAGGTTACGGTCTCACGTGCTATGGGCTACCCTCTACCAGGCTTCCTTTCTTGCTCAGGCAGAACTGTCCTGGTGTTTATACGTGTTCATTAGCCTATGGCAGTGTTTTAAGGCCCAAATCCATTTAGTCGGTTGTTAAGCTTTAAGCTCATTAATAGTCACAAATCAATAGTGACTACTCAAACACATAAGGAAAAGCACATTAAGCTGACAAAAGCACTGGCTACCTCTTCACTTGCACTGCATATAATTTAGAGTAACTGCACTTGTTCYCCCTTCCCCAAACCCAAATATTTCTTAGAAAACTCCAGGTGTGCCACAAAGCTCTGTGGTGTTCGATACACGTTGCCGTCAGCGTTAGTTTTCTCCCTGGTGCATGGTGTGATGGACTTTGTGCGTCAGGGTTATCTGCTTTTTATTAAGGATGGTTTATATGCATGTTGTTTGGGATGTAGGCTGGCATAGGTACTCGCTCATCTCTGTCCTTGTGGGGTGTCACGAGGAGAAACGGAGGAGTTTGCCGGCTGCTAGGACCCCAGAGCAGCAGTTGAGCGCGTTGAGGTCCCAGCGGTGCCACAGCTGAACTTGCAGCCCTGGTGCTGCGTTGGGTCCATCACAGGGACCACACTGTCAGCGCCTGGTGGGGAATGCGCTGCCAAGGACCCATTACCCCAGGTGGCCTGTGTCCTCCCACCACCTGGGGTCCTGCAGATGTGCTTCTCTTGAATGCTTGGCTCTGGTTGCAGCATGCTGTCTCATTTCCAGTTCAGTCGACGTCTTCTGCTCGCTCACGAGCTCCCAGCTGCATCAGGAGGAAGGATTATCGCACATTAAGTTTGCCGCTGAACAAATTGAGGTTGTCTTCCTTTCCTCAGGCCTCCTGTGATCCTYGGCAAGTCAACCCCATGGGTTATTTCTGTTTCCAAATAAGATTTA
The DNA here is from genome assembly GCF_003343005.1 of Rhea americana. Lineage (NCBI taxonomy): Eukaryota > Metazoa > Chordata > Aves > Rheiformes > Rheidae > Rhea > Rhea americana. The sequence goes on along the minus strand of NW_028185950.1, from coordinate 621,224 downwards.
AAAGGTAATGAAATTAGTGTTTCCACTTGGAGTCTGAATTGGAAATTTGAGCTAAAGACCTGGGCATTGGTCCCTCTGGGCCTTGGATTTTTTTTCTTAACCTCCCTCCCTCCCAAGGTATGCAAATTCTGTGTCAGATGCTTAAAATAGAGCTCTCTTTTGGTCAGAGGGTGGGAAACTTCTGAGTATCTTCCTATACCTCAGCTGGAAAAGTCCAGACAATAAAAGAAACAGTAAGAGACGATAGATTGTTTTTGCTGGTTTGGAAACATGCTGCTTGTGCTATGAACCAGGCCAGGAGGTAATGGGCCGAGATGGGCTTTTGCGATGCCATGGGAGCTGGCTTGGGATCCGGATAGCTGCTTGGATCCGCTTCAGCAAGCGACCTATCTGACTGCTCCATGTCCTCTTATTGAATCTTAGCGTGTTCTTCACCTTTCTTATCTTAATCATATCTTTCTAGCTAATGTTTTGAAAGGCAAGAATCTGATCCTGTTGGTATTTTTTTCAGCATTTGTGCTATCATTACACCAGCTAGACTGGTTCTGTGCTTTGTTTTTCAAGGGGTGCAGAGACAYGTTGAGGTATTAGCAAAGCAGCAGTTTTTCCAAGGAGAAGCACTCTGTGAGATTGCTCATTTTCATTTTGTTTCAATTAAACTATCACTTTGTTGTAAGGAACTTAAAGCAATGGCAGATTGGCCTTTGCCATTACCTAGGTTGTATTTGTATTTGCTTTGTAAGATCTGAAGTACTGGTGCCACAAAAAGAGCAAATCTATAGAGCTGCAGCTAAATTTCTTTTTGAGGTTGCATTGTAGTATGAGAAATGTCGGTGAGCTCTGGAAGACCATGCGCTGGGTCAGGCTGCACTCCAGCCTCAGTGCCCGAGCCTGGAGCACTCGTGCTCTGCTTCTGGTGAAAGGTGCACCATCCCAAATTAAGTGCAAAGAGGAATTATTTATTATCATCGTTATTTAGTATGGATTGAATGCCTGAGTCCCACTGCTGCCATTTCTCTGCTGCCTTGTCACTCAGAGGTGCAAAGGAGTGGTCTCATTGCTCCCAAAACACTGTCAGGCTGCGGTAACTCATCTGCCTGTCGTTGCATGGTCATCACCTCGGGGAGCAAAGAAGGATCCYCTTGTTTTGCAAAATGCAATGCTTGAAAATGTTTTATAGCCAAACCCTGGTCAGATGCCCGGAAGGACACTCGCAAGAAACCTGTGGTTCCKCTTTTATCTTTTTATCTCTCCTTACTTTATTGGGTCGTTTTATCTCTTTGTGTTCCTTGCTCCTCCATATGGCTGTGTTCTTCAGTACTGGACTGCTGCCTTGGAGATTTTCAGTCACTGTTCTTCCAGCAGTTAGRAAATTCAAAATGCGTACCTTAGACTTCACTTTTTGGGGTGCGACTGATGCCATGTTGGACAGGAGTAAGCCAGGTATCCGTTCCACTGATCTGCTGGACTGACATAATAATAGTGCAGTAATAGTTGAATTACCTGAACATTTTCACGGTAATGACTGCTTTCAGACATTTACAGTTTCCTAAAACTTTGGCTTTTGAGGCCTGGACTGTGTTTAGTTAATTTGTGTTTCTGTCTATGGAGTATTTTTTAGGCATAAGCAGACTTATATAAATCACTTTCAGACAGGAGAGCCAGATCACTACCTCCTCCGTGTTTCTCCAGAAATAATACGACTTTGCAGAAATGGTTCCGCAAAGGTCATGGCTTACCTGCCTCTAAACCTGTTGGTGGTGGAGGAGGGACTCTTGCTCTACCTATAGGTGGAATGACTGTGGAGGGATTAAAAAAAAAAAAGCCACAACCTACTACGGTGCAAAACTTTGGAAGCTGCTCAGAGCTCTGGGATGTTAAGTGGACCCCAGGGATCGTGATTGTGGCTTAGTGGGTGGGATTCAGGAGAGGARCATCGCTGAGCTCTGCTTAGTGCTGGCGGGAAGAGGCCTGTAGACTGGCTTCCTTCTGGGACAGCTGGAGACTGCCGTAACATGGTGGATAACATTGCAATTCGATAGCTGCAGGCTAATACAAACTCATCTGTTTTCATTTACTATACTTCTACCATTCTTTCCTTTCATTTTCTCCCTATATTAGAGTTTTTGTCGGTTGATAGTACTATACTTTATAAGCTTAGTAGAGCTAAGCCTAGATATAGCTGCTTGGAGACACTGGAAGGACCCAGTGGAGATGCCTGCAATGCTGGTGATTCCCGTAGAGTCTCCTGAGTGCATATGAGCAATAACCACAACACACTTACTTTAGGTAAGGAAAAACTAACTAYGTTTGTCTGAATATGAGACCAAACCTGAGAAGCAATTTACAAATATTTTTTTTCTTGGCTGTTAATTGGGATTAGGTGAAAACTCACCAAGAATCTCAGGATTTCATCTGTTGCTAATAACTGGAAATAAGACTTAGCACTTTACTGCTAAGTCTAGTATATCTTAGGATTAACCCTCATATATGTGTAATGGTTTGCAGCTCTTTATTATTTCATTTGACTGATGTATAGACTAATGATGTGTAGACATCAGAATTCACAAAGGCGGTTTTAATAAATGCCAGAAGTATGCACAGCAGGGCYAGGGCTATTTTTTTTTCTCGCTATAAACAGCAAGTTACTTTCTGCAGACAGTTTAACAGGCATGCAACATATGGGGAATTATGGAATGAGATCTAGAGTTGCCCTGCATTTATTTCCCAGTTCATATGGGATGCATTTATTCTGCCTCTTTGTGGATAGGCGTTCCTATGCAATCTCCTTTCGGGCACGAATGCTGCTGGTTGCGTGCGGCCGTCAGTCACCTCCATCAGGACTGACACACAGCCCATGCACAGCACCGCGTATGAAAAATATTTTCTATAAGGTCTTTCAAAGTGGCAGTTTTGCTTGCCTTATGAACTCCCTGTAAGCGAAGAGTAAGAGATGACTGGAAACATTGGACTTASAAGCTTTAAAATTTCACGGTCTTGTTGAACGAAAGGAAGAATTGCAATCCCAAAGTTTCAACCCAACTTAGGAAGTTACATGAGCTTCTCTGACAGCGATACTAAGAAATAGGTACGTGTTGCTGCTCAGAAGCCAACACGAATCTCCTGCAAGTGCGTCACAAATTACAGCCATTGCTTCCTCTCCTAGGTAGGAGGGAAGTAGTGGGAAGGGTTTTAAAACAGGTCGGTGGAGTGGCGGCCAACGGGGGGCTGGAGATGCAAGTGTTGACACTGCAGATCTGCAAATTCTGTTTAATCCCTGAAGCCGAAAGTCTGACAAAATAGCCAAATCCCGTACAGTTTGCCAGTCTCGAATAAAGCATAGTTTGTGGCTAGCATTAGTTTTGTGTTTACCACCGGAGCGCATGCACCAGAGTGTGCATCCCCGCTGAGGCTCGTGCAAAGGTCTGAATGTGAAAAATTTGTACTGATTAAYGCCTTCCTCCTTGCTTTCACCTTAACTTTATTGCTTTTGTTGCTGTCGTTAGTTATTTGTACTTAGGTGGTGTTTAGAAAASCCATTTGTGTATCCGGATCCTGCTGAGTTAGGCRCTGTGCAAATGTGCAATGAAGTGACTCGCGCAGCTCTGCAGACCTTACAGTCTACGCAGTTAATGTCTTAACTAATTGCTCTAGTTAATCTGTGCAAAAAATGGAGAATTTACCCTGGGACCAACTGAAAAATTACTAAATGTATATTGTCCTTTTTTCAGGCATATTCCTTCATCCTCAGGTTTTTTATCTCTGCTCTTGATTTTATGGGAAGACAAGCATAGCCATACTGGGACCTACAAATATAGCTGAAACTGTCCATTTAGCCCTTATTTCCTCAAAATACCTTCCAGCCTCCACTCATTTCCTGAGCCAGAGAGCGTGCGCTAGTATTTAACGGTGCTCAGTGGATTTTCACTGGATTTGCAGGGAATTTGCACATGTTGACTGATTCAAGGATGAGGATTTGGGGGGAGGTTGTGTTTATATGGTGCATATTCAGTTTGTGCATCAGTAGAACATGCTCCATTTTCATTCTTCCAAGTGATTTGGCCCCAAAAGGATTGATTTTTTTCTTTTCTTTTCTTTTTCTTTTTCTTTTTTTTGTAACTCATCTAGTTGAAATGAGCACCACATTTCCAACAAGAAGGCATATATTGAAAGTATGATAAATTATTTGGCCTAAAGGAGATGACACTGTCCTTCTAAATGCATCCTCTCAGGAATCTGACCTTTTAAAAACATGGGGGTGGTGTTCTTTTTTGCTGTTTTTTCCCTGGTAACTCGTATATGTCCCTTTCCTGCCAACCTTTTCTACGTCTTTATTGGAGCTTAAATATTGGGCAGCATAAGAATATTTATTATTTATTTGTGGTTTTTTTTTCTTTTTTTATTCTCCCCCATGTACATCATTAAGCGTCTGCATACAGACAGAAAATGCTGTTTACCTGCCTGGAGCTGAAGTTAGATTTGAACCTGCAAGAAGYCGGGGCAGGTACACGTATGCAGTGGGGGTGATGTGTTGCAGAGAAAACATTTCCTATACGTTAAATCCCTTAAATATTTGGTTTGAAATGACAGCCGTCCTCAGCAAATCAGTTATTGTTTTAGATAAAGGCTTGCTGAAATAAGGTGAAGGACTCCCGTTAAGTCAGACTAGCACGGAGCCGTTAGCAGCCTAGGTTCAGTAGTTCAGATATTTTTATTAATCTATAGGAGGAGGCATGGAAAGCAATTGCAAATGCTGAGGTTTTTTCCCGGTGCTGTCGCGCAGGCTGCAAGCTGCGTGCCCCCTCCGCCCAGGGATCGTGCCGCTGTTTTGTGAGGCGTATAACCTTCTTCTACTCGCACAAATTAACGTTGTAGTTTGCTTTTACGTTTGTGCTAAGTGTAGAAGGGCACCAGCAGCACATCGCGCTTACGGATTCCGTCTGCGTTTCCTCCAGGGAAGGCTTTTGCAGGATCATGAAGCTGAGCTCCGGGCTTCAGACTCGRAAAATCCTGCAGTCTTCCTTTCAAGCCCCGATCCGTACCTAAATTGCATAGTGACGAGGGCCAGACCAGCACCAGCTTTCAACTTGGTATCTTTGATGTCTGGATTCCAGATGTTAATATGTTGCTGTCAGTGATTTGAAAAATAAGGAAGAGCGTATCTGGAGGGACAAATGCATAGCAGCCTGAAACCGCACGGGACACGAACAYGATGGGAGAAAAGGTCTTTGTATCTAGGGGTGTCTACCAGTAACTCACATGGAGATCCATGTGGAAACAGAGGCATCAACTTCTGTCATGGTTTAAAAAAAAATGTATAGGAGACTCCCTACTCTTGACATTGCAAAAGCAGCACTGAAAAACAAATATTTCCAATAAACCATCAACTAAAATACTACAATAAACTAAAAATGCAATTCCAGTAGATGAGACAGGAGAGCTGCTCATTGCTCTCGCCTCCTTTCTTCACCTGCTGCTCAACGTTTTGTATTCTCTTCGAGTTGTAGCTACGTGTTACTCTCAGGTGTTGTCAAGAGGTGGACTGTCCTTGATAAGCAAACAGGGAGAAATGAATGTAACACTYCTGTGCTCTCTCCACCTGCACTTGAAGCAGGAGCTGTGCTTTGCTGAGAAATGATTTCCTCAAGGAGAAGACAGTCTCTGCAAACACGGGGTGTGTGGGAGGTTTTGTCGTGGCAAGTGGGAAGCAGAAGGTTGCAGCACCTGCAGAGATCCCTGTGGAAAAGGGTKGAGGAAGGACACGATCCCCCCTGGCCTTCCTGTGAAGTGGGAGAGTGTGCCGAGCCTGTCCTGGTAGAGCGATCGCATCCCCTGCTCAGGKGAGCAGCTCCCTTCTCTCTGCCTGTAGCTCCCAAGAAAATCCTCATCCTCTGCTGTGAGCTTTGGGTTAGTTATCTTTTTAGGGACTGTAAAAGTAACACCTCCCTTTCCTGAGAAATCGCATCTTTTCCATGGCACGTCCAGGACCTCCTTGAGCACTGAAGGGCTGAGGCTTAGGAATTTGCAGCTCGGTGTCCACTGCAGCAGTGTTTCCCCCTGGAAATCTATTTCCTTGGTAAACCTGGCCTGGAAAATTAAGGAGCCAATAAATGAGGTTGGAGACCTTCGGTATRGTACAACCAACCCTTTCTTTCTCTTGAGCCCTTAAGGCCAGGCTGTGAGAAGTGGGAACTGATTGCATTTCTCCCTAGGTAGGTGGAAAGGAGTGGGGAAGATTTAACGTGCAGTCTGAGCTCTTGCACAATACTTCCCAAATCGTTTAAGATGATAAGGTTGGGTGTTCATTAAAATATAGTGTTAATATCTCATCTTTCTCCTTGCTTATCTGGAAGAAGCAATGGCAAGACATATATATATTTTTTTACTGCAACTGTTGATATGGAAATAACAGTTGGTTCCTATACAGAAATAACAGTTGGCCAGGCAGTGTGGTATGGTTACTCCTTAGCATGATTGCGAGGGGGGCACGTTCGTTTAGGTTCACGGATCTGCGCGCAGGAAGCCCTGCCGTGGGCAGGAGGCTTATGGTGGCTGGCGAAAGGACACGCCAGACATCTCAGTGCTTGCTCCATCTTTAGGGCTCCTTTTCATCATTTTGATTGAATGTATTGCCCCCCCCCCAAAAAAAAAAGGCATAAACAGTGTAAGAGTCTGCTTTTGCAAAAAAAAGTGAGATCCTCTCAAATGCTATAATGCTTGGATGAAGATAGCCTGGTGAATCTAGCTAGCCGTTCGAAGCGAGCTGTGCAATGCTGGCATCAGCTCTTGGAGGGAGTCGCTGAAAGTCCTACCGTGGTGTGGTCAGTGCTTAGGTATGGCCCTGCATTGATTTTCGGTCACTCAGGACGGAGGGCCTCCGGAGGAAGCTCCCTTTTCACGCTACTGTAAAAGGTGCTGTGACCTGTCCTAAGGAAAGCTCCTTGCCTTTGGTTGTCCTCTGCAGGATCTGCTGTAAAGTAACTCAGACTTTTTCCTTGGCTTTTTGATTTCATAAGGGCTCTAAACACTGGTATTTTTTGGCTAAGTCACATTGGACAGATTGTGTTTGACAATCTAAAAAAATGAATGAGGTATATTTTCACTTGTGTTTTCTTGGAATACCAGACACAGTGGGACTGAGACCCTGTTGTACTGAGTGTTCCAGGAAAATAGCAAGGCTAGTCCTACTCCAGGTAGCTTAAAATCCAAGTAATATATTTAGCTCCCTCTCAGGAGCGCTTTGAGCATTAATTATGTTTTTGAAGCACTTAGTGCCTGTCATCAGACACTCTCTATAGAAACACGAAGTTAAATTGTCACAGATCTGTGGCCTCTCGGGAATTGTTCACTCTGCGGTGCAGCGTAACCATTCACAAATTTGCATCGGCAGTAGAGAGCAAGCTCTGGTTCTCCTTCTTGGAGATCACTGTCTGGCAAAGTGTTTGAACATAAGCTTCACCTAAACACTGGAGAAGTTTTGCTGACTGCARTAACTTGTGTTTGGGTTTGATGCTGAAAGTATTTGAGCTCAAAAAGGCCTGCCTTCACCATTAGCGATCTAGAGACTAAGAAATAACAGTGCAGTTCCCGTTCTGTATCTGAGAGTATCTATTGTTACACTTGTATTTCTGTTCATTACAGTAATACATAAAATACCTTGGAACCATTAATGGTGGGTATTTTGGATAGCATGGATGTGTACAGCAGCAGAGGCATCACAGTGTGGAATATTGCTCTCTGACGACCAAATTAGCGCCTGTGTTTCTGTCCTTAGATGTTGTAAGTCAAAGCATGTCACCCCTCTGACCTMTTTGGAAAGCACAAACAGATGGGAAGGAATTTGAAGAGGAAAAGCACTCTCTGGGGTGTCCTGTGTGTCTGAGAGCACTGAATGCACACCAGTAAACCWGCGATAAGTTGTTTCAGTTGCCAAGTGAAAATAGCATCTGAGCACAGCCAGAGCAGGTACTGTAAAAGAAATTAAATGCACTAAGCAAAACCCTGTAAAATAGACTTTCTTGACCTTAAAAGTAAGTAGTAGGTTTGCAGCTCAGTAAAAGTAATTAGGAGGAAGAAGCATGTATGCAGTTGCTGAAGATACATATATTAACCTAGAGTTTCTCTTTCTGCAAAGACATTTGCATAATAATTGTGTGCTGGCTTCAAGATGTTCTTATTTCTTTTGGAAAAGCCTGTGTAGAATATCACGTCTTTGGTAATACCTTGGTCTTTAGAGAATAATTTAATGAACAGGTTTAGCATAGCCCTGAGAGGGATGATATGGAGCCCAGGGCCCTTAGAGAAGCTTGGACAGATTTGTAGCAGGCTCCTGRAAAACAGCACTGTTCCAGGYATGGTCCCACACGCTTTTTTCTCCCTAGCTSCCACAGATTTGGTGCATCRTGGCAGTGGTATGGGTACTCTGCTTGGGTGAACGATGCTGAGTGTTGCTAGTTTTCTGCATTTTTCCCTTTCTTYAGCATCCAGGGCTCTGCCAGTGAGGTGCTGGTCTCGGGTTGCTGTGCATTGCGCTCACACCATTTGCAGCGGTGAGTGTGCCATAAAAGGCATTTTAAAGTGCAATGCTCCATGATTTTCCTTCGTACTTTGATGCTTGGAATGAGTTTCAAAATGAGGAGAGCTCAATGCATTGCTCCAGCCATCTTTAGTGYGGAGGACTTAAGTTAGCCAGTACGCACACATACTGCCAGACTGATTTCCAGGCAGCTCAAGTGGAAAAGCAAGGTGGTTTGTGCTCACTTGAACTGCATTCTRATTTATTAGAATAAAGTTGCAGAGAATTGCTTAATTCGTCACCCAGGTGGGCATGTGGCTGACCGGTGGCACTGGTTACCCATTAGGCACTGTTTCAGCCAGCATGTACGTGACTTGCTCGGGTGCTTCAGCAAACTCCATCAAGTGCAGAACTAGTACTTAGGGGTTTGCTGAATCAATAGACCATTAGGTGTATGGGCCAGGGACCTAGTTTTTCTTTTGCACGGCAACACATCCTAAATCGATTTTTGAAGTTGCTGGGACAGGATCAGACTTCTAATGTAAAGTCTGATCATGGTTTATGTTATATTACATTGGTAGGCCACTAATATGCAATCCTCTTATGCTATTCCATCATGCGATGTGTTAACTCATTGCAGATGTTTTGCTGGACAAAGCTTCTCGTGTTGCACCTTTACTCCGCTGCTGCCACGAGGGTGAAAAGCAGCTGTGCTGTCTCACTCTCGGCAGAGAGCATTCACCTCTCGCAGAGCACCTGTAGCAGCAGTCGCGTGCCTCGAGTCCCCCGTCCGTCCGTCCGGGGGCCTTGGCAGGTAGCCGTTGGTTGGCGTGGCTAGCCGTGCAACAGCCAGCCGTGCTCACGCGCTGTTACGGGTCTGGCCTGATACGGCCGATTTCTTGCAGGCTCTCGCGCAGAAATAAATGACAGTGCTTTGGAAATCAGGCAAATCAAGCTGCAGGTAAAAGCAAGGAGAAGTCTGTGGAGCATTGTGTGTGCAGCCCCAGAAGTGGTGGAAAAGGCAGAGAATTTGCCCACAGTGGAGAAAGCGTCCTCAGAATAAGCTGAGCCCCGACCGCTGACGCTCTTAATGTCATCCCCGTCCTCGTTCTTCCTTCCACCAGCTCTTTCTCCTGACGTTATCCTTCTGTGCATGCTGTCAGAGAGGCTTCGCCGTTGCTCTTCCATCACCAGCACTGTAGGAATTGCATCCTGCCCTCCGACATTGGAGGTTTCCATCCGTGAAAACTCACGGCAGCAACTGCCTTCAGCTTTCATATTATTCTCTGTATTTTACCTTGGCTGCCTTGGACTGTTGGGTTTGGGTCTAGTCTGTCAGGTCCAAGATTTGCAGGCCTCTGTGCTGCCCCAGTGTGCTTAGGGGCAGCGTGCGCTAGCAGTGCTGGCGGCGCCGATCTGCTACCTTTTGGGATAAGGGAAAAGAGGGTCTGCGTGCAGGGGGACGGTGAATAACACACCTCTCAGCAGCCTCGCTGTTTAAAACAAGTATTTCCTTCATTGTATTGCAGCGCTTTGGGAATGCTTCCCTAGGTCAGAACTTCTTTTATTACTTCCATTTGAAAATTAAGTGTTAGGCTGTAAATTGCAAAAGTTTTGAAATGGAAAAAGAAAAAAGATTCAAACAAGCTGCAAAACTGAAACTTTCCATACTGATCTGATCGAAGCCAGTAAGTGGAAATCTGCAACTTAATCAAAATACTTCATTCCTTTTTCTTTAAAAAAAAAGTCATTAAAATCAACATATTTCTTTGAAAGGCTTTGACAAATTGGTATTTTCCAATGCAAAGAACACGCAAGGCAGGAGTGGTTGGTGCTCTCTAGACAGAGTCCCTGCCCTGAACTGGCAGCATTCAGGAATGCAACCAGGGGACAAATACTCRAGAAAACAAGTTAATAGGATGGGTCAGGAGTCACGAATTTGTTTTCCAGCACTTGGGTATGAATAGCCTAAGAAGTCATGAGAAAACCTTCTAGCCTTTTCCAGATAGTTGATGTGGGAGGTGTAGCTGGGGGCTGTCACGGTATTTTTGGTACTAGCGCTGGAATGTCTTACTGCGAAGGTGTTTTGGAGCCATACAAATGCACCTATTCTGTAGCACCTACCCGCTTTAATTTGGTCTCATCTCACTACTTGCGTCTGGCTGCGCTGGGTGCCTCTCCTGTGGATTTTCCCTTGTCTGTCTAACTGTATCTTTTGATTTCTTATTGGTGTCTGGGCATGATGCTTCTTTGCTTCCTAACAGTTTACGCCAACTTAAAATAACCCTRAAAAGATTGCCTTAGAGGTTTTAAGCAGCGGATGGAAACTCACTGCTGTGTGTTGGGGAAATGCTTGTGTCTGCGTCCCACTAAGACCGGCTCCTTGAAAGCCGGCCTTAGGCAGGGTTTAATAAAGTGAGCTCTCTGGAGCTCTCGAACGTCTTGAGCGTGGATGCAGCTGGCCTGGAGTCAGCCGTCTCTCTGAATGATCTTAGTGATGCTGCTGACCCTGAGTTTTCCTTTTTGTTCTACATTGTGAGCTACTACTTCTTGCTTCACCCTCCCCCCTCCGCGCTCTCTGAAGTATGTAGCAGATATTTCCAGGATGTGATGGCCCCATGTCTTGGASGGTGCTACAGTTTTGTATTTGTGTGGTAATGTGCCAGTGAGGTTGCTACARTGTATTCTTGTCTTTGCCTTTCTGCAAGTACACCTCACTCGTCCCCTTTAGAAGATCCCAGTGCGTTACCTGGCATCGACAGTTGTCTGATAGCACCGTGCAGGTCGCTCCATTACTTGGCAACTACCTCAAATATATCAATGCGTTGGCTGCAAAAATGCATATCCTTTCATGCAAAATGTGTATCTCTCCTTCTGGTGTACCAATGTGCSTTATTACAGCATATTTCATCGCCAAGAGCACTGCAAAGCGTGCACCGGTCGTGGGAGCCCCCTTTCCTGCAGTGAGTACAGAGGGGCTTTGGGGTGCGAGGACCCGGCCTCTTAGCAAGGCRCGGGGTCTTCCAACCCTGAACTGAATCCATTGCTAAATCCCGCCTTTTTGCAGCGAGTAACTTAAAAAGTGTGAAGCAGAATCCTAGACACTAAAATCTTCAAACTTTGAGGAGGCGTAGAGCTGTGTCCAAACTCCTCTGCTAGTCCCAAGTTTCCAGATTGCCTAAATCACTCCTCTGCACTAAACCGCCTCAGCTGTTTGAAGGATTTCTGTTCTTTTGTGCCTGAGGCGAATCTCGATCAGGAAATTTTCATTTGCAACGAGAACGTGGTAGTGTCACGGTGTAAACCAAGAGAGACGGCTTTGAAATTCTCCTGATTGCAACATGTGCTGGTTCTCCCTCTGGTTGCGAAGGACCAGAAACATTGCGACTGCTCCCTGTTTCCGTTTCCATACAGCTAAGAAAACCTCAATTATAAATGTGTGTATGTATGTACATGTAAAGATATGCAAATACATATGTAAAAATGTAGATTTACATAAAATTTTTCAAACCATGCTTCGAACACCACTCAGTTCAATACTCCCTTTTTGTAGACCACAAGGTAGGAAGAAACCTTGAGAGGTYATCTCATCACTTCCCTCCTGATGTAGGCTCAACTCTTCTTAAAGCTTTCTTGATAGGTGTCCATCCAGCCTGTTCCTAAATACCTTTCTGTGCAGTGGCACATTCTGGGCAGTTCTTGTGGGTGGAAATTTTGGAAGATTTGCAAGATTCTTGCACACCTACTTGTTAACGATTATTTAAGTGAACTCTTAAGAGTCAGTTCGACAAGTTAATTTTCAAAGAATTATTCAAATAATTTTGCATATACATGAGGTTTCTTAGAGCTGGAATATGTTGGATTACAGGTGAAGCATGATGTGTGTTTGCTTGTGTCTGGCTAAAATCCCTGCTTGCCAAGCATGCGTCCAACAGAATTTTTCTGCAGCTTTTTGGCGTTTGCATTTGTCATTCAGCGTGAAGCCAGGAGCTTGAAACTTTCTTGAAACCACTTCTTGCCGCTCATCATGTTCTGCTTATCTCTGCAAAGAATGAACAAATGATTTGCATGGCAAAGGACAGCAAGCAGCTCTGTCAGATCCTTGCAGCTGCTCCGGAGGAAATGTTTGGATGTGTTGAAAGACAGACGACTGGAAAAGTACTRCCGAAAGGGAGCTGCTAGTGTTGATCCTTCAGCAAGAGGGATTTGTCAGAAGCCTGCTGCAGCGTCTGATTCGRAGGATATGCTGGCTTTTGGCGAGTGGTCAGCCCTGGGAAACACGTGTCTGCCTGGATACTGCATGAAGTTGTGTAGGGTTCGGGTGACCACTGATTTTTTTCACTAGACTCTAGTAAATACTGTTTTTAGCTCCCGTTCTGCCCCCRAATTTGGATTGTTGCGTTTGTGCCCTGGAAGGTGATCTCTTATCTTCTGATCCCTTTGCTGCAGCTTTTGGTTTCCCCGCAAGACCGTGCTGAGGCTACGGGGAGGCAGCGGGAGCAGAGAGAAGCTGGTGGGAGCGGTTTTATTTTGTGTTCCCTGGACAACTGCTGTTAGCTTTGAGCAATGCCCGGGCACACGCTGCGCCGGTGGGATCCATGGGCAGGGGAACTAGCATTATTTAGGCTAATGAAGAAAATGTTTGAGGGGAGATGGCAGCACCCCAAACATAGGGAAAAATTGTCGAGGTAGATGGATTTGGGGGGGGCGTATTTTAAGAGGGAATTGAAGAAACATCAGTCAGGGCTGGTCTAGGTATCGTTGAACCAAGCTTCGGGTAAGGGTGGGGTGAGACAACGTCCCGAGKTTTCCATCAGACGTGTGGTTTTCCTGATCTAATTCCTTACCCCTTACGCAGGTCCGCGACGTCGGAAGCGGCTGCTGCGGTCTCGCCTGTACTGCTAACATGAGCTGCCGTTTGCTTTCCTGGAGATTTCTTTCTGAAATCCAGGTCTAAGCAAAGCTGCAAAGGAAAACTGGTGTCTGTTAGTCTGACAGTTACCCTGTCATTAATGAGCTCTCCTTTTAATAGGCTGTGTTTGYGGTGTTCAGCAGGACACTGAGAACTTGAGCGGTTCTCCGTAATTCCTACATTTGGCCCTTCTAGTGTCTCATAAAATACTCTGGAAAGTCTATCTGCTGTTTCCTTCCTGGGAGAGTCGTTCGGGCTGTGTGATTCGTGGCGCTTAGTAAGAGCTGTACTTTTCCAAAAATAACCTCTTTTAGTTTTTCTCCTTACATTTCTCTTATTTTCGGTTTCACGGGGTTGCCTCTTTTCTCGTTATTTATTTTTGTCCTTCTCCCTCCTTTATGAGGGTATGGGAATGGGCCTTTAAATCCACTTTGTGTGCGCTCTATACATCACCTAGCAGAATGGCATAACCAATGGTTAACGGCTGCAACCGTAAAATCAGCCTTTCCAGAAATCTTTCCGCGTGCTGTTGCCTCCCTTTCTTTCCCCTTCCACCTCCATCACGAAGGCTGGGGACCTCTGTTTCTCAGAAATGCCTTGCTATTCCAGATACGCCGCCCTGTTCCCTCTCCTCCCTAGCGAAAGAAATTTCCTCCGTTAAAGTTTATATAGGTAGGGTTAACATTTTCTTTCATCTGGGCTGACATGTAGCAAAATGCTTTTGCAGCATGCCAGCTGCCTGGGGAGTCTGTCTGGCTGGGTGGTTTATAAATGAAGGCGGTGTGTCACATTATATTGTATTTTAGCAAAGTTTTTTTTTTTTTCTCTGTCCCAGAAAGCTCCTGTCTCCTTATGAAATATGCTGCCAGTTTAAAGGGAGAATAATATATTTACTATAACTATACACAGTGTGGGAATGATTTTGCCGTAGAGATTAAATTTTTACATCCTCTTGAAGAAAATCAACACTTTGTCAGTCCCGCAAGAATCTGATGCCTGGCTTTTTCGGCAGGAGCGGTTTGGATATTAGCAGCTCTAAGTGATGTCTTTTTTTCTTTTTATTCCTGCGATATGAGAGCAGTCTGCTCCTTTTGTCCCAAAGTTTGGATTTTTGAGATTTTGAGAAAAATCTTGTTTTCATTCCTAAGGTACTTTGCTGGTTGGGTGAATGTGAGTTTCTGAAGATGAGTGAAGCTCAAACCCGTTCAGAGCTCTGAACTGCACTGGACATCTAATCTTGATGCAGCCTGTTACCATCTCCCGACTTTGCATAATTCACTACGGAGTCTCCAAAGATCAGACTCTTTTTTTTGTGTGTGTGTGTGTGTGTGTGAGATTAGTGCTATTTATCACTATAGATAGGCTGGAACCAGCATAAGGAAAGACGTTTTGGCAGCGATTCAGTACTTCTGCTTTGGTGCCTGCCCAGAATGATAACAGATTTGGTCTGTAATTTGGGAATAGTTCAGGCTGGTTTTGCTTCCTATTCCGATCCTTTAATGAAATAAGCAGACGCAAACGCAGTCGTGCTCATTACGTGTGTAATTTCTGGCCATCCAGGCCTATTTCAAGCAGATATGACAACGGGCTGGAGGTTTTAAAACTGTGGAGATCCTACAAGTGCGTGCTAAGAAGGCACCGAGTAGAGGAGCGGGTACAGCATGGAGTGCAGCAGCAAGGCAATGCAAGAAAAAGCTCATGCTTAATGAGAGGCCGGAGAATCAAAGCCGAAAAGCCGCGTTGGAAACCAGCCCTCAGTGACTGCACCCGGGGAGCGACTTGCGTCAGAAGCGATTTTCCCTTCCGACTTCTGCGTCATCAGAGGCTCTTAGCCTTTGAGACCCACGTGGAGTTTCTCTGTAGGCTGTGAAGGACAAGCAGAAAATAAAGAWAGATGAGGGTAACACCAATCGAAACCTAAAACGTGTTGCTTTACGTGTCCGAACAGTTTGTTCAATCCTACTTGCCCRTGTCCTTAAAGTCATCAGCATGGTGGCCTGTGCCATTGCAGCTGGGACCAGTGTAGCTGTAGCAGCTGTGCTGGTGTTGAAGGAGGGAATAGAGCGACGACCCTGCGAGTGTTAGAAATTAGTATACATTTCACTGGATCTCTCCATCGCAGATTGTCATCCAGCCTTGCTCTTTATAGGCTTTGGAAATCGTATGTGCGTTCCCGTGCGCGCGGGGGCGAGTTAATGCAAAGTCTGGCGAGCYGCACGAGGAGAAGGAGCCTTCCCTAGGCTGCTGCTGCCGCTGCCGGGTGCCAAGTAACCGCATGAGCGGGGACGAGGCTCGTTTTGGAAGTTATGCCAGAGGCCTTTCTAGCCTGCTGAAAGGTGTCCTCCTTCATGTAGCTGTAAAATTGAACAGTAAAGCCCAATGAATTAATAGTTTGACGGGATGAGGGTCTACATGGAACTGTTTCTTTTCAGTCCTCTGTCCCCTGAGGCTTCCTTTCACCAGTTGGAAACAAACTCTCTCCTTCTCTGTTTGGACATGAATTATCTTTCTAGCCAAACATTACTGATTCTTGCTTCCCASTACTGTAAACCAAAGTGACACTCCAGCTGCACTGATGAACCTCTCTGACAGGCTAAAGAGAAGGATGAAATGTTTAACCAGCATGGAGATAACTACAGAGATCCTCCTTGTCACATCCCACCTGGGAGTTTTCACCCCTGTGCCTGTTTTTGCCTTTGTGAGTAGGGTGACGTTGCAAGAGACGGTGGTGATACTCTGCCCAATGTGTATGAATCTGTCACCTTTCCTTATTGATTCCTTTGATTAAATGAGTTGACATGGATTTATTTGTRCTTACTGAGGCAGGGTTTATAGGGGAGGAGGACTAACACAGGAGAACGTAACAAGTGAGAAGTTCATACACAGAGATAAACTTCAGCAAAAATATTTAGTGAGTAGAGATAAATGGATGTTGGTGTGTGTATTGTCATTGAAATAAAGCAGTTTATGGCATCATAAGCTTGGCAAAGCTGCTGAATATAAAATGATGTCTTAGCATTTCACTAGTGCCTCTGCAGTTGGCAGCAAAGCTTCATTTTGCAGGACCTAGAAGTTACAGCAGAGCCTTCTCCGCAGGACTAGCTGGGGCATTTCCTCTAAGRTGGGTCTGTGCATTTGCTCTGGTGGTATCTCAGCAACATGGAGGAAGAGACTGAGCATGTGCCATTCCCCATGTACCCCATTTCTCTGGAAGAAAACCCAAGTGGGCAAGGAAGGAGGATGTTGTTGCACTCTGTGGTGGAGACCTCCCCAGTCTGGCGCAGTGGTGGAGGAGGACTGAAGGTTTTGCTATAGAGCACACCTGCCCTACACCTCACACACAACCAGCTGGATTCCCTAGCAAGGGTGTTCCTGCTCCGGGTGTCCTACCCCAATGGTAACAGCAGTTCCGACCCACCAGAGTTAGCAATGCTGGAAGTGCTCGTGTAGGTATTTTGAATGCTGTGCCCCAGATTAATCCCATCTAATTGCAGATACTTCCTGAAATACTGTACTGTAATGCTGTAGCTGAGAGCCCAATTACCTTAGTCAAGACAGAGATAAGCACCTCTGAAGATTGAATCGGGTCTTGTGGTGGATGAATTAGCCTTGGAGGGATGAGTTTTTCCCTATTGATTTCAAGTGAGAAGCTCTGGGTGAAATACTAACTTGAGTGTCTCAGTTAAACACTTGAAATCAGTTGATAACAACCTCATCTGCGCTTGGTAGACCCATTTTAAGCAGAGAGAGAGAAACTGTGATATTAACAGTTTGGACATCCCACTGTGTAGGTACTGGAGCACCAGGAGCCGGGGAGCTCTAAGATCATCCATGGAGGCTCTGCTAGTGCTAACCCAGCTTTGGATGCTGCTGCAACTCAGCCCTTCTTATAGCTGCATATCTTCACRGCACCAATACTAAAAGTTTTCAGGGAGTGAGAAATTTGCAAGAGGAATGAATGAAAACTAGCAAAATCAAGCTTTAAAAGCTAGTGGTAGATTCTGAAGACACCCGTAACAGGAGTACTTGCGTATGAGATGTCCTAGGAATATTTCATAACTTTGTTGCAATCTTTCTGGCCAAGAAATAGTTCTGGTAGGTAACAAGACAATTTCACTGCCATTTCATGGGGAGGRTGAAGAAGAATGAATTAAAATCATAAACTGAGTTTCTCTTGCGACTTATTCATTATAATGGTAAAAATCAGATCAACTGAGGAAGTGTTATTGTCATTTTGGTATAGCAAGAACCAGGACATGATCTAGGGGTACCCTGAGGAATTTAGTTCATCCTGGAGGTGCACTGTRCCCAAATAGAAAAGATGTGGTTTTGGTCCAGAAAAAGCCACTAAAGAGTGGTGTTTTTGCAAGTGTATTTTAAAAAAATAGTGCTTTAGTTCTGTTGGAAGCTGTATCTGAAACCCTGAAAGCTGCCACAGAGTGAAATTGGTATCTCTTCTCTTCGTAAGCAAGTTGAACCTTGTCTTCTCAGCCATTTGGGATTAGAAAGTTAGCAGAGCGATCCAGTGGCCATTTCCAGGTCAGAAAGTTTCACCTTTCACAGCTTTCTTGATGTCCTCCTGTAGCCACTGCTGAATCTAGAGGTGGAAGAAGGTAGCCTGGATGTCTGATCCATCCCCTTGTCATTTTACAGTCTATTTGTTATTATTGTCCTCAGATTAAATCTAATCGATCCCATCAACTCTCAGCAGCTCTCTAACAGTTTCGGGATTCCTTGTTAGAAGGAATGATAATAGTAATTTCTATTCAAGTGCTTCAAAGTGATTTGCATTCATAGATTGTTTTCTTACTGCCTCATAATACTATTTCTAGAGGAAAAAAAGTATTAAAATCTAAGTCTTGGAGGTGGAAAGACTGAGTGTTTTGTCCAGGGCAACAGAAATCCAAGGCAAATTTGGGAGCAGGACTTTTGGATCGTTAAGCCATGTGCCTGAAGGTTGCTGTCCCTTCATTAATGCTGGCAAGAGTCAATTCTGTGCTCAGAATGAGGACTATCTGCCATTAAAACGAAGAGGACTATATTCTGGTGTCYTGATTTTTAAAAAATGTGAACAAAAACACATTTCCTGTTTTCTGACAAAGAAAAAGCGGGTATGAGTCTCTGCTTATGAAAAATTAAAATTCCAGATGTTCTATGTAGTAAATAATAACATGAGCATGAACTTGGTTTCCCACAGTCACCACCAAATAATCAACGTAGCTCCTTTTGTGCAGCTCATTTTGAACTTTGCTTATTTCCTTTTGCTATGCAGATATAAATAAATAATGCCATTTGATAAAAGTCTGGGAATGGTATACTTTAAAAGATAAGAAAGCTTTGAGGGGAAATTGTTTTTAAATCCATAACATTTGTATGCTGTTCACTGTTTATACTGAGCAAAAAATTCATTCATTTGGCAGTTAAGTAACCCTATTTTATTCTTACTCTGTGTTCAGCCTATCCTTCTCCTGGGGACATCTAACTTATATGTAATTACCTCTCTGAAAATGGGAAGGAGGTCTAAATAACCTTCCTAACAGCTAAATAAATGCACAGACCCCAGGGACAGGTTAGCAGTTGGATGCTGGTGGCAGAGCTCACTGGGGATATAATGCCTGGACCATAAAGAATTTCAAAATTTGAAATGTTTGCTTTCCTACATTGGGCCAAAGAACTAGATTTTGAAACTTTTTCAGAAACATACTGGCTTGTGAGATGAGCTTTGTTTCTTTGATAGCTCTGAAATAAAGGTGGTAAACTTAACAGTGATGGTGGCTTTCTTTCTCTCAAGGTTTGTCTAAGTCACTTGGTCTCATTGAAGGCTACGGTGGACGTGGCAAAGGTGGGCTTCCAGCCACCCTGTCCCCTGAGGAGGAAGAAAGAGCTAAGGGACCACATGAGAAATATGGCTACAACTCCTACCTCAGCGAGAAAATTTCACTGGATCGTTCCATCCCAGATTATCGTCCAACCAAGTAAGTACCACTTGCTCCATGAAGAAGTGCACATGTTTTAGCACCTCGGCTATCATCTGAGAGCCAGAAGCAATGATTGCTTTTTTATTCTTGTTTGATGCTGTTTGCTCTTCCCTGATTGTCATCTGCAGGGCAGTGTTCAGTAATGAGCAGCCGATGTAGTTCAACTGAGACTTAGATTCAAAAAGACAATTTATTGGGGAAAAAAATAGTTTCTTTCCACTCCTCTATCTAATTTTTTTCCTTCTAAGGCAATGTATTATTTTTGGTGGTGGTAATGTGATCAGAAGCTCACATCTGCTCTAGTCAGCAAGGTGGTGTTCGCTGAACTATTGGCTTTGAAGTTTGCTACTCTGTAGTAAGAGTCTCTCTCTGTTCTTGTCAGTTCCTTTGTGTCCCTGCAAGATTTCCAGGGATCTCCAGTCTCTCCTGCTGCCCCCACACTCCTCTTAGCAGAGTCCTTCTTGTAGGACTCTGTTTTGCGATCTCCTCTCGGTCTTTAACCAGTGCAGAGAGGTTGGTACCTGGAAGGGAGCAGGACCATTTTAACTATTCCGCTAAAGATGAGAGAGAAAACTGAGGCTAGGTTAACACATGCCTGTGTTGTAAGTTGGATTCATGACCTTGCTGTGCAAATGAGCATTAGGTCTGGGGTGCCCAAGAGCTGTGTTCCCAGTAGGTATGATGCCTTCTGCCCTAGCATTGGTTGAGTCCAGCCTCCTCTGTAGTCCCACTCCTGAGAAGTCTTCATGTCAGTGACAGGAGAAGGCGTGGAAAAGGCTTAAAATATCCATCAAAAAGAGCATCTCTTGTGGTCAGGGTGATCAAGCGATACTAGTCCACGCTGGAGTGCCCTGGCTSTGCCGTTAGTGTGTGTGTTTGCTCCTGGGGAGTGACACCTCAGTGCAGAAGCCTTTAAAGGGATCCTGGTGGATCCGATGGCAATACTCTCTCCTACTTTTCCAGGCTGACCTTTTAAGATTGTGRTGATGATTATATTTACCAGCTAAGAACTGGAGAAGAATAGACAGTTGAGATGCCAAATCATTTTGCTAAGGGTGTGGGAAATGATGTATTGTAAGTTTATCTTTATGAAACTTAATTTTAGATATGGCTAGCAGAGTGTTCCTTGAAATAGGAAAGTGTTAATTTGTCCAATACTGGAGTGAAAGCTGTGATTAAAAAAAAGTGAGCTGAGAAAGATTTAGATTCTGAAAGATGCATGTCCAATGCCTGTGTCATTAGGCCAGTGACAAAGCTGTTGCTTGGAGTCTGCAGACCATTGAAAATCAGGCAGCAAGGGAATGCAGCTACGTGGCTTTAGCATACTGGCGAATCGTTACGGAAGTGAGAGCACAGAGAGCTTTTTTTTCCTTCCCTTATCTGCAAGGTACCTGAATTTCAAGCAACCACTCATAGTTTCCAAGTCTGCYAACCACTGACAACAAAAATATTTGGATGAGTTTTCAAAGGAACTGGAGGCCCAGCCTCCAATCCTGCTGGTATGGTTTGTTTGGACAAACTGAATTGCAGGTACAAATTGTACCTTTGGCTGTATGATATGCAAATCCCCCTAGAATGAAAAATCCTTGAAGTGAGACCTTCTCTAACAGTTACCTGAAKCTGAGCTTCTTACTTTCAATTTTTATCCAGAACTCTTCACTTCTAGCAGAGCCAGCATTACTTGGTGACAATTAATTTGAGAATTAAGCTTTTTTTTCCCCCAGATCTTAGRGGTGTGCTAAGAATTAGTTCTGGTATTTTTAGTGTTGCATTATATTATGCTGTAGAGCAAATATCAGTCATTTCATGGGAGGATGGAGGAGAGGACAGAGAAGATAGCAATTTATTAAATATAGCTAATGTTGGAGGTTGGCTAATACTTTGGAGGAGAGAGTTTGGAGTACTGCAGTTGCGTAACTTAGCATTTTTTATCTGCATAAGAACTTCAGTAGCGTGTTTTGACTATTGCTTCTTTTAGGGATCAGTTGCCTTCATAYTGTAAGAAGGTAGTTTGTATGGTTATGATATAGGCTGGATTTTGCTGGAGAATTTGRAAAGTTTCAGCTTTTTCTACGCCTGACTTCAAGATTCATTCTCTATTTCGTGCATGCAATTTTATGGCTGATTTTATGAAGGGTTTAATACAAACCATTTACGTCAAGTATCCTGGTCTCTGATTAAAATAGATTCAAGTCAAAGGAAATTAGCCTAAATGGTTTTGAAATTGCAGCATTTGTGGGGRAAAAACTGTTGAAAACCCTCTAGTTAATAAGCATTACAAAGCACGTATTAATTTTAAATATAGCAGCGAAGCCTGCTTGGTTCAAGGAAAGGCTGTTCAACCTCTGGACTGCCAGTGGCCTCAGACTGTTCTTAGGCAGGTACTGCCCCTGCTGCTTGGTTGCTTTTGAGGTACTACTTCCCTTTGCTTTCCTTTTAACTTCATTAAAAAAAAGAAAAAAGACRAAGAAGAACGTGAATGTATGTCACTCCACTAAATGCTGATCTATTCTGGGTTGAACCTGTTAGTCCAGGTCCTGTCTCCTCTTTGTGAAGYAGCCAAAGTGAAGGAGAGCAACAGAAGCTTAGGGAAAAATTTAGGATGAGTTTGGCACGTCTTGTAATTCTTCTGTGTTTGGACTCTCTGCTCCTTGTAGTTGACATCTGTAAGGATTCAGAGAAGCAGATGTCTCTGCTCAGAGTGATGTTGCAGGCAGATGTTGTCAATGAGAAGGCATCATGAGTCCCAGCTGGTGGGTTTCTGAGACACCCCCCCCCCGGCCCAGAGGGGACAGAAAGGGTAGAGGCAGTTTYCTCTGAAGGAAACCTTTCAAGAGGTATTGGACCCAGGGAGGCTCTTAAGAGAACGTAAGGTCTTTCCTGCGGGTAGAATGCCTTGCTTGTCTTGATCTGGGGCACGTTTGTGCTATGTCTCTTTGGTGCTTTGAGTTGTCATCTTCATTTTGGTTATAAAATGCAGTTTATTTGAGAGACTGTTTTTATTCCTCCTCCTAAAATCTAGGGTGGTTTGTCTGGGCTGGGAGGCAGAGATCCTACCCTCATGTCTGTGCTTGAGCAATATGGGGCTTTACACTAGATAGAGAGTCCTGAAGGAGACCTGCTGATGCTATGGGTATGTGAAATATCTGTGCAGTACTGACACCGTAAGGCTCGTTCTACGTAGCTGTGCCTGTAAGACCTTAATTTTAAGCTTAGTGATGCTGATCCTTAGGTTTATGACTTCTGAGAGGAGAAAATAATTAATGCTTTTGGACTAGAAGTACCCAAAGTGCTGCCTGTGGACTGCAGAACTTCTACACACATCCCTGAAGAACAGGCTGGAGATACTCTCTTATATGCTTTACTGCAAAAACTGAAGATGGTGGATAAGGCTGGTCAGCTGTTAGTCAGCTCACAGAGCATCTTCTGCTTGCCTGTGAAGGAAGATGACAGTATCAAGGGGAGGGAAAAAGAAGGCTCGTTATTCCTTTTATTGAATTTGKAAGATGCTTATATGCAGATTAAATGGATCCTAGGGAACTGGTAACATTTTCCACTTTGACAGTCGATTTTATTCACCTCTATTCTTATTTTGTGTTGTATGATTTATTGGGGACCCCCTTCTACATTTAGCAGGAAAATGAAAGATCTCTGTGTTGGGTGATCCTGGCTGTCCATCTCGTCTAGTACCTCATATTTGACAGTCGATGGAGATGATCCCCAGATGCTTCAGGGGAAGGTTGAATAAATCATATTAAAGAAAGCTATGAAATAATCTGCCCATTTGGTATATTTTTCTCTTCCCTCTTCTTGCTCTTCTACCTTAGCTACTATAAATGTGGAGTTCTCATTATCTCTTTAAAGGTCTATTCCTTTCTGGAATCCTACCGAGCTCTGATTCAGTAGTGTTTTATGGCATTATGGGATTAAGGAGTAGATTTAAGAAAAATAATACTTGCAATTGTCAGGACTATAAACTCGCCAGGTGAAGATGATGTATTCCTGCTGCTGAGAGGCTCTGATCAGCTGCTCCTGTGAAGGGAAACTGCAAGTCAACAGAAGATACTGAAGTGAGGAGGAGAAAATGTTAGCAATAGGCAACTTCCACAACTTGCTCCTCAGAGGTTTTGAGGGCTTCCTATTCTAGGAAACCCTATCTACTCCCACTGCTTTTCCTGTGGTTCAAGTATATGAATCAGGCAAAGCATGGAAAAATGTTGGGAATGGGGAGAGATTGGGCGTGATTGTTCTGCTTTTGTTTTTTCCATTGTGTGGGACTGGTAAAAAGTTTGTATTTACTAGCTGGGTCCAGTTGGCCTTTGAGCAACATCCTAAGCAGAGCTACGTTATCCCCTGCAAGTAATTGCTAAAGATTAACGAGTGGCCTGTCACTGACTTGGTTTCAGTTCTTCTCAGTGGTCGGTTTGGGGGTTAAGTCAGTTGTCACACTCAAGTGTCTCCCTAACTGAATCACCYGTTAATTTTCTATAGCTGCCTTCCTTGGGAGCCTGAGAGTAACTGGGCATCTTAGCATCATCTGGCCTTGACTGGTTTTGTTACCAGACTTTTGCATAGCTCTTCGTTGAAATTCTTTCTTTGACTGGGATATCATGGAAAGGAAAGAGTTTTAGAGGTACAGGAAGACTTTGGTTAGGGTTGTTCCTTGACAACTTGCTTAAAAGGAACTAAATCCATTTTTGATTTTCTTTTTCTCTGTAGTAACCTCTATATAGTTCTGGGAGTTCTCARCATGAACATAGTGAGTGCAAGAATGTGTTGCTGGAGCTGAGGAGCATGCTACAGTGAGAGAGGTTTCTTCTCTGGGGCTCTTGCCCCACCTCCAGGAGAGCCACTTGTCTGTCACTGTGTGTGTGTGGGGGGGTCTTAGACCTCACCTTTGGGTCTAAGCATCCACTCTGGTTCCTGGGGTGTTGCAGAACCACTGAATTGTATCTTGTTTTTATAATCAAAACTAAATACGTATTTGGAAGACTGTGGAGGTGGGTGTGTCTTGGGTGCATCAGGGCTGTCCARGAGCATAGGTCTTGAAGACTTTTAAGGCAGTCTCTTGCCTGAGACTTCTTAGTTTTCCACGTGTCTTGGTCTCAGTTTTGTCTCTTGCACAAAGATATTAAAATGAGATGTAGTCTTGGCTAGTCTCATGATTTGGGCAGGAGACTGCCCTGTGGGCTACTTCATGCAGCCTTTTTCCCTCTAGCAAGATAGAAGGGTACAAGCTCCTTCAAGCTTTGCTTGAGGCAAAGTGCCTTTTGCCTTCATTTCACCCGGTGGACGCGTTCTTTTCGGTTAACGTGACTGAGCTCCACAAATGTTGTTGTGGCAAGTGCGGGAGCTCTTTATTGGTGACTTCCTCCAATCTTTTAGTAGCTGGAACATTTCCAGTGTTGCACATTCGTGACATTATGCCAGTTACTTGGTCATGTCCTGCCCTAGGGTGCTTAGCCAGGCATGATGAAATGAGTCTGAGGAGAAGGACAGTGCTTAAAAGACAAAAAAATGAACTCTCTTTGAATTGCAGTGGTGATATTTTCTGGGAAATAGAGTCTCATGACTGTTTCTTTGCAGACTTTGCTGTTTATTGCAGACAAAAGAGGTCAAAAGAGTTCCAAGCGCAATACATCATTTTACCTTTTCTGACTTTTTTTTTTTTTTTTAATGCTGCCTACAAACAATAGCAAGGAAAADAGAGGCAGGACATAGTAATTCTCCTTAAAAAAGCGATGAGAAAAACTAGCAAGGAAACAGCAGTGTATGAAGGAGAAAAAGCAAGGCGGTGTTTGAGATGCGAAATCCCGTTTGAATAGCGTGGGATAGTGTAAAAGACACTTTCATCTCTAACAACAGTYGGAGCGAGCTGTGCATCTTCTCTCCTGCTAGGTATCTGTGATCTGATCTAGCATGGCTTGAAAAATCCCTGGCCGTGCTTTTTTATGGCTTTATCATGGAAAAACAATATTTTTCCAATATTTGGAAGATTTTCTGGGAAAACAAATGACAAAACCGGGCAGAAGGTATCGAATGCAAAGTTCTGGCATGGGGGAGAAATGCCTCAGAACAGATCTCGCCAAAACTAACTAGTTTTATTATTTTGAGACAGGTTGCTGGGTATCTTCTTGTGTCCCTGCTTTGGAGAGGGGGAGGAGACCCATTTTGGGTCTTTTTGTTTTGCCAGGCTGCAAATGYTTCTTAAGCTCTCCAAAGTAATGCGCGAGGTTTTGCCAAATCTGTCCTCTGTCTGGTCCGAAATTCGCAGAGGAGGAAGCTACTTTTCCAGACGTTAGTCCTGCAAACCCAGCTGCAGAGCTGAAACTCAGCTTGGCCTCTCCTACACCAGCAAGGTAGTTGAGATCTGAAGAGGTGACGCTGTCGTGCTTGTGCGCCGGCTGTGCCTGGTGCTCGGAAAGCTCTGTGGCCGTAAATTTATGTGTGCAATGCGTGTGTGTGTGCATATATACATATATATATATATATATATATATTGTAATGCAACAGATACCACTTATTGTCAGTTTTCCCCAAGTAGTTGCTGACTACAAAGTTATTCCCTATTTTTACAAGTTGGGAACATGTTGCTTTAGGAAAGACTTCTATCTATAAAGTGTACTATAAAACATTTACTAATGTGAACATTAGCATTAAATGCACGCTTTGGCAGAGGATTAGTATAATTTAACAACTTGCTTTGTGTGTTTGTCTGAACTCCGGCTATGAAAGAAATACCTGTATTACCATAAATACTTCTGACCAAGCTACATTTATGAAAATAAATGAAGCAAATTAAGCCTTGGATAGATTTCTTTTAATTTGGCTTCCAAAGGAAACAAAGCGTACGTGTTTGTGTATGCAGGGGGGATACGGGGAAATACTCATCCATTGAATTAATTCTAGAGTTCGTTACACAATTTCTCTGTCCGTTTTCCCTGTCTGGCCCCAAACTGTGGCAGTCCAGTAAATCCTAGACTTCCTTCCCCCAGGGACTATTTCTCTTCGTACGTGTGAAACGGCTTGTGTGCCTGGGGAGAAGTGGGTCCGTGGAGGAGACGCCCACAGTGGCTGTGGCATTTATGTCCCTTATACCTGGCCGAATCCAGTAACTTTATTGCAAGAACAAGTAAATCCTGGTCTGCACACAGCCTGCTTTTGCCATGCTGTAGGTTATTTCTTGTCAGAACTTGCTGAGTAAATAATGTGCATTTAGAAATACCTTCATATATACATAAGTATATTTAAATTCTAATGCATACTTTAAATACTTTAATTGTGAAATGTGGACCATAATATTTCTGAAAAATAGTTACTGGAATTACGTTAGGTGCTATGAAACGTTTCTTCATGAAATTGTTTTTTGAAGTTTTAGAGCTTTAATGCATCTTTTCATAACACGTATTAATGATCAGAAATACAATTTATGTGAATCCTAGTCTGTACTAGACTGTGTGAGGCCCTTTAGGGATGCTTGCAGGAAAGAAGATGGTTTGCTTTTCTGTGTACTTCACAGAGGAGCCATAATTGATTTAATATTGATAACCCCCTTTGCAAGAAGACACGTGCAACTGAATCAGCAAAATACAAGCTAAAATAAGCAATCAATGAATGCAGCATGATTAGGAAGTAGCATTATGAATAGCAGTCTGGAGCATTTGCTTCCTTTTAAGCCCGTTCATAATCTTTACAAAAGCCAAATGAAGATCAATTCATTTCCTGGTGAGGCTTTATTTCTGTGAGGGGAGAAATGAGTGAAGCTTGTTTGAAATCAATAGCTTTTAGTTTGTGGCATTGCTTGTGACTCGGAAGGTTTTGGCTTTTCTGCTGAGATTTAAAGGCAGGGAGCAGTACAGGTATTGCAATACATATGTAAGTAATAGCTGAGAGGTAATATATGTGACAGGATTAGGGTACCTCGAGCAAGCTTGAGCCTGCCTGCGTGCGCGTGTGCGCACTGTGTGTAGGCAGACAGCCGGGGACCGTGAGACCATAACGTGATTTGTAACGTATTGTGCTTCAGACACTCGGCAGCTCGGGCGCGAGTAAATCATTCAGTCCAATCAGGGCACCGCTGGTGTATACAAATTTACCTCCCAGGTTCTCTTCTGCATCAATACGAAGTACGTACAGGTTACCTGTGGGGAAATAGAGCATCTGTTGGGCCAGAAAAGGATCAGCAAATAACTAATGGCTGCATGCAGACAAAAACATCCAAACCTTGCATGTGTATTAATGTGTTTGTGTAAATGAGAGAAGATTTTACTTGTTAGCTCACGTGGGAAGTGGGTAAAAGTCAAACAGTATTGATGGCGAGGGGAGGGGGAAGAAGTCTCCTGATTTTTTTTTTTTTTTCCTCTTTTTTCCCCGTGGTTTGTTCTTCAGGTTTTTGCTTATACTTTTGTTGTGGGTCTACTCATATCAAGTAYGTTATAACCATTGCCTCGTAAAAATAAATCCACAGCAAGCTGTTCTGTATTTACGATCTGAAGTTGCAGTATATATTAATCTCTGTTGAGGGTTGTCRTAGGTGGCAGTGTGAGCAAGGGACGGCCTCCAAGTATGTCAGGCTTTGGGTGCTCCTGGTAGTGTCTCAGCTGTCGGAGCAGCAAATCTATAGCCTTAAATCATGTTCTCTGGGTTTAAGTGATAGTAAAAGTCCTTTCCGAAGTGCCTATGCTACGTAGCCATGCCTCTGTCATTTGGATGTCTAGAGGCGTTGAATAGGCTGAGCAAGAAGGGTCTGGGTAGCCCGGCTCCTGGGGCACGTTGGGARTTCCCCACCGTGCCAGCACCAGCTCTTCAGCAGAACTTACAGAACTTTTCTTTGCTTCACCCCGTGGTGATTCAGCTCTTGCTCGACTGCRTTGGGCTGAACTCCTCTCTAACCTGCCTTTTACGGAGGTAGGTGCTGTTACTGTTTTGCGGTTGGGTGGAACGGGATGAACAGTCTCTTCCATGCTCAGACTGGTTTTTCTCCTAGCTTCTCCTCTTCTGTATCCTCCCTTGCTTTGGCAGAGGAGGAGGGAACAACTCATGACAGTGTAACGCTGTTGGAGGGGTGAATTTAGCCACAGAACAGCAGTGGTGCTGTGAGTCTTCATCTGTAAAATACGGGAAGATCTTGACCTAGTGAAGTTTTCTTTTCTTTTCTTTCATTTTTTTTCTTTTCTTTTTTATGGCAGTATGCTGATCTGTTGTATTTATTGCACTGGGTAAAACCAATGGGGCAAGTTGGACTCTCACTAAGTAGCTGTGTGGTCTTCAGGAAGTACTTAACCTCTCCATGCCCAATGTTCCCCACTGTTAAGAAAATGGAAGGATTTCTTACACTGTAAACTGCATTCAGCTACCTGGTACCTGAAATCAAAATACCAGAAATGCAAATCAAAATCAACTCCATTCTTTGTTTTTGATCACTTTGATATTGTATCTGACTTGCTTTTTTTTTTCGTCTCTTCTCTAAGCAGCATGTATGTCATATCAAATGGTATGTTATCATGTTCTTAGTGATTTGCCCGTGCTGTGAGGTCRCGTGGGTGGGTTGCGGTGAGGTGGGCTCCAGCGAGCTGGGGTTGTGGAGTTCTCCCGGGTTGCTTGTCCCCATGCAAAAAAGGAAAGCTTGCCAGACAGGGCTGCGCAACAGCCCTCTGCTGCAGGTGATCTAATTTGGGCAGAACTTATGTAAATGTGTACTGTGATTGCTGTAGATAGCAGAAAAGGCTTAAAAAAATCTTAGTCTTGCCGGTCGGTGGAGTGGGTCTCTTATTAGAAGAAGTAAGGGGGGGAAAGAAAAGAAATAACTGATTTTAGAGAGAATTCTTTACATTTATCATTTTTATACTGCCTATCGCAGCAATGGTGTTGTTCCACCTGGTGCTCCAGGCTGCACAGTGTTAGCCACTTTTCTTATTCACTTCCCCAAGTGTATATACAGAGTATGTCAAAATCTTGAATTCCCATTAGATTTGTTTTAATAAGAAACTCCTTAGGTAATGTTACAGACTAAGGGCTTCATTCCAAATTTGGCAGGTAAGGATTGCCAGCTTCTGGTTGATAAAGGTCTCCAGTGGAACTGCCACCCTGAAGCTGGTGACTGGAGGCCCTCTGACATGAGGGGTATGGGTTCCCTTAATCGGAAGTGCCCATTTATAAGTTTAGTCCAGGTCTCTCTGCGATCGAGAGAGAGAAAAGACAATTCTACCTACCCCAAAATAGCTGTATCRGTCCATTATACCAGGCAGCAGCTTTCTTATACTTTGGATAAGAGGGATGGAATAAATTGTTCTTTGGCAGTGCCAGGGTCTCTTCATCGACCTCGAAGGGAGTGTTGACATCTACTTTAGACTAGATGTCAGTTCATTAGGCCAGTCMTTCCTTGCTTCTACAAGATCTAATGAGTAGCTGTTGCCTCTAATAGAGGATGTCATAACATACGTTGTTAATTTACAATTTTACATTGCTGCCTTTCATCCAGTGCTCTCTGAGCACTTACACGCTTGTAAWGCGGAGGTCTTGGTTGCCTCTTTGTAGCAGAGTCAGCGTTGCTCCCGCTTTGGCGGCGTCGCCTGGCGGGCTGCCAGCCCTTCCTCGTGGAAGCACCRGCTCTGTTCAGCTGTTGGGCGGTGAAGTCGGGAGCAGATTTTGCATTGCAGCCTGATTGCTCAGGATGCTCGCCGCATCGGAAGTCAGTTGGAGGTTAGCGTGCTTCTTGCTTTGATGTGATGATATCTGGTTTTTTTTGTTTTGTTTTGTTTTTGTGAAATGTTGTGGACAGCAGTTTTCAAAAGCCTGTTTAGTTGTTTCCTGCCTATTTCAACTTTATTCARCATTCGGCTCTGTTCTGAGGTGACTGTTGAAAAGCAAACAAACAAACAAAAACCAGCTCCTAGATTTCCTCCCCGACTGATGCCCTCTGTCTGGGGTTACGTGTGAGACAAAAGACTGACAGAGCCGTTGCAGTAGGACCTATGGTTTTTTTTTTTTTTTTTTTTTTCCTGAGCCACCACTGATCTCCTGTGGCCTTGGGGTTTACCACTTAATTCCTGTGTTCTGTCATCTAGAGGAATGATGATGATGATTTTAACTTTCAGTGACATCCTGTGGTACTTAAATAATTGATGCCTTCGGTTAAGAGATGAGCAGCCTCCTTCCCCTCAAGGCTCTTGCTGGACTGGGAACCCCCTGCTCTGCTGCAGACTTCAGGGTGACTGTATTTGGGTTTGGCCACGAGGGAGGCATGCTTGCCTTTCTTGCTGTGTGGCTATCCTGGGCAAAGGCCCTGCTCTGCACCGAGCTTGCCATGCCTTAGGTTGTCATTGTGGGGCTGATGAGTGAGTAAGCCAGGCAGGGACCCTTTCCTAGAAGCAGAGACTGTGGTTGTCATTGCTTGAGCTGTTGATAGGCACCCAAAGGCATGTGCCTGGTGATAGGCACCCAAAGACTGGCTGTGCGTATGATGAGACGGGGGCTATAGGCTATGCTGTGCATTAAGCTGCTCTTTGACACCTTCTCCATCATCAGAGTCCGAGTGCGCTGCCTCTGTAATGGGGTAAAATGCTTGGTACCTCCTGTCTGGGAGGTGCTGTGAAAGTATGGTCGTGGGAACCAAAGGGACAGAGCTTCCTAGGCGTTGAGAGAGATGCTGATAGCTCTTTCATTTGTAAGATGCTATTGTGTTTGCTCCAGGTTGGCTTTATAGAAGAGCTTAGCAAGACAGTAGTCCATAYGATAATACTTTCTGAGAGAATTTCACTTAATGTGCAGCAATTCTACACCAAATTGTCTCTTATGCACCCTTTACTTTACTATTGCAATTCCATATATCATTGTAGGAGAGGCATTTAAAAATGTATGAGCTTATTAAGTTGAACTCTTTGCTGCTGAACTATATTTTATAGAAAATCTACAAAATCCTATAAAAGCTGTGCCCAAGCGTTTAAGCACTTTCACTAGGCTAACAACGTTTTTAAGGACAGTAAGTAACAAGATTCATTTATTCTACTAATCAAAAGAATATTTGCCTATTTAAATATTCCAAACTTCAAGCCTTATGCAAGAATAAAATGTCAGGAAAGGATAAGCTCCTGATAAGCACGTTAGCAAAATTTGTTTTATGTGATGACCAGCAAAGGGATGATTAATAACTAGACTTCAAGAGACGGATTTGGAAACTATTAGGTGCTCAGAATTAAGAAGAAAAAAATTTTTGCTGGTTAATTTATAGGCGAGGAGGAAGTCTTTCAAAACCTGTCACTGAGGTCTTATTTGATGAAGAAGTTTGGACTCTTCARGAAGTTTAAATATTGGTAGAGTTATAGAAGACCCAAACTCTCAAAGTTCAGTTTATAGGATACGGGGGCAGCATAGAGCCCTGAAGCTTTGGAAGTTCACCCTTCTCCATGGCGGTTCCTTCTGTAGATATCTAAAAGGTAATCTGCAGAGGGGATATGCTTTCTGTCACCTTCATGCAGTGCAGGAGAGTTGTGCTGAACAGGCTGAAAGGGCATTTCTGCAAAGATGAGTAATAGCATAGTGTCAGAGCTAATGAAGATGTAGCTGTAAGGTAGATACACTGGTCATCAGTCAACCTGAGCCCACATGTCAAGGCTGCGACACCTGAATCCTGCTCCCAAGACTCTGCCTTGTGGCAGCAGAAAAAGCCAGTTCAATGGCCACTTGTGGCCATTGATGTATGTGGGCTAACTTAACAGATTTAATGTAATGCTGTGTGCTTCCAAGCATCATCTTGCGTGATCCTGCTTAATCTGTATCTGTGCCAGTCATTACAGTCAGGCCAATTAACTTGTTCCCGTGGCTGCAAAAAAGCAGCCTACTGTTATTCTGTTGACCCTTTGCATTACTCTGCATCACTTCTTTGTCTGCCAGGTAGAGGCAGTCCCTGCTGGGGTGGAAGTAGAACGCTTTAAGCTTGCACCATATTTTAAATCTTCAAATTTGGCATGCTAATTTTCTTGCAACATCAACAGAGATGAAACAGAGGTGCTTTCTTTACATATGAGTATGTTGTGTGCTCTGCTTGCTGTGGTGTGGGGCAGGAAGGTGTATAAATGAGCTCCACCTCACATCTAAGGTTGTGTTCATGCAGTAAGTGCTTGCCTGGCAGTGTGCATAGATGGTCTTACAGATTTCAGCATGTGGTGAACCAGTTGCCTCATAACTCTCCTAACTCTTCCTGTGCATGCCTGCTATCCCCATTTAGGATGAGCTCGGCTCTTATGTGGAGTTGTGACTGGTTTGGGACTACTGAGTCAAAACAAATTCAAAAGGTGGCTTCCTGCAGCCGCAGTACCTGAGCCTGACCCGTGGTCAGCTTGATTTGCCTTTGCTGCCTTTTGACACTCCTGTTTGTCTATCCTGAAAACAGAGACATCAGTCCCGGAGCATTTTCATGAAGAAAGTGAGACTGCTTTGGGTTGGTTGCTGCCTGAAGGACAGATGATGGAATCCACAAGCAGAACCTCTGTGTGTGCTGCGAATCAGAGCAGAAGTGCTGGGGTAGCACTGGCCCGAAGGAAAAAAGCTCATGCCAGAGCASTTGTGTCTGTGTGTTTTCAGGCAATGCAAGAAGGTTTTACCCTAGTCTTTAAGCCACAGTGTGTGTAAGGTCAGCTTTTTCTCTGGCTTGCTAAAAACGATGATTTAAAAACATTGTCAGGGTTCTCAGTCTGCTGCAGCAGGTACGTTTTCTTCAGTGGTGTTTTCTAATGCATGTTTACCACCTGATGTGTCTTCCGGTTCATCTTTCTCCGTATTTTGGTTGACATCGTCTGTATTTTGTTTCACCGCAGTCACTCAGATGGAGARGTGACTTCAGATGGCTCCAGACAGGACAGTCTATGATGCCTTATAGTCGTCGGGGATGGTTCATTGGATATGTGTCRGTAGAAAATCAGGTTATTGATGGGTCACTTTCAGACAGTTATTGAAGTCTTCATTTTTTTTTAATCTAGGTTCAAGTAATGCCCTTAAACATTGGATGTGTTTGATAGCCAGAGCACATATGACCAAAACCTTTCAAGTTCGTGGAGTTCTGCTTTCTCAATAGAGATGAGAGCAGCTGTACAAGTGAAAWTTTTTGCTTAATGGGTTTTAATCTCCAATTAAAATTTTGGTAGGCAGACTTATACTTGAATTTGGGGGATGGTCTCATGGATTTGAGCTTCTGTGAGAAATAAAAGCATGTRCTGTCAAGAGGAGATGGCTCAAGGGAGGCATATCCCAGAAGGTGGGAGGTAATTTCTACAATTGTTGCAAAGACTGTATTCACCATCAATTGGGATTAGTGTATACTGGCTCTCTTGGTATTAGCAGCATTTTTGTTTTTGTGATCTGAGGAGCAAGCCCTGTACCAGATCGTTCACAAGTTGCACTCACTGCCCAATACTGATAAACGRTTTGTGTCAAGAGTAGTGGAGAGTATCGGGAGTAGAAACCATCTGAGTTTGGTTGTCAGTTGTGTGACTGATACCAGGCAGTGTGATTGCAGGTGCTTGTTGCAAAATGGAAGTAGCTTTGCATCCCAGAAGACAATTGGTATGTATTAGTTGAGAATTAAAATGGAACACGTTAAATAGTGGGCAAGGAGAAGTGTTTTAGAAATGTTACTTGACATTTTGTGGTCTCTTTATGCTTTAGGAGTACTTGCTGCGATTCTGGGTTATTTTTCTGCCACAGGATCACGAAGCAGTAAATGATAGGATGTCCCTTTTCCACTACAGTCGATAAGCATCCTAATCTCAGCTGCTGCGCAGAAGATTAGATTTACAGCTGTATGGCGAGCATAAAACAAATGATCGGAGGATTCAAAGGCAGGCTCCTACAGCAGACAAACATGTACAGCAGCAAAATTTGATCTTTTTTGTTCTGAAATTTGCTGACTTGATTAATGCGACCTGATGGATACCAAGCTGTTCAGCATAAACTCGGCCCATATTTCCCCTTCCCCCACCTCCTTGTCTCATCTTTGATTTGTTTCTGAATGATTTCTTATGTAAAGTAGTAACTGCAAAAAAGTAACTGTAGGAAATGCCCCTCCTGTAAATTTATCTTATTTCTGCACTTCCCAGTGCGTTCGCCTGATTGCAAACTTGAACTTCTCTAACCACCTGATTCCTGAGAGTTTTACTCTGTTGGCTGTGATTTAGTGGGACATAAAAGTATCTCTTGCTCTGATGTCCCTATTGATCTAAATGAGAGACAAAACTCTAAAGGATATGAAAGACGATGTTTCTTTTTGCTGTTGGCTCACAGCATTTATATATAAATCCTGCAAGCAGGTGCCATCCTCCATTTAACTGAAAAGAGTGGGATTTAGTGGGGAAAATGTCATTATGTGACCTGTAGTAATTAGTTTACAAGTGTTGGCAAGTAGCAATGCCATGTGCTTTACCAATTGAATGCATTTTTTCCCTTTCTTAATCAAGCAGAGAGGGGAATGTGAGGGACCAACTTGAGCGCGTTTGAGTTTTACCCAGTTTGAAGGACTTCGGGATGCAAAAGGCCCGGCACAAGTGTAGCGCCTCTGTCTTGGGTCTGCAGCCAGATGTAAACGGTGCTAAGTAGCACCCGATGCAGGGCAAGGAAGAAATTTCTGAAAAACCTTCTAGTAATGCGGGAAAACTGAAAGTAGGCAAATTTATGTTCAAAAGCGGTGCTGCTCTTTGTGCGTAACTAATTGGGGACCCAAGCAGGAGCCTGTTGTGTTGGTTTCTCTGTTGCTTAACATTTGAGTGAATTTTAAAAGTTTTCAGARTGCACGCAGGGGTCCCTTGGAAATCGTCCAGTTTTGTTGGACTGAGATGAGCTGGCGGGCAGACCACGAATGACTGGACCTGAGCATTAGAAATAAAACCTAATATTCSCCTGCTAGAAAACATGAGGAGCTGCAAAAGATTTCTAGCTCACCTAGGAAATGGATTCCTTGCCCACCCCCCTCCTCGATAATTCAAGTCCTAAAAAGCTTGGCAAAGACCTCAGAAGAAGGGATTTATTCCTAGGGCTTTTTGTACTCCTTTAGCTGGTTAGGCTCAATTTCCCCCGAGAACATTCTTGAATATCACATTTCTCTCATTAATTGCTGATCTCCCAAGTGGCAAACWCGTAGTCTAGGCTGAGGACCGCAGCTGTGCCAGAACTGAAGTTCTGGCTACCTTGTGCATGTGATACTTCAGGCTCGAATATATCCCTTGGGGTCAGGTCCCATTTGGATAATTAGCTAGATGTGAATCCAAGATTTGGAAGGATTTTGGACAGGGATCTGAATTTTAAGGATATTCTCTGGAAATTGGCCAATTTGCCTAAAGGAGACTACTATGGATGGAGGGGGAGGATGTAATCTTGGAGATTGTGTGCTAGGCTGAGCATTGCTGGAAGTCCTTATGGCTTGCCTCTAACTCCTACGCAGTTGTCCCTGCTGGGATTTGTGCTTGTTGCTGGCCTTTGACGTCGTTCCTCTTGATTAACTTGGAGCAGGCTGAAGGCAGGAGATACTTCACGCATCTTCCCAGCTTTTGCTGCTAGGAGAAAAGGCAGCCCCTTTGAGTTAAAAAAAAAAAAAAAAGGTGTGTGTGTGTGTGTGTCTTGTTGTGCTTTAGGGTGTGGGCAGATAGGAATCTCCTCCTGTAAACAGACACCTGCGACAGGTTGTCACGCAGACTCTCCATCCTGCCTGCCAGCTGCTGGGAGGAGCCAGGAGCTTGCATAGGACATGGGTCCTCACTGCCTGACCTGGCAGGAGATGGCAGATCCTCCGTTTCTTAGCTGCTGTCTCAAATGCCTCAGATGTGTGTTTTAGGAGGAAAACAACCAGCTTCTGTGCTTCAGCCTGAGCCACAAGGCTAAAGGACTGAGTCTGGGTCAGTTCCTTTTGTGCTTGAAATGCTCGGAAGAGAAGAAAACCCTTCCTATCGTCTCCTGCCATTGTTGTTCCTGCTTTTCTTAACAAGTCCTCCACTGACCCTTCTCATTACATCTGATCTCGAGCATTGTGGTTTTCTTTCCTTTTTTATTTYCCCCCTTCTTTGGCCTCATGAGGGAACAAAAGGTGCTTTCTGGGGTGAAGGCAGATCTGTTGATATGGCCGCTTGGCCAGGACAAGCTGTTGTGGTRCCTGTAGAAGAAGCCACCTGAGAGCACTGTGCATGTGCAGAGCCTCAAAGAGTCACAGCATTGCGTGGGTTAACAGCATGAGGCTTCAGCGTGCCTACTCTTTCCCTCGACTTACCAGTTTTCCTCTGTATTTTGCTTTAACTTTACTCGGGCGAAGGAGAAGCGTGGTAAGAGTGGTGCCAGGCAAATGTGGATGATAGATGAACCTCAAAGGGCTTTGTCTGRTTTTCTTCCAAAGCACTTTGATTGGGAAGGGAGCTCATTATACCCACAAAAATGTGCGTAGATGGAAGACTGTGCAGAGGTTACACTGTTTAAAACAAACAAAAAAWATATATATATATTTTTCCTTTAGTGACCATCTTATCTTCATTTTAGCAGATATTGACATACATGAAAAGCAGATTTTTGGTTTTGGAGTTGCTTAAGTTTGACTGTTGTGCTAGGATTTCCAGGTCGGTCGTTGTTTTACCCCATCACTACCGTTAGTTCAATTTAAAGACAGCTCTTTCAAAATGCTGTTCAGCGTTTAGGAGAATATGCTGCCTTTGGAGAGGGCTTGAATTGCTTCAGGGAAGGCAATTAGTTAAATTGAGAAATACAGTTTTTTTTCTAGCCAGCATACTACTTTAACTGGAGAAGATTTTCACAGAACCGTGTTTCTGTGCAAATTTTTATTTCCTTCGTCTCATTGCAGAGTCTGAAGAATGCTTGCAGTTGCCTAAGAAACACCTAATACAATTAAATATAGAGTCATTGTTGGTTAGTCAATGGGCTTGAAGCTATGTCTGGAGATCGTTCTTGCGTTCCTCCTTTCTTTACTTATCTGGGCAGGATTTACTTGGCAAAGGCTCATTGTAACTCTGCGAACGCTGCTAATGTTCCATGTCTAATCTGTCACGAGCGGGGAAGGCTTGCTCGCTTTTGCTCCGTCTTCCCTCACCCTGTCTATTCACCGGAAAGCTGGAGAGTGGGATTAAATTGTTTAAAGTAGTTAAAGACTCCTCCCGGGCGTACGTGCGTATGATTGTGTGTATGAGCGCAGCGTTTTCATCTTTATTTTTCGGAACYGAGGAAAGAGGAACTGCAGCCCCCCAGAACGCAAGTAGCTCCTGCACAAGGCCAGCTCTTCAAAGGAGTTAAGAGGTGCCGTATTATCGTGGAGTTTAGTGGTCTTTTGTATGCTTGCCTGTTTGGCTTTCTGCAAGTATAATATTAAGWTCAGGCTTCTGGTTAAGATAAAGTTGCATTAAAACATTATCTGTGTCTCATGGGCRGTAGGTGTGCTCCTTGAAGAGCTGTGGACTACCCGAAAGAGCGCTTCCACGTACAGCTACCTAAATCCTGCTCTGTGTGTGTCCTACGTCTTGATGTCTGATGTATTTATGCTATCTGAATCTTTTACTTGCCAGGATGGAGCTGGCTGGCAGGTGAACTGGGAACTTCTTCCACCTCTGTCCTGCTCCGTTATGCAGAAATGTGCTTAAGCAAACACCCAGCTGCAAAGACAAAGCCTGCTTTGAGTAATTAGTCCTGAAATCCAGAGAGATGATTGCTTGCTTTTTTTTTTTTCTTCTTTAAACTATATTGACTGTGAATTGCAAAGAGACCAGTTCATGGCAATGCTCCACTGAGATATTTTGGAGACAAATATATTCGCAAGAATCTGCAGAAAGAGCTAAAACATTTATTAGAACTATTTAACCGATAGGGTCATTTTGTATTCGTTCATTCAAAAGCAAATGGGAAGAAAATTCGCAAGTGCAGTTTAAGACCACAGCTCATTTCTCAGCATCTATTAATCTTAAAACAGCACAGRGAATGTGGGGTTTTGCTTTGAAAGGTGAAGTTGGAGACTTGTTGTTCTGCAGGCCTGCTTTTCGTATACGCGTGCAGATGTGTGTATGTAGTCACGCATGAACACAACCTCAGTTAACTGAGCTCTAGCTTAGCACCCTCCCTTTCACGCTCTTGGAGTTGCTGGAAGGATATTCTGGGGCACCGCTAGCTCTTCCTAGGTAATGCTGCCAAAATTATGTGAGGGCAGCCAAAATAAGTGCTTGTGCAAAGCCGCGGGGCATCAGCCATGGTCCTGGGCGGTGCATCAAACGTGTGTCCATCTGAGCATAGCCATGGTCCTGTGCATGCTCTGCTAACCTTGTGTTTCTCTCTGCCCGCTGGGCTACAGGTGCAAAGAGCTGAAATACGCCAAGGACCTACCCCAGATCTCCATTATCTTCATCTTTGTGAACGAGGCGCTGTCGGTTATTCTGCGATCGGTGCACAGTGCTGTGAATCATACGCCGGCTCACCTCCTCAAGGAGATAATCCTTGTGGATGACAACAGTGATGAAGGTAAGCAGTGGGGTGATCTRGGATCTCCCAGGCATCAGGGGTGTGCTTGGAGTGTCTTTCCAGGAGTGTAAAATTCCGTTGAGAAGTTGCTCTCCCTTTGGGAGTGGTGGTACTGCTGCRTGATGTGCGGTCAGATGTGGAGGGTGTGCTGGCCTGAGCACCAGTCCTCACCCTGCTCCTTTTCTCCAGCTTCTGTAGCATAAAAGTAACAGGATCATACTGAAGTTAAAATCTGGAATAACTGGTGATGGAAAGTGGAGTTAAGAACTGGAAAGCTAAAGGAAACCAGAACATGTTCTCACATTTCTCTTTTCTGTAGCGTCCAGAAGTTCTGGCTTCAGCTGTAGCTTTGGTTTTAATAAAAACAAAAGAGATATGATTGTAGAGATATGATGGTTGTAGAGATATGATGAACAAGACCCTGGAGTCTAGTGATTCCTGTTCTGGCCTGTTGCAGTGGCTCCAAGCAAGGTGTTTTCTCTGGGTGTGCCTCAGTTTCCCCGTCTGAAAAATAAAGTCCTAAATTTTATAAATGGCTGGGTCTCTGTAGTAATAAAGAACAGACCCTCCTTACTCTAATATTATGCTTTCCATGTAAGAAAGAAATGCAAAGAGGAAGAGAAGGAAACGAACATACCTGGCCTGAACAAGTCAAGCTATGGCAAAATTTGGCACAGGGTGGAGGTTTTCCATGTTCCACACTCATGTCTTAAATTGAGCCTGTTTTTGACTGCTCTCGAACACCATCCTTTCTTTTGGTAATACACATCTGCGAGGTGCTTAAAACCCATGCATGTTTTCAGACTCGAGTTTTCTACAGCTTTTTTGTTTTTTCCCAACATATAGTTGGGTC
Source organism: Rhea americana (assembly GCF_003343005.1). NCBI lineage: Eukaryota > Metazoa > Chordata > Aves > Rheiformes > Rheidae > Rhea > Rhea americana. The sequence goes on along the minus strand of NW_028185950.1, from coordinate 581,478 downwards.
GCACGATATAACATATGGCGTAGGTAAAATCTTCATGAAGACTAGCAAAAGGTTGAAGTACTTTGATTAATGCCTTGTTCGTTTGTATTGCACACTGTAATGATATTAAAAAGAATAATAGACTCGGGCTGTGTATCTCGTGATCAGCAGGGGAGAATAGAGAAGGCACAGGAAGAGGACAACTCCTTTCTTTTTCTGGCTRTTCCAAAGCAAGCCTGAGCGGTTGCTCTTCTGATAGCAATGAGATGGAAAACAGTAAGCAACTCAAGCCTGTAAAAATAGGTACTCGAGTGCAATAATGAGCACCGCAGAAAGCTGATGAATTGTAATTACCRATAAAAGGAAGAGGAGGCCAGCTCCTCCACTGATGGAAGTCAGTGCAGCTCTAGGGAAGCTAACAAAAGCTGGGATGACGCACACCAGTGAAGCCCCGGGATTTTAGAGCTGGAACTCTGTCTTGTGAAGGAAAAGTGCAGATGATCCAYGTTTGCAGTTGTTGGTATTGCCCTCTGCTTAGATGGTTAGAAATAGCAATGTGAAATGCTGCTTCTCCAAGTTCAGTATCAATGGAGTGAAGAGGAGAACAGGCTTGTAGAGAAAAGCCACTGGTGGTAATTACTGAGCTTCTCTGCTCACTGCTGTCTACAAAGAAGTGTGTTTCTAAGCAGCCTGCACCAGCCATTCARGATGCAGCACTGAGGCTAATATTGTATCAAGTACTTTGGAAACACTTAGGAAAGGCATAGGACAATGGATAAAATCCTTTCAGAAAGCACCCCCCACACAGTCCTCAARTAAGCTGAGACTGCAGCTGGCAGGGAGGATGCAAAATAAAGCCTCTTTCTTTATCTGCTGCCAGATGGCAGGGCACCGTCATCCCTGGTGTTGACTGTGAGGAGAATGGTGCTGCTGGGCTGTGGTGGGGAGGCTGGGGGCTGGATGGCAACAGGGGCAGTGAGGAGAGGTGGCCAAAGCTTGGCAGCCTGCTTGGTAGCTTTGCGGGTTCAGGTTTTTTTTGTGCCTGTTTTGCCTGATCTGGACAAGCTCCCTGCTTCATGCCCAAGTGCCTTTTAGTAGGCGCCAAGAAATGGTCCRGAGTTGAGCTAAGGGTCATATAAAACCTGAAGACCAAGGTGAGTCTTTCCCAGAAACCTTGTGCTGCAGAAGTAAAAGGAGAATGGATAAAGGGAACACTGCAAGGGAACAAGGAGATGCTATTAGCCAGTAGGGTTAGTTARTAATATGAGCACTACTGCTTTTGAGCCTTTGTAGGCATCATGACAGCTGAGATTATTAAGGAGGAATTTGAAGGGAGATAATGAAGTAAATTGGCAGATGTTACGGAGAGCTCYTCTGAAGCATGTAGCAGTCTGATTTTTTTCTCCTATAAAAGAAATGATACAAACCAATACGCATCCCTGGGACCTATGTGTTCACCCGCTGCATAGTCAAGGAGCCTCAATGACGTGAACGAATTATTAATGGCAATAATGTTGTCTTATAGTTCACATTAACAGTAGGAAGTAATTGTGAGCAGCAATAGCAACATCTTACAGTTGATGCTCTGGATATTACAAACAAAGTAGTTGTAATAAATGGATTTGATTCCTACAGGATTCTCCTGAGCTCTGAGATTTAAAGATGAATTCTGGAGATGCGCTGGTGCCGAGCAGAGGATGGAGCTGCGTGGGTGTGTGCCTTGGGCTGTGACTGAACACGATGAGGAATTAACATAGCTTGTTTGTGAGGGGCTGTGTGTATCTGTGAGATTATTGATTTGAGTGTATGGCTTGTAGCGGTACCCTAGTTCTTCAAAGCCTTCAGATGCTTGGTTTTGTACACCAGAAAGAAGATTGACCTTCAGCGAGCAGGGGCTCAAAAATTCCTCAAAACCAGTAGATGCGTTGAGGAAACCCTAGGTGGGTCCCCAGAAGCAGCATTAGGTGAAAACACTCTAGGTTAAAAAAAAATATGGTCCATGAAAAGTTATGGTCCTGAGCTTCACTCTGTGGAGTGTGCTGTTTCTATGTAGTTTCTGCCTGGGAGCACTCATGTACACGGACATGAAGTGGAAATACTGGCTGCGAATACGTATCAGTTATTTAAGAGTAAAACATGTTCCCAAACAAGCATTTAGAGAACCCTGGAATTTCTGAGTCAACTTTGTATTTTAAAATTCATTCCAGTAGTGCAGGTAGGAAAGAAATGTGTGCTCAGCACTGCTGGTTTGTCTGCCCTTCAGATGCTTCACCAGCTAGCCGCAGAGGTGGCATGAAAACCTTCTGGTGTTTTGTGGTTCTAGACTGGCACAAACTGCTTCTAAAGCCTCGGTAAGCTTTTCTCTGCCCCACAGAGCTCATGGTTTTGTCACAATGTGATGCGCAAATCTGCAAAACRTAGAAATAAGCAATGAGGTATTAACGGTTAGTAAACATGGCCATTCTAATTCTTCAYAGCTGAGCTGTAAATGGATGTAGACATGAATATATTGTAATGAAAAAAAAATCCCTCCTTGAAGGGAGAAGCTTGGGGAGTTTTAGTTTGACCCCTTCTTCCCCCATGAGCTACGCATTATACTTTGTAAAGACTTCTTTGTAGTCTGCTTTTATTTGTGTTTGCTGTTGCAAGGGTATAATTACAAAGATGGTGTGCAGGTTGTGTTTCTGAGTGATAACATGTTGCCTAGGTTGTTGGAGGAATACAGCAATATGCCCCTGAGATGTTACGTTATCTTGCAGTCACACGCTTTGTCTGAGTCTGTTGCTTAATCATCACCTGCTTTTTTTACCGTCTGTCTTTTAGTGTTTTTAATCTGGGATAATATCTCTTTGAAAAGAAAACCTCTTAGTATAAAAGAAAGCCTTCAGATAAAAGGCTACTTAAATTAGCTGGCTACATTCAGTGATACAYGCTACTGGTTGTAATTTACCTCTGTGTGTCGTATTAGCTGTGACTGGATGTGTCGCTTTCTTCTGCAGCTCGTCTGAGCAGCGACAGCAGTGGTTCTCGTGCCTTCTCTCGGGAGCTGACTCTCACGTTTTGTGTGTGYGTGTTTAGAGCAAGGTTTTAACAGACTTGCAAGATGTTGAGTCATATCTCGGCTCTTCTTAGGCATCCGTCCAACCCGAATGCCTTGTTATTCCGGTTCCTTGAACTAAAGATGAGTTGCTTAATTGGAGCTGACCTAGTGTGGCCCCGTTTGGGTTCAGGTCAGAGTTCTTCAGGCCCTGCCGAAGTGCGGAGAACGGCAAACCTTGCTTGGTTGCCTCTATTACTTTGGGTTTGGCTCAAGCAGGTGAACCTAAGATTTGAAGCAGAATGCACCTAATGGGACCAACTTTGCCTGTAATCTTGTATTAGAGTTCATTTATGCACCTCTTCCCCTTTACACAGTTTCCTCCTAAATATTTGCGAGTAAACATCAAAAGCTTTCGGAGACCCACCTGGCTCTGAGTCTCACTGGAAAAATTCTCTAATTTATTTAATGCCTGTTGAAGTAGTTTCTTTGGGTTTTCTGCAGCAGTAACCCCCACCAYGATAAGTTTGGTGTTTCAGCCAGGCAAGAATGAAGGAAGAGATTCCAGACAGATGGGTGTGCTSGTGGCTCTAATGGCACTGGAGTGCTCACGGCCTCCTGATTGGTGTGTCCCACTCTAATTCTTTGTGGTCCCAATAACAGCCTCAAGGTCTGAAGGCTTTTTCCACCAGTTCCAACTGGCAAACACTACTGTGTTTTCTTTAGGGGTGCGGATGAGGTGTGGCCTGCTTCTAGAACCATCTTGACGTTGTTGTATGATAATATTTCAGCTGGTAGTCGTTGATGGTTCCTTGAGCTCCTCCAGTACTGTTGTTGTTTGTTCCTTTCTTTGAGTGGCACTGGCTAGTTCRCACCTTTAATTCTGAGGACTTAAAYTACTGACAGGATTTGRGGAGATTTGGGCAGGATTTGCAGTGTGGAAGTTTGGACAATCAATGGTCTTGTGGTTGTTTCTGGGCTAACATGAATGTCACCTCTATTGYCACCAGGTAGTTCGTTGTCTCTGGCATGCCTGTTTCCCAAACATGCTCATGTAGGTGACAAAATGTAGTTTGCAATAGATAGCATAAGTCATTGCAGCTGACAGTTGGGTTTTGTTAATAGAGCAACAGATCTATCGGATTCTAGTTCCTTGGGCTCACCCTTCGCTGAAGATCAATAGGCAGACGGAGAGCAAGAGAGACTGTCAAAGCTGAACCTGCTGGCATTTTCAATAGGATTTCTCTCTGTAAGTCTTCCCTGGAAGTGGCTTGTGGACTGGCAAATGCCACACATTTACAAATACCTCCATGCACAAATATTGATTACCTCCTTAATAAAGGTGATTTAGGAATGATGTGAGTTTGCTCTGAAGGATGTTCCAGCTAGGCCTGTTCAAAAGAGTGTGCTTATGTGCGTGAGGAAAAGGGCCATAGGTTGCAGAAGGAAAAAAAATTGTCTAAAATCCATTGCAGTGCTTAGTTTGGATCAAATTACCGGTYGTATAGGCCACAAAGATCTGATAGATTCACGAGTGAATAGACCAGATATATTGTCCTTTGATTAAGAAAGCTGAAGGTAAGCTGGGAAGCCTTGGCTCTACTCCTACCTTGGCTCCTGGCTTTTTGTTGTTGCCTTGCTTCAGGTATTTCATTTTATGGACTCTGGAATGGATATCATGCACAAATTGTCATCTACTCAGTGTCTGGTGGACCTCTTTGAATTCTTCTGACTTTCAGCCCTGACCTAAGGGGCAAAGTCATTGCTTTTACACTGTGCAAGAGAGCAGTGAGGAGAACGGCAGCAAGATGTCCAAATTCCTTGGTGCTTTCTCCTCTGCTCTAGTATGCATAAATCTCTGAAAAGAGCGGATCCAGAGGCAAGGCTGCCAGTTTATGAAAGCTGATGCCCTTAAGTGGGGGTATTTGTTTGTGTACCTTTGTGAAAGTCATTTAATTTCTGAAATGCTATTTCAGACATCCCAGCCTTCCTGAATAATACTACTCTGGGACATGTTGCAAAGATAGAACAGTTGTGGATGAAATCTTTCTTAAGTTTATATGACAGATGAAAAGGTTTGTTGCTACTGACCTTAATGCAACAGCTCTTCTCTCGGCAGCCTGCGGCTACCTGTTCTGACAGTGCCACGTCAGAGCAGTCAAGTTGTTTTTCTGTTATGCTAATGGCTCTCACTGAAGTGACTGCTGAGTAAAGGAAAACGCAGGGTAAAATTAGGAATCACTTCAAATGACTTGGATTAAGATTGGATTTGAGAGCACATTCTGATTTACCGTGTGCTGGAGTTCACGGAGAGGCAGAAGAGTGCTTCAGGTCCCGCAAYGTCTGCGAGGACGGCACGGTGCCAGCGCCAGGCTGGAGGGCCACCGCTGATGCTGTTGGACCCGGCCACGTCAGTCCCGCTGCTCAGGCGAGATTGTTGGCTGCAGAATGCAAACCCTGGTCCCCCCTCCTTACTCCTTCCGTGGTGTCATGAAGGGGAGGAGAGCAGGACCAAGGCTCATGTGATATTCAAGTGGGAATTTTGGAGAGTGTTCCCAGCGACCAGGATTTTGCTTTTGATACTGCATACTGGTTTTTGTGGAAGGAGTAGACCCTAACTTCTGGCTAGGCTGAGAAATGAAATGCAAAGCCCACCCCATCGCCATTTCTGCTGGCTGAGCTCCAGATCGAGCGCTGAGCACGCGTCTCCTGACGCTGCTCGCCTCTTGCTCAGCCGTCCCTGTGCCTTCCTCCTGCTGAGCTTCAAACCTGATCAAAACCTTGGCTTTGAATACCCACGAATAGCCACGTGCAGGCATCCCCTCCGTTCGGGACTGCCCAGGCGCGTAACGAAAGGTAATTCCCACCCGCACTCTGGCTTGACCCAGAGCGGCAGGGGAGCCAAGYGCAGCAGTTTGTTAGCGGAGAGGACTTGGGACCACGTCTCCTGTGTCTGTTCAGTGCTTTTGTGTCTCGGACCATTTCTGTGCGCGCRCCCCGCATGGTGCGCTCGTAGCGCGCGTTGCTGGCTGGGGAGGGGATACTTTTGCYTGTGCTGGTGAGTGGTAAGAGGAAGCCAGGGTAAAATGATGCTGATCTTAAGAAAATACAGCCCTTGTTTAGTCAGGCTAAGAGCAAAGGGGTGAGAGCTACCGCCATTCAGCTGAAGAGCCATCATGGTGCAAGCCCTGCAACGGGGTGATTCGAACCGCACAAGAAACGCAAGCAAAGTTGGGTCCTCTCCTCCACCTGGTCCCCAGGGACATTACGTCGGTCACTTTGTGCTCTTGGCAGAACAWTTTTTTCCTTATTGGCATCCAGCCTCATTTTTCAAAAAAAGGAGGCTATGGTTGCGCTTCCCCTTGGATTTTGTGCCCAACTATTGCACGATCTGATTTGGATAGGATTTTGTCTCTCTAGAGCTTTACTCGTTGCTAAACTCGTGGAATTAGAGCTGTGCGCAAGCAATTCTCATGATCGTTTTTCCCATTCTCCTGTTTTTCTTCAACTATGAAGCTTAAAACTGCAATTTGAAAGTTGTTTTAATTGTTCAGTCTAGGCTGTAATTCCATGGTCTGCAGCATTAATGACTCGCCTCCTGACAAAAGCACATGAAACGCAAATACTGTACTTGTGGGGTTTTATCTGTCAAAAAATCTGTSTCTCTGTCTCCTTGAAAGCACCCAAGAGATGTTATCTCCATAAAATACTGGTTGTCTGTGAGTGGCTCAGCATGAAATGGAAGTTGCTGAGTTATATATGTATGCGATGCAGATGCTCTGAATTGAGGAAGGGGCTCATTTGCTTTATTCTTTTTATTCTCACTTCAAAATAAAAGAGAGATGAGACTTTTGGGAAATTGATATGTGAGAGGAACAATCCCGGAGAAGGCAGTCTGAAGAAAGCACGTTTTCTGTGTTTGGAAGAAGGCGTGAAAGGAGAGGGAATAGATAATCCCATTTCCTTTGATGATTTATCTGGCTAAGCCCAGCAGATGGGACTTGCTTTTTACTCTTTTGTTCTCCATTGCTATGTTTTGTCCAACTAGGAACTGACTTTCTTGCTTATAAGTCGTAATATAATTCACAGAGTAGAATACTTAATGGTGTGTGTATATATTTTTTTTTCCTCTCTGGAGGAGGGGAGTATGTATGACAGGTAGTGGTTTTTCATCTGGGGGCATAGACCTTAGCAGACCACACTAGCAGTAGATCTAGGTTCGTTTAACTGAGATACCAGGAAGTAAAAGGACTAAGATTTCTGACAAAGTTATAGAATAGCTAGGCACAAAATGCTAGATTGCTAGTGGGAAATCAATGGCTTTTCCTACCAGGCTGTATAGCCTTTATGGCATTGCRCATTTGGTTAAAAGCAGAATTTTCTGTTAGCTTTTTGTGTGGTGCCTGGCATAGCGTTTCCAGCTGTTGAGCAGAAATTCAGTAGGCTGCACAGGATAGATGAATATATTTTGCCCCCCTCCCCATTCCTATGTGGCTTTCAACGTTATTAACTCAGGCTGAACCCTTAGACAATGTAATTAAAGGATCTGCAGTTCCCAGTAAGTAGAAGATGCATGATGTGAGGATCTTGTGCGTAATGCCCAAATCTCTTTCATATTATCATAAAAGCAGGGGGAATTTCAACTTTTCTTGGTGGCAGTGCTTGGAAAAGATGCAACAAATGCTAAGCCTGTAGTGGTCAGGCTGAGTAAAAAGGATCATGAAGCTGATATACACAGTTTGATGTAGCTTAAATTACTTCAGATGGCTTTTSCGGCATTTCTAGTAATCCATTCAATCCTGAGGGCATTAAAATGCCTGATCAGAAATGTAGTGTACTGGTTGAAATACCCACACCCACATATTTCAAGGGAACCTAGCTGGCCTCTTGCTTCCTCTCACTTCTGAAGATGACATTTGGGCTCCTTAGTCATGTAGAAGGTTACTGGCAAGCTTGAATTTCTTTTAAAAGGTCTATGGTCAGTGTGCCATCAGGTCTGTAAAACTGTTCTGCAAATTAGCATTGATTCAACCTAAACAACTTGCAAATGATTGTATCCCTCCCAGGGGTGTCCAGAGATGTGTGGTTCCAGTAAGTTATGTTAGTGTCCATCAATAAAATGTGCTGATTTTAGGTGAAAACTGTTGCTCCTTCTCAGTGGATTCTCTGATCTCTCTCTAGACGAACTRAAGGCGCCCCTGGAAGAGTATGTCAATAAACGATACCCGGGACTTGTGAAGGTAGTACGCAACCAAAAGAGGGAAGGCCTTATCCGAGCTCGTATCGAAGGCTGGAAAGCTGCCACTGGCCAGATCACTGGATTCTTTGATGCCCACGTGGAGTTCACTGCTGGCTGGTAGGTGCTGAACCTCATCATGGTATTAGAGTGTGTTTGTGAGAAGCATGGGATAGTCCAAAGTTCTGTAAGGAGATCTCTGGAAGAAGATCCACTGGATTAGTAATCCGCACTCGTCTGGTACGGAAGGAAGATGGGAAGTGCTGTATCCAGTGAGATGTGGTGGGGTGATATTGTCAGATATGAGGAGAATCYTTACTTGCCCTTCTTTTCTGTAATCATTCTACTCCCTCCTTTTATGCACCCCTGGGACACACACTGTTTGTTTGTTTGTGTTTTTGTGTTGATTTTCCACTTCATTAGCCCCAAGTAGTTTCTGGAAGTTAGAAAAAAACAGTTAGACAAGGAATAGAAAGTCTTTCCTGCTTTCTTGCCCTTTGCAGCTGGATCCCACTGGGGAGGGCTTGTGTTTCAGACTGATCTGTCTCTTCTGCAGCTAAGAATAAGTGCAAAGGTGCAGAAGCAGTGAAAGGCATATCATAAGGACTTTTTCAGAGATTCAAAGCATTTTAGTTTGTGTTCTGAGCTTGAGTCTTGATCATGAGAAGAGCCTGAGAATGCTTTTTTTTCTCTTTTTTTCCTCTAAACAAATTTGAAAAGGAAATGCTCCCTGTTTAGAAAACTGGAGGTAGAAGAAGCTATCCTGCATGTAATTTGAACAGTGAAAAAACATCCTCAAGGAAGAATCCTGCAAAGGAAAAATTCTGGGCAGTTATTGGATTCGTCATAACAATAATGCAGCTGACGGGTATATTTAGAAGGCTATTTTGAATGTTGATGTCTGTATTCCCAGCTAAATGTTCCTCTTTTCAGGTCATTAGGTCTTCACACCTGATTTTATTGATATGTCTAAGAAACTACARTTTACTGAGCTGTTGAGCTGTTGCAGTAGCTTTTCTAGAGATAGAAAGTGAGCTTTTCTGCAGCATGGGCTTGACTCACTCTGTTATGTACCCTCTGCTTTCCCTGAAGGCATCAAGAGTGGAAATGGTTTCTTGTGTTGGCAGGCTGAGCCCTGGTTGATCAGYGGCTCCTGCCCTCATGAGATGAGGCTGACCTGCTGCTCTCTGAACACGTTTGACTGGGTCTGAACAGGAGTACTAGAGTTGAATTTTGGAGCTATAAAGTCCATACATGGATCCTTGAACTGTGTTTCAGGAAAGAAAAGACCCTTCAGATAGTAGTCCTGCTTTCAAGAATTTACCTATTTTGCTCAGGATTTTTTTTTTTTTCTGGACTCGAGAAAAGCTCAAGCTAGGTATATCAGAGTTCAAACAAAACAAAACACACTAGTTATGGCCTKCTTTGCGGAAGACAAGTCTTCAAGCCAGGCTTCCTATGTTCCCCCAGCAAAATGTGGATTGCATTTTCATGCAGGATGTCCTTCTGTGCAGGAAAGTGGTAACTTGCGTGCTGTTGCCATATAGATGCGCATCCGAGTTTTGCAGAAGATCACTGTCCGTATGCAACAGAGGTACCTAAGAGCAGCCATGCTGTGGCAAACCAGGGGCATATCTAGCCTGCTGTTATATCACTAGCAACATCCAAAAGCCTAGGAAAAGGCATAACAGCAGGACTGGCATGTATGGTACTTATTTGGAGTATTCTGCCAGCCTGCAACTATTTGCAGATGCGAGACAGACKTGTCTTCTATGTACTCAGCAACCCTTCTTGCATTCATTGTGAGCTTTTATCTCCTGTTGAGCTTGCATAAGCTTTTAGCATTCACAGCATCCTTTGAGGAGCTCCACTGCTTAACTACCTTCTGAGTAATGGGCTAACTCTTTTTGTTTGGYGTTGAACCTTGTACCTACCTGTTTTATTTGATGGTCCATAGCTGTTGTATGGAAGGAGTCACTAGGCACCTTCTTTATGCCTGACTGTGTAGTTGGTCTATGTTGCACAATTAGCCCTTAATTAATGTACTGTTGGATTTCTTGGTTGTCTTAGTAAAGATCTCAGGAAAGCTCATATTTAAAACATGGAAATTTTTTGAATTAAAAAGTTAATAACATGGAATTAATATTTAGTGATGCTTTTAAAACTGGTATTCCAGTCAAAACATGATGTACTAGCTCTGCAGGAAAAGACAAGTTCCAGTTTCAGAGGCTTTCGTTCATTTCCATAGGTTAATGTCTGAGTTTGTGGAAAATAGTTCTTTACTTGCACTGATAGTCTCAGCTGGTCCATGAATTTTGCATAGGAAAAGTCAGATGTGCAGGAGAGCCCTAAAGCTCCCCAGAAACATGGGGCTGTGACTGTTTAAGCTCTCTMTATAGTGACCCTTCCTGTAGGCAAATTGATGGTAGTTCCATGCAATGATGTGTCCAAGGGGGAAATCCCGTGAAGCAGAAGCACTGAAACCTCTTGCTGCATCTCYGTGGTGGCTGGCCGATCTTTACAAGCCTCTGAGAAATGATTTTTTAAACTCAGCAATGTAAATTCTTTGTCCTTAAGTGCACTTTCCATGCTGATAAAAGCAGGGTCAGGTGGAGTGGTAAGAGCAAGGCCAATGTGTTGTAATCTAAAGTCCCTTGCTGAGTCTGAGGAGCCTCATGGTAGTCGCTTAGCTCCTCTGGGTGCATTTTGCCATTCGTCTCAAGACAGTGATGCTGCTTGTGAATGAGAGTGCAGACGGGACCATGATATTCCCTTCTGTTACCAGCAGTGATGGGGATGCCTGCTTTCTTTGTTTCTTTTGTCCTCAATTAAATGCATGAGCTGTAGAAAACCTGCAGCATCTGTCTGTGTGTTACCGGAGAAATTAATGGTCTCTTCCTGCCCTCTGCTTCTTTTTGCCRCTTAGGGCTGAGCCAGTACTTTCGCGCATTCAGGAAAATCGCCGGAGGGTCATTCTTCCCTCGATAGACAACATCAAGCAGGACAACTTCGAGGTGCAGCGTTACGAGAACTCTGCCCACGGGTACAGCTGGGAGCTGTGGTGCATGTACATCAGCCCCCCCAAGGACTGGTGGGAYGCCGGCGACCCCTCGCTGCCCATCAGGTAGGTCGCCGAGCCTGCGTTGCGAGGCAAGGGGCGGACAGATAAAGCGAGGAAGGTGTTTCGGAGCGGTCGGCTCTAGTGCGGTAACGTCAGGCTGCCCGTTGTGTTGTAACGCGAGCCGAGAGCGGGCGCTTTGGGCTTTACGATGGCAAAGAGATTCGGAGGGCTGTACGGTTCGGTAACGCTATGCCGAAACATTAGGGAGGAAGAAGAATTTTGTAGAATTGTGCTTTTGTATGTTTAACTGCATGTGACAAAGTCGCTTTGCTTTAGTTAYGGCATTAAATTTTTGCAAATAGTCAGAAATGAGATGCTGATTCTTGTGCAATGAGCTGTGTATACTCACAAGGTATGCCRATGGGTTTTTTCAAGTAGAAATGTRTTTCCTTTTAGGAGAAACTTGCCGTAAAAATGTATTTTTACTTTTTCTAACACTGAGGCTTACGTGGTCAATGAACTCCGCAACGTTGCCCACTCCCTCAAAGATTTTAGGCATGAGACAGACTGGTTTGGACAGAGCATAAAAGAAGGAATATCACAGCRTAGATGGGGGACTGGAGTTGCTGTATGTGAGAAGTTCAATTATGTTCTCTTGATAGCCCTAAGTGTCGGAAGTGATGCTCTGATCAGGAAAGCTTTTTCAGTCAGGTGAATGGAATATAACTTGGTTAATATGGGGAAAATTTGCTCCCAGGCATGTAACAGCCTGGGATAAATGCAGCTACACAAATGTATAGCTGATATAAATCAAAATATCTGTGCTTTTGTCAATGATTTAATCCATGGAAGCTGATACTAGATCTATTCCAATTTATATAGCAGCCTTTTTATTCCTCTGGGCTTTGCTTCCTTGCTCCAGGTGTCATACGGAGCTATTAGTGGAGGAACTGACGGTTTACACTGGACAGGCGTCAAGCCTTTGAGGGATAGACAGTTATTTTTAACCAAATGCAAGTCGCTGGGGTTGTTAAAGGCGTGGATGAATGCCTGGGGTATACAAAGGTGAAGCTGAGGAGTTCAAAAGCATTTTAAAGCAATGTGTTAGTAATGCAGCTGCTGTAGCAACCCCTAAGGCAGTTTGACTTCCCAGTGGTCAAACTGGCAGCTGCGGAGGATCATGAAAGTGGACGATCTCTGAGAGAAGCCTTTCTTGGCCTGTCTAGATGTCTAAATCAGGGAATTATTGCAGGGAGAAGCAGTTTTATTAAGCTGAACTGATGTAGTTGGGAGAAACAGGCAGGCTTTGGGCGTACAGGATGCGCCCTATGACAGTGGAGACACTACTCCAGGGCCTTACTGTGGTCAAAAACTGGCAGGCAAGAAGCACTAATGAAACTGGACTCACTCAAATGTAACATTTAGATGTATGTCGTGACCTTCTGGTGTGCTCTCCTCTGTGAATCTGATTTTTGTTTTGATTTCAAAGTGTTAATAGGCTTTTTTGTGGGGGGAGCAGTTAAGGGAAGCAAGYGATAGAGATGGATCTGGAAATGCAAACTTGTTTGTAGAAGAAACCAAGGTTTAATGGCAGAGCAGATGAGAAGGGGAAGAAAAAAGATGGGGAAAAAAGTGAGCAACTGAGGAGGAAAGAGGGAGAGCTATGGTAAGCTGAAGAAAATGGAAGGGTTGAAGAGCCAGGAAGAGAGTGGATGGTGAATTCAAGATACAACCTGACTGTGCTTGCAGGCAGCCCAAGATGGGGGTCCTTTGAACTGGCTTGGGTGGGCTGTAGTACGTTGCCAGTGCCCGGTGCAGGGAGGTGGAGAGAAGGCACCGAGCTGCTCCGTGCTCTTGTCTCACTGTAGCGCTTGCGTTCTCCGTGGGTTGGAAGTACAGACGTTCGCTTGCGCGTTGGCTGGAGCAGATGCTCCAGCATCYGCGGGGCTGCTCTGGGCATGCTGAACAGCTCTAGCACTGCTTCTAGAAACAGGCAAGATGAGAACAGACTTCTCTGTTCCAGCTTGATTTTTGGATTCTGTTTCTTTGAGATCCTRCTGTTGCTTACAAGGATGTTGTAGGCCTGTATGATTTACAGAGGAGAAGCGTATGTGGTAGAGGGAATTTGTGTGGAGGCAGAACGGTCTAAGCTGCTAACAGCTTGGGCCTTAACAGTGAGATGCAGGTAAAAGCTTCCTCTTCGGCAATGCAGATACAGTGGGGAGGGTGGGGGGCAGACTGGAGGTCCTGACTTTGACTCTGRCTCCCCAGATGTGGATCCTGTTACCAAAGGCAGCTGCTAAGACCAGGAATGTAAACGGAGTCGTACAACTGCTGGACACTTGCACAAGTATCCAGAACGAGCACCACTCTTTTTTGCTTGGTTTGACTTTGCCAGTGGATAGCGTTCAGCTTTGAGCAGGTGATTGCTGCTTTATGTGCTTCTGATCTGCTGCTATAGAGACAATGTGTCAGCTGTGGAGGCATCACCTGAGGTTCTTTGGCGTCTGTTCAGCAGAAGGTCGTGTGATTCTTATGTTGCGCTTTTTTTTTTTTTTAATCTATGCATGATGATAAAATATGAAGGGATGTTGAGTCATATTTCTGCATTAAACACACTGTTACTGATTTCAACAGCCGGGAGGTCAGAGAGGTTTGTCGGTCTGCTCTATGATACCCATGGTGCCCCCATTGCTCCCTCTTTTGGAGGGGTGACGCTAACGTGGCTGGTGTCCCTTGAGGCCCATCAGGTCTGGTGGACCCTGCCATCTCAGGGRTTTGCCTGCCTGTCTGCTGAGCTAAGTTTAACCAGCAGTGAAGCAGGGATTGGAGACCCTTGCCTGGCTTTAACATGGGATGTGCGTTGTGGTTATCTGCTCTGACTTCATCAGAGGTGCCGGTGATGTGCACACTGCTCCTCCAGGTCATGGTGTGTGGGAGTCGGGGCACAGGAGTGGAAGTGAGCGTGGATGGAAGGGCGATGCCTTTGGTAAACTCTGGGAAAGAGCTTCTGTAACAGGCACAGTAGCCTCACAGTGATGTTAAATAATTAAAGAACTTACTAAAATAACATTGTTAACATGCACTAAGGGAAGGATTATGGGAAAGATAAATGGGTAGTGTCCACAACAAAAAGCTAATGAAAAATACTGTCTCTTTCCATTATGTTGTGTAACCATATACAGACCAGAAATAAATGACTGCAGTTATTTTTTTTGTCATGTGAGGCTATGAAACTATGCATTTCATGACAATATTTGCATGAAAGGAATACCAGTGCAGTACTCCATGTAATTATGCAAGGAATTAGAGGAAATTTCTTGAATTACGATATACAAAGGTACATTAGTGACCTTTTAGGATAAAAAATGGAGAGAGAAATAAAGGCAGTTTGCTCCTTATTTGGTTTTATACTGTTGGTGCATTGGTTTTATACTGTTGGTGCATTGACAGCCCCAGGAAAAGTCCCCCTCATGGATCAGAGAGATGTGTCTGTGTGGGGGATGCTGTAGCATGCTCACAAGCCTCTGTGCATCCGGACCTACCAAATATTCCGCTGCAGAGGCTGGAGACAGACAGCTGTGGGAATACGTTTGGAGACGATTTTTTCTCATGGATAATTCACAAGATATAATTATCCAGGCAAAGAGAACTGATGGCTTGAAACTCATCTAAAATATGGCCCAGTCTCAAACTGGCTCTAGGCTCCCACTTTATCCAATAACATCCCCACAAGGGAATGATCTCCCATAATGACTAGGAGGGATGCTGGTGTAATACATGGATTCCATAAAATGTTGTCTTTCATATTTCTTTCCATTAACATTTAAAAACCTGATGCACAAAGATCCCCTTGCTCTTAGCACTGAGTGATGCATGCAAGTGCTTCAGAAACCGGCTTTCCGTGCCAGACTTAGGACTTGCTCTGACTAGCTCTGCCTAGAAGATAAACTTGTGATTATAGTGCAACATATCATATCTAAATTAGATGTCCTAGAAGAGGAAGACAGTAAGTGACATAAGGATCTATGATGAATGTTTCTTAACTTCATCAAATGAGCTCCCATGGAATTTTTCTGGTTTCCTCCTCCGGATAGCGTAGATGAGTGTATGTAAGTGAATATGTGTGCTGAAATATCTCGACCTACTTTGTGCTAGCAGATGTAGGCAAGATTTATCCAGTCCTTTGCTATTAATCGTATAGCATTGATCAGTTTACTGAGTGCCCAGAAAACCTGGGTCTTGAAGAAAACCGGAACAAAGCTGATGCTTTCTATGTTCTCTGGGAAGCACAAAAAAAAGGTCATTTGGAAATGCAGTGAAATTGCAGATTATCTGGAAAAAGAGTATTCCAGAGCCTGAATCTACCTTACCCCATGGTCTTGGGAATTATTAATTTCACACCTGAAAGAACATGATTTTTTTGGGGGAGGGGGGGAGGAGTGCTTCTTAGTGTGTGGGTCCCCTCTGCTGCTGCAGCACGAGTGGGCTGCTGGTCCAAATGCTACCGGTTTCTTCTGGTTAGCTCTTCAGGTTTGTGCTGCATCAAGTTTCATTGAAAAACAGCTTTAGAGAAACTGCTGATATCCGGAAGATTTATGGCCAGACATACTGATCACTTTTCCCTTGCAGGACTCATGTTTTATAATTATGTATATATAAGACAATGACAGTTCCAGGGGTCTGATTCGCGAAAACAATTCACGGCACTCTTGAATCCGTGCCTCTTCAGGAAGCTAAGCAAGAGGATAGTGCATATTAAGCAGCCTTGAGGAAGAGGGACACTTACCYGAGTGTGGAGCTTGGGGTCACTGTGCTTTCCTGGTCTCTGTGTAACCCTCCGGGGAGATGAGACACTTCGATCTTGGCTGCTTGCTTGGTGGGTCCATGGGCAGTGTTGTGACCCCACTGTTCCCAAATGGCTATAAATAGATTTCCTGGCCTCCTTTTGGTGTTTTCCACACTCAGCTGAGTGAATCAGTTCAGTCCAGTGGGCAAAAGCACCGCTGAGCAGCTTCAGTTAGTTGGTGAAATGCCCCTTAGTGTGGCATTTCACTGAAGGTGAAGGCCTAGGGTGACTTGGAGATGGTGAACAGGCCTTTTTCCAAGCATGCAATGTGCAGAGTGCCAGCTGTGCACTGACTGTGAAGCAGCTAGCAGGTTAAATTGGTCTTCGGATGGGGCTTTGTTGCAGCTGTTTTATGTAGGGCTTAATCTTTATTGGTGTTGGAAGACAAAGGCTCATTTGATTAGTATTAAGTTCACTGTGAGTAGGAAAGCGCTTTTGAGAGTTAYGGTTTGTAAAAGAATAGAAAGTCTGGCGGATTTTTTTTTTCCTGAAGATTAAAATAATTTGAATTAACTCACCCAATTACCTGTTATCTCAGCCTCACAAATACTAATGAATTTGCTTTCGCAACGTACTTATGAAAGAGAGAACTCTTATCCCTCTTATAAATGAGGCAGTGGTCAAGATGGAGAAAAATGAGGAGTTTGAGGTTATTAAATGTAATATATGTGAGCGGTGAAAAGGTGCCTGATTCTACTGCTTAACAAAATTTTTGCAGTGTTTATAATGAACTATTCTCCGTTTGTAGRCTGCAAATGGCAGTGAGGTCTCCCACCTTTCTTGCTGTCCATTTTACTCACAGTAAACCCATGAGGATTTACTTGTAGACTTCCCATTGTGTTATTTTTAATATTATTACTATTTCAGAAACTATCTCAGCAACATCGTGTCAGAACAAGGGAATAATCTTTTTGCCCTTGACATGGATGCATTTGCCTTGGGGGCAGGTTGAGCTGAGAGGAAAGGTAATCGTTTCGGAGATGCAACTGCTTGTTTGTTTTGTAGATTCAGGTATAAAATTATGAATGAAATCCCTCTGCTGACCTGGTATTTTGTTGGGTCAGGCTGTAAGATTCTGGATGGCCAGATCTTATTTTTTTCTTAATGCTTCCAGCAGCCGTCACCATGTGACAGCTTTCAAAAACACCAAAATACTGTGTTTTCTTTATTTTCATTTCTTAGTGGGTCTCTGTCAGCCTAACCGTTGAGATTTCTTGCAGGCARTTGTTACAGCCCAGAATATGCACAAATCTTTAAATGACCATAGGACTGAAAAACAAAATGCTCTGGAATAACCTCTAGCCTCCTGCAGTATTGATGCAAGTGAATTTTCAGGTGTAGGACAGTTTTCTTTCTCTTTGAATCCTCATTTTTGCAGGGATTAGCATGCTACGGCACTGTATCAAACCTTCAGTAGATAGCTGCACACAAGCCTGCTTAAACTATTACAGATATTTTCACCATCGTTTGAGTATCCAGTGTGGAGTTCTGTCAGAAGGCATCCAACAACTCTGAGATGTTGTAGTCCATTAAACGTAGATAACATTGTGAAGACCGGGCAGAATTTCAAGGATTACTTACTGGGTTTTTTTGTTCGTTTGTTTTGGGGAAAAAAAAAATCAAACTCCCTAGAAAACTGTTTGTACGGACCCCAGAATATTTTTAAAACTAGTGCTTCCTGACTTTAATTAGAATCTATGAACATCAGTAAGATTCTTGTTTCTGTATAAATAGTTTTAAAACGCTCTTGCTTTTCTGGCTGGGCTGCTTCTGAAGTCAAAGGAAAAGCTGATTTCCATAGGAGCCAGACATGGAGCAGCAATGGAAACCTCACCTGGTGTTTCTGAGGAGACGCTTCGTGCAGACACTTGCTTATAGGGATTCTAAGTATGTGCATGTCATTACAGCGGCTGAACGCTTACGGAGCTCTTCAATGGATTTGTATACAATTTTAATCAAAAATACACAAAGATGAGTTGATGATGATGGCAATCCATTTCTGCCTCTAAAACCCCCTTTCATAAGCAGCTCAAAGAAAATGAAGTTCTGTGTTGGCCACCCAGATGCTTTGTTTCCCAAAGTTTGATTCCCTTGCAAACCCCATTTCTTTCAGCGTGCCCCGGAGGTTGGATCCCACTATCGCACGAACAGCAAAAATCCTGGCAGACTGGGCCAGATCTGGGAGCAATGTGGATGTACTGCCCCGAGCCTGATTTTGTTAGTGCTTATGGGAAGCAAGCTGGCAAAAGCATCTTCTGCTGTAGACTTTGGAACAAATCAAGACCAAGCYATCCTCAGGGTGACTGCTGGAGACTGGTGCTTCCAAATACGTTGGTCTTAAAATTGAACCTTGGTCACTCTTGACTGCYGTAATCAGAACAGAGGCCTGTGAAACCAAGCTAACAAAACTAGTAATGAAGGGATTTTTTTCCCCCCATCATTACTGATATGGGGCAGCCTTATTTGGGTTCAGACTCTAGGAGAGGGAACCTTTGGGTCAATAAACTATGTCATCCAATTTGGGATTAAATTATGATCATTAGTGTTTTAGCAGCTTCAAAAGTACTTTGCAAGGAACCTTTTCAGTTCTCTTAATTTGGGTTTGCCTTTTAGGCAGAAGTTTTGCTAGGTAACAGGTCTAGGTGCAAAGGAAAAATATTTAATTGACTTTCCTTATTTTAATTTTAAATGTGACTTTGTATCAAGGAGAAGTCARCTCCAAGTAGCTATGCAAAGTGGCTTTTGCTCACTAGAGGGTTGCTTTTAAGCTCCTAAACTTCATAGAAATTCCCTTGATATAAGGAACTTGCTGTGGGCTTTGGACAGTTCAAGGCTTGAATCGCCTCTGTCATGCATTTTTATGATGAATGCTGTATCTGGTAATTTTAATGCTACTTAAATTAATGCAAAGCATGAGAGAAGTTTGTATACTGTCTGGTTTACAAGACTTGTGTCATTGCATGAAGGACTATGAAGCCTCTGCTTCGGGTGTATCTGAGATTTAAGTGTATGTAGGTTGTTAATGGTAGCCCAGGTGATGACTAGCTATGTCCATGATGTTTCATGCTGCATCTTGTTTCAAAAGATTTTCCATTTCCATAAAACTGTCCTTGTAATTGTGAATGTTGGATGCTTCTGAGAGCTCCGAGGCTCATCCAAAGCCCACTGAAACCAATGGAAGGATTCCCACCGATTACTAAGGCTTAGRAGCAGGGCCTACAGGCCATCTGTGGTGTGGATTTTTTTTTGTTTGTTTTTGTTTTTTAAATCAGAGGGTCAGAGGAAAGCTTTGGGAAGAAGACTGACATTTCTGCAGCTTTGGCGCATCATGGAAATGTCATCTTAGACATCGAAATATCATGGTGCAGGGACCAGAATGGGCTCACATGTGTCCAGTTTGGCCAAGTGACCTTCAAAAAGGCCACTTTTTTTTTTTTTTTTTTTTTTTTTTTTTTTTTTTGGTAGACAGCTACAAGCACAGCCTTGTTTTCATTGAAACACTGCTCTTTGCTAAACTTCAGGCCTCTTGCAGGTAAATCTTCAAGTCCTCCTTTGAGGATCAAAGCCAGCAGAGACTTTTCCTAAAGAACCTTTCAAGCTGGGCTAGAGATGGTTAACCTTGGAGCTTGCCCCTTCACGAGGTGAACGGAGTGCAGAAAGCAAATCCACCTTCCTGAAGGGCATCATAATTTATTGGGATAAAATGTTTATGCGATTCCTTTCCGTAAAGAAGGAAGTCTGGGTCTGCTGAAAGAACTTGCCTCTGTGTTTTTAAAGCTTTACATAAGATGACCATATTGATTTAAAAAAAAAACAAAAAACAAAAAAGCTTCTCCTGATTAAAAACGACGACAAGACCTTGCACCGGCAGAACTTTTAATCTGATCCCTAGTCACAAAAACAGCCTTTATTGATGTCAAAGTTGCTTTAGAAAAGGAAAGAGTAAACAGGATTTGGCCTTTAATTTGTAAAGGGTTTTGCTTTTTCAGCGACATTAAATAGACAGAAAAGATGAGGATTGAATTATTTAACAATTGCTAGTAAAATTAAGCTTCAGTCAGCCTGCTTTCGCTGAAATAATCTTATGAATAAAAACAAAGCAATCTGGGGCAACACCAATAAGCAAAGCTCTCATCCTACTGCCTGGGTTGTTTCAAAGTGGCCCGTGAAGTGGTTTTGCAAGTCAAAGCCAAATGGAGCCTTTTCTGTGGTCTGTTCACACTTCCCTTAGGAGGAAGCTGCAGCTGATGGATTAGACAAATGGTTTTTATTTTCAAAACCTAAACTGAGGGGGAATTTTGCAAGAAGGAGTTGGGGGAATTTGAGTCTTTGAATTTCTTTTTTTTTTTTTGGCAATTGGGACCTAAGTGATGTATTGGCTAAAACCAATCTATTCCTGTTAAGAACTAAGTATTTAATGACTTTGGAGGTGGGTGTTCAAAACAAAGAAGTGATAATCGATTTGATTGCGCATGGTGACAAAATATAGCAGCCCTTCATCAAACAGACTTAAAAGCGTGTTTGAGAGCTGGTGCTGAGGGCTGTGATTTTCTTTCATGTGCACTTTAATTCGCTGTCCTTTTCAGTCAGTGGTGCATAAATAGGCATAATTTAAATTAAACGAAAAATAGATCCTTATTTTCATATCCATCAGTTGGAGCAATAAATATTTGATGCCTGAAAACTCCAAGCTGCCTCCTCTTGGGAACCTTGGAGGCTTTTATAAACTCTCCTGCTCTAGCCTTGCCCAGGGCGCTGAAATACTGGTCTGTGTTGGGTAGTCTAAAGTAAATCTTCTTGAGGTTAAATCTCTAAATATTTAAGCTGTGCTTGCAAAGCCTGTACACCTGGGTGCAAGCAGAAGGCTAGCCTGTCATGTATTTAATAGGCAAARCATATCTTGGGGCTTGTCCACTAAACAGGCAGTTTGCAGGCACAGAGCCAAAGGCTGCAGTCTGGGCTCAGTGTGCTCATTTAGTCCATCTRTGGCATTTGGAAGTGCCTGGTGTCCACACGGGTGGCAAGCAAGGTTCAGGAGTAGCCATTGTTCTTCTAAGTGGCTTCTGGGTTTCCATCACAATGTGCAGTGCTTGGAAATCCTCAGGTTTGAAAAGCTGTGGAAGGACAACTTTGCTAGTTCCTCATGTTTGTGCCAGTGTGGCCCATTGGGGTCACTGCGGAGCCTGTCTGTAGCCAGGTTTTAACCATTTGCTGGAAGTTTAGTGCCTTAGCGTTTTGTATTTGTGTCATTTCCATTTGACTTCTTTAGCTTCTCTGGGGAGGTCAAGGCTAACGTTGCTGGGTGGGTTGTGTGGTGGCACTTTGCTTTGCAGTGAGACTTGACCAAAACAGGTGACTCTGCTCAGGTAGGACAGCGTTCCCTTGCCTACTTCTGTTCTTTCCAAACCTAGGGGCCTTGTGATTCTGACTTGAGCTCAGGAGCAACTGTCTGTGTGTCTGGCTCTGGCCCTTGTCCAGGGGCTCCTAAGCAAACCAGTAAGCCAACATTTTTTCCTCAGTTAGTACTTTTCCTTTCATTCATTGTTCTTATTTCACAGCCTTCACTTTTGGGAAGGATACCAGAGATTGCCTGCTGATGAAGAGCTGACAAACTGAGTGAAGCAACAGATCTAATCTGGGGCTTTAGCAGATCATATCCAAGTCTTTTGTTCCTTTGCTTAAGATTCAGATGGTCTCCAGCCTTTGACCTTTCTGAATTCCCCTGAGGAGTTCCTGCAGGTGTAAGGGTGAATCCAGGCTAGCTAGTGGGGTTGGGTCAACAGCTCAGGGAATGAGTGTGGTGGCATCTTGAGGGTCTAGGTGAGGTGGAAGGACTGCTGATGCTGTAGAAGTCTTTCTCCCACAGAGTAACGGGAGTAGACCAGGCTGCAGAACTGAGCTGTGTCTGGGGAGTGAATTGGTGGTAGCTGTAGGGTGACTCCTCTGACAGGTCCAGAGTGCATGACTGATGTCCTCGCTGCCAGCCCTCTCCGATCAGTTGCCACTTACTCTAAAGATRGGCTTTCCTGCAGGGAAAAGGTGCCAATGCAGTTAATCACATCAGACAGAGGATTTGTCTTGTAAGACACTGAAGCCTGAGTGAAACGGGAGCTGTGAGAACTGCTATTAGTAAGGCGCGGGTTTGGTCTCTAGCAAGCACTGTGGCTCTTCACTGGTGGGCCACGCACACGTCTTGCAGACATAAGGCTTGTTGCTGGATACTGAGCTTTGAAAGAGATRATTTCCTTGTCTCTATGGCAGCCATGTTCCCCTCGTTTGTCGCTGGATATGACACATCAGAGTAACTTGGACTTCCACCAGGCCATTGTGGGTTTGAATCAAGAAAAGTATTTCAGGCTTTGGCAAGAGGTTGACTATTGTGACCTTGAGGATGGCAGGAGAGAAGTAATTTTGTACCTCCCCATACTCACACATGCTCGCYCCCCACCTCCTGGCCTTCCTAGAAGAGTAGTGGATAACCTGGTGTCTGCTGCCTTGAGTGCAGCCTGGCTGTGCCCTATAGGCAGCTTGATGGAGTTGCTATGTACATTAGGCTCCCTTAAAGAACAAGCTGAGGACTGGCAGGCAGTGTCTTTGCTGATGATTTACATTCATATGTAAATGGAAACAYGTTCCCACAAATTTTGTTGGCCGTTTTTGAGGCTTCAGGATGCATCTCTTCCTCATCAATGCCTCTAAATTATTACACGTAGTGACAGCCTGGAGTCTGCATTGGGCTGTAAATAGAAAGCACTGCTGAGTTGTGAAGGCCTTCCAAAAAGCTCTCCAATGGCAGCCTTGTAAGCTTTATGGAATAGCATCAGTTGGGCTGATCCTGAGGGCTTTGTTAAGGAGCCAACTCATCCCTGACTCGAGTTCCCCCCAGCCCAGCATTCAGCCTGGCCCTCTGCTGCTCCCCGTGACTCCAGCTCCTGGATTTTGAAGCCCACATGGAGGGAGGCTGGGGGAGTCTGCACAACTTGTTAAGATTTGTAAGGAGCCCAGATTGGCAGAGGGCTTTGCTTCCCTTCCATAGGTGACCTGGGGAGACCAAAAGACTCTTTCAGGGAAATGAGGATGGGAGCAGAGTTTTTGCTCTGATTGGCTCCCTGACTGAATATCTCCCTTGACACCGACTGGTAAGGAAACCTATTTTTTCTGTGCTAGACACCTTAGCTGTTTAACAAATGCTTTTCTTAGATCCCCATTGCCTTGTAGTTGCTCTGTGCCTTAGAAGTTGCGCAGATACTTGCTAATGAGCAGTCAGGCTGCAGTTGTTCTTAGCTTGATCTAACCAACACTCGTKTTGCTCTGATTAATGTCTGAATGAACGCACCTCTCTTTTGGGGYGGGTTAGAGACTAGTTCAAACCTGCTGTATTGAAGGGAAGAAATCACCCTAGGAGGTGATTTCATCCTGTGTGAGGATGGCCCTTGAGGCTGGGGCCAGACCAGCCTCACCTGCCCTAGGGCAGTGCTTCTGTGCCTACCTTATAGCCTGTCCCCAAAAGTGCACACGGGTCTACCTGCCCTGGGATGACTAGTGGCTTAGTGTCCCCCTGCGAGGCCGTGGATCTTGCATGRTTGCTTTAGCATCCTGGTTTCTTGCAAGTCAGCCTAACAGAGGTGAAGCCCTTGATGCACGTGCTCAAAGCGAGTGTGATGAGCAGGTCAGAGCTGTGCAGGGATGGACTTGCAAGTCTTTTTCCACGCCTGCCAAAATTGTGGAGTTTTATTTCTTCTTTTATTTGRGATTGTGTACTTCTGCTATGCATCCCTTCTTTTGATCTTGTCTTTACCTTGAGTGAGTCTAGTGGCRGTAATTTTGGTATGGTGTGACATCTCTTGAATGTTCCTTGTTCTTCCTGTCTCTCACTGTGGTTTCCCTTCAGGAAAAATCATTCAGTGATTAATCATAAGACTAAATATTTAAGCAAAGAGCTGTCAGTGGCTTTGCTTGGTGCTGCAACACCTCAAAGTTTTGTATTTGCAGCTAACTGGGTTGTTTGAATGGGAGAACTGGACGGAACAGGAGGGTTTCTGATGCTGGGGGAAGCTGGGCTTCCCAGCAGCCACTGTTGTTGGGGGAAAGGAGTGGGGTCCACTGTGGTCTGCATCTGAATCCTCTTCCAGAGAGGTTCGTTGCTCCCCATAGAAGTTTAGTCTTTGTAAATTCTTCACAAAGTCACTGCTTCTAGATGTTTTGCAAGAACTCTTTCTTCCACTAAGCATTAGACTGGTGTCAGAGAAGGTAATAGTCCATTCTATTACCATCGCTGCCACCGCCACCRCTTTATTTTTCTTTGCAATTAGAAAAGCCATCAATCATTTTCACAAATGTGCACCTTATAATTGCCTTCCTTCTTTCTCCCCGTTTAGTGTAGATGTTCTTGTCAAGACCAGCCCTGGGAGAAAAGGATGTCTGACAGGTTTCTGAGAGCTCTGCAGAGATTCTCTACAAATATATTTTCCACGTGGGATTTAATGACCATGTGATTTAATGTTTCTGGCTGCTTTTTAGAGGAAAGAAGTTTTTTTTTTTTTTTTTTTCCTATTATAATGACAGAAATTTTTCTTTAAGTGTGAGAAGTCTGCTAAGGCTGGATGCCAGGAAGCAGTATGTTGAATTCCCCACAAAAAGAGCTTTGTGATGAGAAAAGCAGGAGCTGGAAGGCTGCAGATGCTAGAGTTGCTGCCATTTATGGTTTTGAAACCCACAGCATTCCCAAACTGAAATGCATTGAGAACTTTTGTGGCYGAAAAGAGGCAGAGGTAAAAGTTTACATTAAGAAAGGGCTTGGGGATATAGATCGTAACATTTTTCTCAGTGCTAGAGGGAATTGTGCAAGCCCCCTAGTACTTGTTTCGACAGGCTGCTTTGTGTTGGAAGACAGAACGAGACGGAATTTGATACGAGTTCGTAGGGAGAGAATGATACGTGCAGCAGAATGGACACGTCAAAGCTCATGCATAGCTGCACGGCTTTTAATTTTACAGAATGATGAAACGGTTGGTCATGTAAGAGTGAGTGGCACCATTATAATCTTAATTATATTAGTGTGAAAAGTGGGTATTAATTTGGTTTAAAGTGAAGCATGAATATTCCCTGAATGTTCTTCTCTCTTCTCAGTGTAGCTGCAACTTTTTGTAAAAACTTGAGATGTTGTACTGCGTTTCCTTCTCTTTTTTGGTGAAGGAAAGAGACATGAACACTTAACAAACAATGTTCTATCAACCCAGTGTTTAATCTCTTCTTTTTGGGTCAGTTGACAGCTGTGTGGATATCATCTCGGAAGTAGGCTGGAAATATAGAGAAGGAAAAAATTGCATCATCGTTGGGTTTTGTCCTTTTTACTTGTATGTACACGTTTGCTCTTGAGCAGTCATGAGTTTCAGGAGGAAAAACTCTTGTTCTTTCCAATGAAAAGGTTTGCAGGTTTTTTCACCATTATCTGTTTGAATTTCATGGGCTAGGTCTGTCTATTCTAAATGATATTTTGTTTTCTTCATATTGTAACACTCTCTTTTGCCCGCTGGTCAACAGACTTAATGCTTCCGATATAATGTTGCTGCCGGAAGAAAATGCAGCTCTAAGGAGAGATAATATACATAAAATACATAATATGCAATATTACTTAATGAAGGGGAATAGAGCTCTGACTGAAGGATGACCTAAAAATAAAATRGACAGTAGAGGGAAATGAGAGATTCCAGTTACTTTTGGAACAGAAATGATGAGATTGGGGAAGCAGATGGTTGGTTTGCTGCTAGCCAGAGCTGATTGTTCCAGCTGATTTTTGGGATGGGCACACTTAGTTATTGCCAAGGAAGATCACTTGGGCATTCACGAAGATAAGTATAATAAAGGATTAATASTTTTGCTGGATTGTGGCACCAGGCTGATGCTCTCTGCACATCTGGGACCCCAAAACAGTGATCGGAAAGGACTCTGTGTTGCATGCAGTAGGATACTTTTTCATCCTAATTTCTAGGGAGATCTTGACCTAAACCAAGGAGTTTTGCAGAGCTATTAGTTCTYGGGGCTGTGCAATAGAGGCGTATTTTCCATCTTAGAAAGAAATAGCCTCACTGAAAGACAATGTAGTATGACTGTTTTTTTCCAATGAGCACTCCTTCCATCCCTGATTTATGATTAGCTTTGTCAAGAAAATCCTGTGTGTCTAGTAAAATGGGCTCATTTTTAACTACAGGGGAGCACTTTCTTTTTATACAGTAGTTTCTTTTTCTACTTTTGTGAAATGGACTTTACCATAGAAATAAATCACCAGAGCATTACTAAATTAAAAATAAGTACAAAACCAGGCAGTATGGCAAGCCAAGGTTAAACTTGGATCAGGAGATCAGATTATAATTCCATCAGTCTTTTCTCCCACTCGTAGCTTAATTTTGTATTTAAATGAGCTTAATAACCATTTCAAAGATATGTACACCCCACTGCTTTGGAGAACAGTCTCCTGATCCTCATGTTCTTATTTTGGGTCACGCGCATCGTTGCACTAATGTGCTATAACTGTGCTCCTAGGTGCCACAGTTTATTTGGATATAAAAGAATTATGCTTGCTTGGAGCAGAGATTAACATCAAGTTTACCTATTTTCTTTGTACAGAGAAAAAAAAAAACACATTTTCAATCTGTGGTCTTTTTTTTGGTTGGTTTTGTCTGCACACGCTTCAAAGAGTGTTGAATGACAACATTGGGAGGAAGAAAACTTGCYGCTGCAAGTGGGCAACGTGTCCGTTTGTCTCTTTCTGATCGTTAAATGCCAGAGTTATATAGGTGCCTGATGACAGTGCCTAAGGGAATTTATAAAAACGTACATCCAGAATATGTCTGATGTCTCAAGATCAGTCAAGAGGCGYAATTTGGCATTTCTGACATTTTTACATTCAGGAACATCGTGTCCCTTTGAAAGGCTCATCTTTAATTACTCCACACCTCCATTCCCATCAGTAAAATGAACATGAAGATTTTTTTTCCCCCCCTCTCGCTTCCCTTTCATCTGCTGAAAGTGCAATGTGGCAAAGTACTTGAGCGTACTCCAAACTAGAAGAACTTAAATAGGAGGATTTAAATGGTGCTAAATGTGAGATACATGGCGAAGTACTTTGCTGAATCCTGGCCACTGTAATGGCTTCTGAACAGGTCTTTTTGTTATTTGTTTGCTGTAATCTTGATCAGTTGTCTGGATGCCGTTGCTAAACAAATGAGATGATAATTAACATAGCAACATCAGAGGAAGTTGATTTTTCCATCTGTAATGAGGATGATGATAATTAAACATGCATGACCTCACTAGATAGAATATGAATCAATTAAAATTAAAGCTGGTTGGGAATTCTTTTTCTCCTGTGAAAATTTTCAGAGAAAACAAGAATGATATAACAGGTCCTAATGAAATGAGTTTGAGGAGTTTGAGTTGATTTCTACCCTCCACCCCAAAAAAAAAAAAAAAAAAAAAAAAAAAAAAAAAAAGGTGCTGTGATTTTTCAGAAGTGGAATTTGTAATGGTAGCTCCCTGCCCCTCATCCCAGCCTTCAAATCTCTCTCAAATAGGCCACTTCTTGTGCGCTTGTCTATTTAGATGAAGTTTTTCATTGGGGAAAAACAAACAGAGAAAAACTTTTCAGCTGATTCTAACACTGTTCAGCAAAACTCAGATCAAACACCTGCAAATGCTTTCCCAGTGCGTGTATAGAGAGGCTTATTCCACAGGCGCTGTGGCCAACAGGGTGCATGCATTAGTTTTATAATGCATCTTAATTTCCTATGCATGAGTGAACACCATGCTGGAGCAGGTTTTTTTTAGGGGGAAATGATTTATTAAAGGCAAACTGCAATGATAAAGAAAAMATCGAGTAAAACCTCGAAACCCAACTTTGATGGCATAAAAAGGTGTATGTGTTAGCCTTACCCTCAGTCCATGAAGTAGTACCCAAGAAGATTCCTCTATAGCACAGACGATAAAATGTGTGAATTCCTTCTTATCAGAAAATGTAGATTCTTCAAAAATGAAATTCTGATGGCATTRTAGCRGTTCCAGCCAAACTTGCTTAGGACCRTTTGTTTTGTTTTATTTTGTTTTTGAGCTGTGTGCAACCTTTAACTGACAGAAAGACACAGCCTCGTTCAGTCCAATACTTTGAGCATTGACCAAACGTGAGACCAAAGCTTCTGTAGTCCCAGGTTGCTCTTGAGTGTTTTGGGATATGTTTCCAGGCCCTTTGGTTAGAGACCTTCTAGTCTGTGATTCATCAAACATGATGAGATGAAAGCAAAATACAGCAGATCTCTAATGCCATGGTGTGGATATGTACCTTGGCCAGCAAAGCTCTGGATCCAGCTATGGTCTACTGGTTTCCCAGTGACCCTTCACTGGAGTTTTCACTGTCCTTGACGAATATCCAGAGTAGCAGCATATTCAGCATGCTTGTGCTTGTGTTTTTTGCTCCTCGTTCTTCTCCCTAGCTAAAAAATAAAAATAAAAAAAACCTTTTTGTTCTCCTTTTCCAGAAGAGTTCTTTTCCATAGTAGCTGGTGTGCTAGAGAGGTTAAAATTTGAATGGGTTGCAGTTTGACCCTTGTCTGAGCTTGCAATGAGGACATTTRCTATTCAAAATCTTGGATGAGAAGTCACCTCGTGTCTGATAAATAATGTAACGTGACATCGTGCCCCCTCGGGTCATAGTTGTAACCACTCTCAACGTAAGCCATGTGTTGTCTAACTGGAGCACCTGTGCCAAAATAGTGYCATGGATTTTTCCTGACTCTCATTGTAGCATCTTCCATGATCACAGAGGCAAAGTTTCTGAAGCRACATGTGAAGTGCATCTCAGAGTACCAAAGAAATAGGCGAAGCATCTTAGACTAGCACATCCTGACCTTATGTCATTTATTTTATTTAGGCTTCATTTCTGCAAAATGGACTACTTATAACTGAATGTGGTTTGTAGTTTTTGTTATCTTTATAAGCTGAGCTAGAAGGGCAGAAGGTACTATCGGCAGGTCTCCAATAAAAGGGATTATTACAGATGCAGGAATGGCCACTAGCCAAGTTTAGATGAAGGCTGTGTGAGAGGTTAAATCATTTTGTTTCAAGCAATTATGTTATCTTACCATGTGGCAGCCCCCAACCACTATCATCTTTCATTTGGCCATTTTACTTAAGCTAGCTYTTTCCAATGGCTTTCTAAAGAGGAAAAATGCTTCAAAAATTCCTTTAGGAAATTACTGGCTGATGTTCTTATCACACACCATGTGGATTGTTGATTTAAATGCCTTGGATTCAAATCCAGCTCCTTCTAAGCAGCAGGGTTTGGTGTGTGCGTGCTCAGCACACGGGGATATGGGATTGCACTGTAGCATTTTATTTTCTGAGCTAATGCACAGTTTTAGGAGGAGGAAGGTCTAATGAGGAGTGAAGAGACTTGGCTACTTAACCCCATCTCTCAGCTGTTCATCAGGTGGAGCTCTTGGCATCATCTGTGGAAGAGCATCTCCTGCGTGGGTCTCTGTGGACTGGGAAGCTCCTTGGTATCTGCCAGGTTGAGTGCTCCTGYTAAACACTTTAACTTCCATGTCTTCAAAAGACTGTAGTAAAGATCCTACTTTGATTTTTGGCTAAAATTGCTGGGGGGAGTTTCTTCACTGTGAGAGTGATGGAGCACTGGAGCAGGTTGCCCAGAGAGGTTGTGGAGTCTCCTTCTCTGGAGATATTCAAGGCCCGCCTGGATGCAACCCTGTCTACCATGCTCTAGGTGACCCTGCTGAGCAGGGAGATTGGACTAGATGATCTGCAGAGGTCCCTTCCAAGCTCACTGATTCTATGATTCTATTTGGTGCGTCTGCCTATGTTGCTTAATGTCATTCTGTATGCGTGGTGTAGGATGCCTCTTGCCTTGGTGCTTGGCTTCTGTGCGGGGACAGCTGTGCCAGAAGAACCCACCCAATGGGGTCAGTGCATTTTCCATCCAGTTCTTTGTGTGATGGTAGAAAACAGCTTCCTTTAGTTACGTGCACACGCTTTACTGTCGCCTTATGATATCCTTAAGGGTATCCTGGGTTGCTGAGGTCCCCCATGACCTGCAGAGCGTCTCTTCCCAGTGGTCTCCTGGATGAGAAAGACCAGAGCTGACTCAGCCAGCAAAAATTCCCAGTGCTAGTAGTCAGGAGAGAGAGGAATAGCACTTCTTGTTTAACTTGTTAACTTAACAGTTGTTTGCAGGAATTGCAGAGAGATGGGGAATATAGAGCCTTGCCAGGTGGATTTAAGGTCAAACTGTGTTTTAGTCTTGGAAGAGTAGGTTAAATCCCTGAATGCATGTATATTTGAAGTGGATAATTATAAAACATAATGAATTTCATTAGAGTTCAAGGCTGTGCTGGGCGGAAGGCAGCAGGCTATTACAAGGAAAGGGGGTTGAAATTGGGGCCTCTTGCTGTTCATTAGGATAAATCTGGGAAGCAAGTCCTCTCTTCTGCCTCTTAATTGCACTATGAAGGCCAGTATCAAAAAGGCAGGATGCAAGTGACTGCTGCTGCCCAAGATGCTATTATAATTAGAGTAGTCCCTGAACCTCATCCAAACTTACAATGTAGTATCAATTCAGGTTAAATTGGGAAACTGAGCAGAAAATTGCTGTCTGGTGTTTTGAGTGTTTTTTTGCATCTTAACATTATCTGATATGGGATCATTATGCACTGATGCAAAATGCCAACAAGTAATGGTGCAATGCTGTGAGTAATGAYGCTGGGACAGAAGAGCAGGAAATGGTGAAATTTAATTTCTTATGCAGTATTGTGGAATAGAAGTCAACTCAGGTACGCACTTGTTCAGCTTAAATATAATGATCTATGCCTGGACCCGAACTCTGCAGGKAACCTGTATCTGTAAGTTGGGGAGAACGGGGTGGGGGGAGAGTTGCCATGGAAATTCAGCTGATGTCAAAGTTGCAGCGCATTGCAAGCGGCTCGTGTCACAGCTCATTTTCCAGAGTAAGTCGAGAAGACCACAAATTAAAGAAAAATCATCCTTAAATGTTTCCAGCAGCACCGTGCAGGGACGTCTTAGTAGGCAAATATTGCAAGTTGTAACTACTTTGTTGGGAGAAGGAAGCTGCAAGTGTTCATCTGCTACCTGATACATCTCCTTCCTTCTCCTGATGGCTGCTCTTTGGGGCTCAGTGTGGTTTTTCCCTCTGCTGGGAGGCTGCATGAGTGGGGCTCACTGAGGCACCTATGAGGACCAGAGCCCGTGGAGATCCGTGACCACTTCTCTCAGTGGTGTCCTTCTGTGGCTCGCAGTGTCCTTCTCTGGCTGTCCCCACGTGGCGGGTGCTGTTTCACGCTGTCAAGCTGGCTGTTGTAGCACATGTGGCCATGAAAGCTTAAGATGTTGCTTGCAAATTGGGTGCCATGATGTCTATTTGTAAAGATGGGCTTTGGCTGGAAAGATCTGTATCTTCAGCTGCTCTGAGGTCAGATGCTTTGACTTCGCTGCCTAGGTTTAGGGTTTTCTTTTCTTTATGTTCCTCCGTCCTCCTCCGTGAAGGACATCAAGGGTTTCCCTCAGTTGGGGCTTTTAAGCATATGGCAGCTCAATTGCTTTCTGCTTGTGTTTCTTCCATCAGTCTCAGTTGTTCTTGTTCAGCCTGTTAAGGAAACCCGAGATGTTGGCAGCAGGTYTGGGTACAGAAAGAGTTTCTTGTGGTTGCAGAAATGTGCTTATTTCTTTCCAAGTTACTTGCAGTAAGCCAAATGGTCCAGAGTTATTCTTTGATCTAATCCTTTAATTGAGAATTAAACTGCTCGCTGTTGTGTGACCTAACACATTACTTATTTTAAAATTGGATGAAACACTCAAGGGTATTTTTGTTATTTTTCTGATTTTTTTTTTTTTGAGGAGGGGAATAATTTCCTTGATGTGCAAGAATAAATGAGACTGCTAGACAAACAGCTTGGGTCTTTATAGCCTCTCTTCAGGTAATTATGGTGTAATTCAGGCTTCTCAAATAAGAAGCAAACAATAAATAAATGATTAACCTGTCTTTATAGTATTAAAATCTCTATGTATTTCAATGCAGTTCCATTTGTCATAGTAAGTGAATAGAAGCAAATTTGTATTTGAAATAAAGTATTTTGGACTGAATGAAAATCAGGAAATTTGATTTCAGAATCCTTGAAATTTTATCACCTCTGTTTTTTGCCTGGTTCCCTGGGCTTGGGTTGGTTATCTTTCTTTTTGGTAACAAAATTTCTCTGTGTTATGGGTGTAACAACCCTGTTGTGGCTGGGGTTAATGTGTGTTTGCAATGTGGTGTGCATACAAAACTTGCACTAGCTARAAGTTTTAAAAGACCAATCTGTTCTACAGAGTGATTTTGAAATTCTGAGAAATTAAAAAGCTGACCAATTTTTTATTGTGGTACAAGAGGAGTAGAAGGCAACAGCTTTGAAGTGTGCARACATAGAATCACAGACAAGGGATAAATTGCTGCATTTTTCTTTAAATAATAGGATCAGCAGTCAAATAGTTGTTGCTTTGTCTTTGGAGATGTCTGTTTTGTGAAGCGTCAGTAACTTTYTGGCYGGGGAGAGACTCCGTATCGTATCACAGACTCCAAAYGGCGTCTCCAGGAAGCACATTTTAAAGAGGTGGACAAGCTCTGCCACTGATTTGAAATCAATGTAGTCAATGGGTTCAACTTTACTCTTGAGTTGAGGACCAYATGCACTCCCATCACAAAAGTGGACGTGAGACAGAAGCGAGCTTTTCTTCCTCTCCTCTGAGCAACTTGACAATGTCGGCCCCTTCAGGTGAGCTTCTGTGTCTTTCCTCTGCTTGGTGCCAGGAGGTCTCTGTTACCTCCGAGAAAGCTGTCCACCTACCAAGGGCAAGTTAAAGCTCCCTGTGTACCTGAAGCACTCCTCCTAACGTTGTGTGAAAAGTGCCTAATCCCACCTGGATGTGAAATGCTGAGCAGATATTCCAGAGCTGGGGACTCTGAAGCCTAATTTACTTTCTAAAGCAAAGTGATGCTCCTTAAAAGTGAGTGTCATTTCTCTTTTCTTGATGATATATTTCCTTTAGTAGCAAAGAAAGCCTGCAGAAGAAAATTGAGTAGAATTGCTACTGAATTCAAAAGCTCTGTAGTGATAAATATGGTTCTGAATAAACCTCCTTGTAGTCACAAATCAATTAATCTTTTCTTTCCCATGCACTCTGTCCTAAGGATTTACTTTCTCATTGAGTTTTTCCTAGCTAGTGCAGTATACCTAATTCTTCACCTGGATAAATAACTAGTGGCATTTTTATTCTAGAGCAAATCGGCATTATCTTTCTTGCTTTATACAAGCAAAGGGAAAAYAGCCTTCATTTTTTTTTTCTTTCCAGCGCAACCTCTTGTTATTTGTGCTTTTGAATAAAAAAAGAGAACAGGTCTTGGCTCTGAGGAGTGAGCGGGGCACTTGTCCTCTGAACTGGAGCTAGGGCAGCAGCACCCTGCTGAGCCCTTCAGTTTGGACTTGCTTGGTGGCTGACGATACRCTCCAGTTCATGACAAGGGTTGGCCTACTGGTTTGCGTAAGAGTGGCCAGTGTGTGGCAGGCAGAGGCAAGTTTGCTCTTAGTGCTTGGAGCCAGCTGAAAGCTCTGTGATGAACTTAGCATGGAGCCATGCCTCGCTCATCACCTCCGTGGAGAATGCCAGGGTGGGTGAACTTAGCCTAGAGCAGGGATGGAGCAAGTTCATGTGTCTCTGCCTTTTTTGCAGTGCTCTTGCTTTTCATGTAGTAAGCAAGGGAAAAGTAGAGACTAAAACAGAGCTTTAGGCATGCAGAGCCAACGAGCAGCTTCCTGCGTGAGTCTCATCCATTACCTCAGTGACGTCTCAAGGTGGAGCGTGTCCTGAAGGGAGGTGATTGTTTGTGCTGCTTTTTAAATTGTGAGAAAATAATATTGTTAGGGAGTAAGATGACTTGCCTACCATGCTGATTCAGGTGTCTGGTGGAGGGAGTCTGTGCCCCAAGCTGAGGGGATGGAAAGTAGGGGAGAGCTTGCCTTAAAGTTAAGTGCAGTGAACTACGCTATTCCGTACAAAAAAAACCCTATAGTTCCCTCTCTCTCTGAGTTTCCTCATTACAGCTATCTTCTCCTCCTCCTCCTTTTCTCCTTCCACATGTGTGTGTGTGTGTTATGAGCTGGACTCTTACCGATCCTCTTATTTCCTGCAAAACACAAGGGTGAAGTAATGACAAGCACTGTGTAGTGTCATATTTCAGGCTAAACTTCATAAACTAATTCCAAAGACCTTCTGTATGACTTGGTTAAATAATGCTAGCTGTAAATCTGTATTATTTTATGATTTCTTAAACAGGTTTTTCAGCTCATTTTTTCCTAGAGACTTAATATGGAGGAGGTGACTTCAACAAAACRATCAACATCATGCAGCCTAAAAATTGAATGGCTATTGAGTTCCGTTTTATCCAGGTGATCCATGGGGAATGACAGCATCCTTCACTTTTTATACTGAGCTCAGAAAAGGCAGCCAAGGAAAGTCAGTATGTCATCCTTTGTAAGAGCCAAAAGATTCAGTGTTAATAAAAGGTGATAGAGAATGTGGATCATGAATTACAACACAGCCCGCACTTTGCCACAGTCTTCGCCTTAAAAATAGTTTTTTTTAAAAAAAAAATACATAAGGATAGGATATGAGAGCAGGAGGCTGGATTCCAGAGCTCATGAGAGCTCTTCTTTCATTCCTTGTGGATGCAAAATGTTGTCTGAGTTCTGAAATCCTGAGAAATAAGGACATTAATACCKCTAAAGAACCCTCCTGTCCCAGAAGATTTTCTCTTATTAACATCCAACGTCAAGGGTGCTCCCTGAAAGGAACCTTCCCTGTCTGCAAGTACAGTGKCCCATTAACACGCTTGGTTTGCGTCCTGCCGTTTTAAAAGGAGAGATTTCTTTGCCTGGTTCTGAGTGGGAGAGGAAAAAAGGCAAGGGATTAGTAATTAAGTGAAAACCCTCTTTCAGAAGTCATGCAAAACGTTGGCCACTGTCAGTGATCTTTGTGGAAACCACAGCATGTTAGATCTCCAACTGGTGGAAAAGAGTTTTTCTCCACCCCAGGGTCGGGCTTATTAGGTTTTACCAGCAGATGGTAAAACCTGTTTACTTGCTGTTAGATTTGGAGAAGCACAAGGTGTAACTGGAAGAAGGCAGGAGGAGGCGAAAGGCTTGGCTGGGCTATCCTTTCTGTCTCAAAGAAGCAGCGTCTCGTTAACAGCAGCGTGAGTCATACGAGCTAAAATTAATTTATAACAACGTGAAACTGTCTTAAAATGACAAAGTTTAACAACTACAAACATTAGTTACATTTACCAGCAAATGTAAGCCCSTAACAGATGGTTTATAAAAGCTTCACGTCAGCCGTATAAATGGTTTCTGGTAAATTTGCTGATGGGAGTTGCAAGCCTTATTGTTAACTTGACCAACTGAATCTCACTCTGGTCAACAATATCTGTTTCTTTCTTTCTTTCTTTTTTTTTTCTTCTTATTTTCTTTTTCTTCCCTTAGAGCAGGGAGAGGTTTTGAGCACTAACTCTTATTATACTCCCTCCTTGACCTGTTGACACTAGTGGTTTTTTCAATCTGTGTCACCGTACTTCCTATGTAGATCCCGAACAAGATAAAGCATTTGATAGGCATTGTTCCAATACGCAGTAGAAGCTATCCTTATTGCGAAGGCCTTGAAGTCTCAATAGCTGGATAAATGTATTTACAGGCGGAGTGACGCAAAAGAAAGCAGAAGTGTCCAGCCCAAGGCCACACATCAGGCTGCAAGGCAGGCAGAAATAGTCGTAGACCTGTACCCTGAGGCCAGAACACTAATTCATATCCTCTCAGCACGCTTATTTACCATTCCCGTCTCCTTTAAACTAAGCTCTTGTGCGAGGTATTGTTTGCACTGTCATGCACAGTATGAAGCAGAAAACAAATGGTTGAGTTGAGAGAAAAAAGTGCATTGGATTATGTGCACTGGGACCACTGGCAACTTTGGTGAACAAAGTTTTGGGCCGTATCGCTTGGCTTTCTTTCCAAGATGGGTATAACCTCAGCCAACGTCAGAGCCTTTCTCTGAGTGGTAGTGAATATTCAGGCATAGGATGCACAGCCTCTGTAACAAGAGAGGGGGAAATAAATTAGGCAATGAAGTTRAAAACACATCTTCACAAGAACAAGGAGAGCTAAACTCTCCCAGCAGTCCAACYGTTCACTAATGGAGAAAAGGTACGGAGCATTTTCATGACCCATGAGCTTCAGCTGTATGCCTAGGTCTTGAAAAGGTTGTTGATGATCAGCACTTTGTGGGATTTGTCCCTTTTCACARTAAAAAGAATCAGGCAAGAAGTGGCTTATTTATCTTCTTTCTGAGATTTCATCAGAAAAATTGATGGGTTTTGCATTATTCACCATATGTTTCACATTTGGCCATCGGGCTGGCGCTTTGTCTCCCTTGCCGTAGGGGATGTAGAGTGATGGATTAAGGGTCTATCTCAAACCTGGCTGCCGCAGTCTTCCTCCTTTGCTCAGCAGCTTTGAAACGCTAATGTTTCATGCACTTCCCTCCCTTCTGCTGCTATTCCCCCTRGACTTTGCCACCCACTCAGGCAGTCAGCATGTTCTGCTGCCCCTCACATATGGTGTACATAATTTCCCTTATATTAAAAACCAAAACTAGGAAATATTTGATGTTCCAAAAAACATAACAGTGAAATTAGATGCATCAAATATGAAGGCTCCTGAAAGGGAATTCTACTCAGAAGAAAAATACAAAGAAATCTGCCTTTAACAAGTCCTGCTCCATTGCTAAGCAATGTCCAGATGAAGCTCTTCAAAGAGCAGCTCACTTGGTCTTAGTAACTTGGAAGGGCTGACTTCAGACCAGAGTGTAAAAGAGCCTGGCTCTGTCATTTCCRTGAACTCCTTGCAGGTTTTGAAGACTGCTGTCAAGCTCCCCCAAAGCCTTCTCCTTTCCAGGCTTGAAACCTGGTTKGTTTGTTTGTTTGTTTTCCTTGCAGGGCTTGTGCTCCTGCCCCAACCATCTCAGGGGCTCTCCGCTACTATTACTATTCCACAAACACACGCTCTCTATGCCAGTGTTTGGACACTCRTGGGCTCAAAACAGGATGCAGTATTCATGAAGTGACCTGGTGCATGCCGAGTGAGGAGAGGAGTCCCTCCCCTTGATGCCTTGGCTGTGCTCACGTTGCTACGGCCCATGTGCTGCTTGCTTTTATTCCTGCCGGGGCACGCTGCTGACACATTTAACCTGCTGTCCCCCAGGACACTTGGGTCTCTCTGAGCTGAGCTGCCTGCCCTGGCCAGCCCCAGACTGTCATGGCATGAAGGGTTAGTCTTCTCCAGGTGTTTGGTCTTGGTGTTTGTCCATATTGAATTCCAGAGTCCTCTCTGCTAGGTCCCTCTGAATGGCAACCATGCCCTCAAACGTCTTGCTGCAGAAATTCCCTTCGCGTCCCCTTAACGTTTCTCATCATAACGAATGGTATGCAGAGCCCCGATTCTTGGCTCGACTCAGGGGCCTCTGGGTCCGTGGTGTTTCCCACACTTGCCCTTCAATCTGACCGTTGTTACTGGAGATGCTCGTTAGAAGGGGCAGAGGAACGTTCTTTAGAGGTTATTTCAGTTTCTAGCGAATAATGCCCCAAACCAAAAAGCTCCAAAGAATATTAGATCTGAGATCTGTTCAATCCTATTATTATCATTACTGTTATTTGAAGGCTTTTCAGTTAAGCAAGTACATCTTACATGCTTCCAACATATGGCCTTAGTAAATGATTGCCCTATTTATATCCCTGGAGTTTTGTCAAGCATCTGTTCCAAGCACAGTGTGGCAAGCATGAAATTTGTGGTCACATGAATGCAGTGTGCTCTATGTATTTGTTAAGAAGGCAGATGTGATTTTTAGGTCAAATGTCTGGAGCAGGCGGTTCTATGGAGCCATGTTGGCACTTGTCCGTACATAAAATAATGCTTTCTGCTAATCCTGGGACAGGAGTCTGGCTTGTCCTTGTTTGCCTCTGTGATGCCAAGAGGGATGGTGGAGACTGTTTTCCAAAGATGTAGTAAGTGCATTGACTCTATGGGGCATTGGGTACAACCTGTCTAGGATAGCAGGCTTCAAGCAAAGCTGAATTATTTTGAGAACTTTGCCAGGTTATGCTTGATTTCCGGAGCAGCATTGATCTTGCCCAACTTTTAACTAGTGCACAAGAGATATTGCTGCTGTGTTAATTCACATGTAATGGGAAATGATGTCAAAGCAAAGTAGCAATGATGTGTGGTGGAGGTAGCGTTACACTTGTGAATTAATCTCATGAGCATTACTGAAATGCCTYGTGAAGATTGCCAGTTCATCTGAAATGCACTTCCGTTTCAGTTCAGTCATGCGTGGAGCAGCACAGTGCTCTGGGGCTGGTTGGAAATGTCAGAAGTCAAAATTTGGATGCCAGCTTTATGCTGAAATATTGCATTTCACTGGAAATGAAGGCAAGAAAATGGTATCAAAAAGCACCCCCCCACACACACACAGTTTTTAACATTTTAGGATCTGACCTCCTGTTGAATGTATTCAGTAAAGGGCATTTAAAACAGTGCATGAAATCTAAAATGTAAAAAAATAAGAAAATGAGTTGCCTAAATTGTGAGGTGTTACAAGAACAGTCATGTTCAATGCAATGTAAACCAGTCCCGTGTAGGGTCCTGCCTTTGCCAGTGGGCAACAGCAGGTGCCTCTGAAAAGCAAGAGGAAAATGGCAAGTCCAGAGCACTCTCTTCCTCCCACCTGG
Source organism: Rhea americana (assembly GCF_003343005.1). Lineage (NCBI taxonomy): Eukaryota > Metazoa > Chordata > Aves > Rheiformes > Rheidae > Rhea > Rhea americana. Next base: position 542,428 of record NW_028185950.1, on the reverse strand, counting down.
TGCTACAAGCGACGAGGAACCGGGTGCCCATTTGTGCCTGGACCTGGCTGTTCAAAGTGCATTTTTGGACTGTGYGCCGGAAATGCTCTGAATGCTCTAACTTCTCCTGACAGTGCGGCAATGCATCTCCAATGTTAATTATAWTTGTGCTAAAATGCTTTCTTTTTGTAAATCCCAGTTGTTGCATTCCTGCCTTCTAGAATCTTCCTGTAAGAAACAGCAGGTAAATCACTCCCTACTTAAACTTTCTCGCCTATGTTGGAGTTTTGCACTTGACCTCTCGATTCTGGGGGAGGACTGAGCTGGAGTGACCTTAGTATGCCCTTTAGTGTTTGATCCCAAGTTATTTGTTTGCTTGTTTTATTTCCCTTCTTTTCTTTCTCATTTGGGACTGCAGAACTGAGGCAGTGGAGTAAATAATATGAAAAAGTGCTAACAATTTGCTGGCAGTTCAGAAGTTCCATTAAAAAAAATCCAAGTAATTTCACGTGCGCTTCCTGGGCACGGGAGGTATAGTACAGATGATGGACGGTGAAGTAGAGGGAGTGCACTCTCATGTGCTTTACAGGTTATTTTCTGAAAGCACGAGTGCCACTGTTGCTGTTTGAAGCCTTAAAGATGCATCCTATACATGTTTTAATGGTAAAAGGTCTTCCGATATATGCTGGTATTATAAAACGTGTTCTGAGCTCCATTTTTTAATCCTCTCTAGTTGATGAGAACAACTCTTATACCACTAGTAATCTTACTTTTCTAAAGTACCATTTAAAAGTGTATTCCATGTTTATAGAAGTGAAAAGATCTTATTTTAGCAATTAAGCTGAGTGTCTGTATTCGTGTTCCAAAGTAGTATTTATGTGGTTGACGGTCCTTTTGGTTTGTTATTTTGGAGGGTTGAGCTAAAACCAAAGTTTTCATGTCAGTGGGAAACCAGTAACGCTAAGCGGGTTGTGGGTGCTGAAGTGGAAGCTGGCTGCCTTTCTCTGTCTGCTTCACATCATTTATGTGAGCTTTCAAGTCTGAGTCCTGTGACTTTCAGTGCAGTTAGCCTTTTAAAAAAGATCAAGGCTTAAGATGTCATTGAAAAAATTTTATTGGCTTTTTCTCATGGAGTAACATCCTATTTAAGCCGCGGACGATTTGCAGCGTCTTGTTGATTGTTTGTTTTGTCAAAGTGAGTGGCTGATAAAACTCTACAAATTGTGAAGCAGCTGCTGATTAATTAATGCGTTCCTTATATAGCTGATTGGCCAAAAATCTGATCTCACTTTGGCTGGGATCAATCCAGCGTCATTCATCTGATTGTGGTGGAGTTTTTCTGGGTTTATGTAACTGAGAATATGAGTTAGAGTCGTATGTTTCTGCTTTAATTAAAACCTGTCACTGCTAGAAGAACAGCTTTTCTATCTGCAGTGACCTACCAAAGCCAAGCGAGCGCTGCCAGCTCCAGTTTGGATGCTGGTGTCCTGGCCTGTGGCACCTTTGTCCGTGATCTTCTAGAACTAGATCTAGAAGATCTAGTTCTTCTGCCATTGGGGAGATGCCCCTAACAGTTGCACCTCACTGTCCATCTGCACCCTGCATAAACGTCCACTTGCATAAATGATAATCCCATCCTTGAGTATTTCTTTGCATATCCAGATGCAAAGAGTGGCTTAACCTTGTTTTCATCTGTGTGCACCAAAGTTACGACTCCTAGACTACTCCTCTGCTTCAGGCAATGGAGGAAGTCACCTTGTCCCATCCCTGGTTTGAAGTGGTGAGCTTCCAAAATCACAGACTCCAAGTCTAGGCATGTTTCAGCTTGGCTGAGACTTCTGCAAAGAGAAAAAGGGTGTGTTTGGGCCTCGGAAAAGTTTGTGCTCAGATATGCTTCTGAGAGGACAGAATGATTTGTGGTTGGACTGGACCTGTTGCTGCTCTGTTCTGCAGGTGCAATCAACTGGTGTCAGCAACTGTTGTTTAAACTCATCTCACTGTTAAAACTAGGTCTAGGGGCAGCAAATGAGATGTTCTGCCTTGTGCACTGCCTATTGGAGTTTGTATGGCATAGCTGCCCCCATGTAAAAGTATTTGGGAAAATAATAAAAACAGAAGGATTTAAGAGCTCCTCTGTAAGAACACATGCAATGCTAAATTCATGCCGTTCTGACTACGGCGCCAGTGTTAACGTAATATTTTGCCGTTAAGGAATTGTTCACTGTTGCGCTTTTTTTCTGAAGCAGCATGATTAGAGGTTGCTCTTTCCGAACACTGGTTCGGCGGTGGAGCGGAGAAGCAGTCGGGTGGCAGGATGTGACTGTGCCATGACTCTCCTCCTGCAAAATCCATGCTGGTAGCTAACCCTGCTCTAAAAGTGCCCTGTTTTTTTTTTTTTTTTCTTTTTTTTTCTTTTTCTTTTTTTTTCCCCAATCAAAATGAGCTAATCAAACATCAAGGGCAGGTAGAAACAGGTGAGTGATAAGCATGAAAACAGTCTCATTATAGCACGTGGAGGTTCAGGGAACTTGATGGGAAAAGGAAGTGCCACTTGGTTAGGCAATGCAAAAAGCTGTTCGCTGTGGCGCAGGCATCCTCCTTTTGTGTTTTAGTTTCAGCCTCTTTTAAAAATCCCTATTGTTTATCCACTTTGCCCACCCGGGAGCCAGAAGCCTTCCTGCTATCTTCTGTCAATTTAAATTAACAAGGAGAAAGAAACCCATGCAGATCCTTTAAATGCCAGGTAAACACTGCTGAGTTTTGGCTCTTATGTCTTCCCAGCCTGACTCGAAAGCAGTTCTGGAGAAGCTGCTGCACTCAAAGGCAAAAGTATAGTGAAGCTGGGCTTTACCCCCGGTCCCAGAAAGCGAGACGTAGAGGCAGAGCCTGGATTTGCCTTCTTCCAGCAACTTGGCTCATTTGCAGATAGGACGAGGCTAATTGGCCTCAAGGAATTCCTCAAGGAATGCATGGGAGTTTTTTTTTTTTTTTTTTCTTGAACGCATTGTCCGATAAGCCTTTTGCTAAAATAATTGTGTTTTTAAAAGTTTATATTGTCAGGATGTTTGCGTGAGCGTATGGGGAGCAATGTGGCTTGTTGTACCCTTGGTGGGGTCCCAGCTCACAGGTGCTCGCCGAGTGTCTTCCCTTCCCTGCCATCCCAGCTCCTCTGCCTGTGCCACCCCGTGTCCAGCGACCTGCTGGTGAGCAGCAGAGCTGGAATCTTGGCTCTTGACATCTCCCAGCCCTGTACCCGTTCCCAGCTGGCATGGGAACTGGAGAGCTGTTCTGAATTGGATAGCCCCCAAGCCAATGCCCACTTTAACTCTGGCTATAAACACAAAACTTTCTCCCGTAAACTTCTGCTCTGAATTTAGTTGGGCTTTTCATATGCAGCTCAAACCTCCTGCCAGCATCGTTGCRCCTCTCGGGTAGCCTGTGCTCTTCTGCGATGACTTCTTTCTGCGCTATCTCAGCATCATTTGTCATAGGCTCCAAATCCAGGAATCCCCCAGATCCACTGTGTTTTTGCATAGGACACATACATGCGTTTGCCTTTTCTCTCAAAATATATTGAGAACAGGCAGGGAGGTTTCACAGACCTTCAGGTGGAGGRAAGCGGTTTTATGAACGTTAACAAGCTGTTTTGGCCTCCAGGAAAGCTGAGGCCCTGAACAAGGGTAGCAGTTAGACGCGTGCGTAACGGTGGGGGGCCGACATAGTCGGGGATGCTTGTGCAGCCAGTGCCAAGGACGTGTTTGGAGTTTTGCTCTCTAGGAACCTATGGAAAGATTAGAAGTAAGCGCCGATCGTGTTGAAAAGCATATTCTGGGCTTGCTTTGCTTTGTCATCTTTAAGTTGAAAACGTATTTTTTAAAGGAGGTACTGCAAGATTAAGAACAAAATTTACCAAACTGTTTTTAACGACTTACATTTAGATACTTAGGAGAGCAAAGCTCAGGGTGTTTTATGTTTTATTTTTTCAGTTTGGGAGATGCTCTTCAAGCTGGCTACCAGTAGGACAGTTTGCTTGCCTGTGTTTTTTGCTGCACATATAGAAGTATAAAGCAGCAATTTTAAAAATGCAAATGCTATGTGATATCTTACATGACAATATTCTTTTACTTTTTGGAAATTTCTCATCAAAAAATCTCTGAAATTTATCTCAAACCAATCAGAATGGGATTAAAGGGTTTCCTTAATTCTAAGTGACTTCTTCAGTGCACGCCTGCGTTCCATAGTTGGGTCTTTCAAATTTTAAAACACCAGATTCTTGATTTGCCCCTAAAGCAAGGATGGTGAAGTGAGACCTTACCAGAAAGGCTCTTCAGCGTAGGCGTTAATGTGGAAGTGTTTGAATGCTTTTTGTGTACAGATTATGAACCTTTTTGTTGCAGCGCTTGTCCTGTTTAGGTTGCATACAGATTCCCCCGTGGCTTCAAAGGGTACGTGCTGGGTGTTCGCTCTCCGTCTGCGGTTCGGTCCGTCGYATTGCCGCGTGATGTTAAAAAGCAGCCTCCTCCTGCACCTACAGCTTCTTGGAAGGTCTGGCAGGCAAGGGTTAAATCTTTCCTCACTTCCTTTGTTTTGCCTTACTCCTTACTCAGACCGCTAAAATCAGCGGATGTTATTTCTGATTAAAGGCGAAAATGGAGTAAGAGTGCTTTTGGCTGTTTTGGCATGCAGTGCGCTATATAAATAGAGGACATAATTGTTATTCTGTGTGATACAACTGGCAATGATTCCTAGCACATGCCTCTTTTTTTTTTTTTTTTAATCTTTCCTTCCAACTGAGAGTTTTGCACAAGCAAAAAGCCTTTGCAGACAAAACTTAAAAAACACCATTTATATTAATGCATGTTATCCAAAGAATCAGAAAGCAGTTGGGATTAGAAGGTATGGAGCACGTGCTTACAGTGTAAACTCGTTGCAGCTCTGTGTTTGGTTAGCCTGTCTTCAGTTCATCTGGGATTTGCAGAACTCCTCGGATGATCCCGTGATGAAGGTTTCCCCTTCTTGTTGGCCARTTTTCTAAGAGTTCAGACACTGACATCCACTCCCTACAGACTTTTTTTTTTCCAGACCATGGATTCAGTCACAAAGTCGTGATTTGTTTCAAGCCCGCAGCATGCTGGACGTTTACCAGGGTGAACTGCAAACTCTCTGCGCCAAGGAATCTGGTCCTGCTTAAGTTTTAAGAAAAATGCGAGTAAAAGAGTCAGGCTTTCTGTGGCAGATGTATTTGGGTGCGAACCAAAGGCTCTGTGAGCAAAACGCAAATGCAAAGCACTTCAAGATCCCTTCCCTTTAGAAAACAAGGACAACCACCACTATGCTTCTGGCTGCATTTCTCCATTTCGAGCTGCAAGGCTATTTTGTGTAATCAGTGAACAACGTATATTCCTTGTGATGTCAGTTTGAGGGGGGAAAATGGCCCATTTCCTCCATTTCCTTTGCTCCCTAAAGATGCCAACTTCTGATGAGCTTCCACACTGTTTGGAGTTATGTGCGCAAGTGAGATCCTGGCTCCTCATCAGGTCCAATGCTTTGTTAGCTGATTCTGGTGTCATGTGTGGGTAAGCCCATTCATCCCAACCCGTACATTTGCCTAATTATCGGAAGCCAGAGAGCACAAGCTTGCTGATAATGTATAGTAGCTGTTTGCATGAGCAACCCATAATTCAAGCACTTTTTATTTTCTTTTTTCTTTTTTTTTTTTTTTTTTTAATGTTAAAGGTGAACTCTTGCCACCAGGGAGCTGTTGAGAGTTTTGCCACGAGCTTCAAGACGGCCATGAACTCAACTTCTCCATTTAGAAAATCAATATATATATATTTAAGATGCTTGAACTAGTTTTGAGTGGGTTCATGGTGAATGTGTCCCATCGCACCAGAATAAAAATCACGTGACAGTTTGACATGCTCAGGCTTTGTATGACTCTGTCATCAGATGTGAAAACCCCAACCAGAGGTCAGGTCATCTGCTGCTTTAACAGCCTCATTGCTTGTGCTGTGGTCAAGGTTGCTTCACACCACTGTCAGGCTCTTCCTAAAGAGCTCTTGCTTCCAAAGAAGCAGTTCCCAACTGTGAGCATCTATGGGATGACGCATAGAGGCTTACAATTTTCATGAATCTTTTGGTGTCATGAGTGCACCTGGGATGAGATGAGAATTCTACTTTTGTAGCCTCTGGCTCAAAGTTGGTTGACCCTTGAAAGAAACAGGACCATTTGATTAAATCCCTTTGTAAATCYCTGGGACAATATTTGATTTGCGATTAGGTAGATCTGTCTTATTCCAGATGGAGATGAATCAAACCTCTGAACTTCCTTACTGGTCAGTCATCTTCATGGACCTTGCTTTTGTATTTTGATATGTTTCTCCCCATATTTATTTTTCCTTTTTTTTTCCTTCTGCTTTGCTCAGTATTTAAAAGAAAATAAGTCCTCAACCCTGAGAAACAAGAATGACATTTGCTGTTAAATGCTGGAGGCAGAAAACATATCTGTTGTATTTCTCAGGAACTGTGCTTCCACGCTATGAACGCGTGAAGGGTAAGATAAACCTGAGCATTACCCTTCCTACGAATGGGCTCATACCAAGTAGTTGTCAAAATAAATACATTACTTGGCTCCTTTGAGRTGCTTACGGGGCTATTTCATTGCACTCTCGTTTACCCTCCGAGTGAAACTGCTCCATCTGTCAATAACCATTACTTACGTTCCTATTCTTAGCAACAGCCTATAGTGGATGTAAATACGTTGGTCTAAATCCTATCCTCGATTATGTCCATGAAATTCCCAATATCTTTAGCCTCTTGAATCTATAGCTTCAATCTCCATCACAGCAATATATCTGAAAGCAACTCAAGGTTGTGTGAAACTAATTAATAATGAAGAGCTCAATCCAATGTGAGCTTCAGACGGCACTTTGCATTTGGTATGGATTTGTTTAGGAAGTGCTCTGAATGTTTTAAGGAAACTAGGCTGGTCACTGAATTATACCTGTACTAGAGGTTTCCAAGCGGCTGTGTGAAATACCTTTGCATGGAAGAGAGGTGGTTTTGACCACATGCAGAAGCATAGTTTTACGTAACGATGATGTTAATCTTCCACTGCTCTTTTATTTGCATGACTTCTTTGGGACTACCAAAGCTGACAGATGCTCATTCTCTGTTTATAACTGTCAAGGGAATTACTTTTTAATTCTRCTATGTGACAGCCCATCAAGAGCGGTTTTGTTGGTGTGTTTCTCCCTTTGGCTTGCAGCATCTTTGATATACATAGCAATTCATGGCAARAGAAGTCTACCTCTCAAGTTCTAGGCCTTGGCTTGAGTGTTCAGAGTGAAAAATGAAACTTCTCTTTCAGTTATGAACTGGAAAGGGAATGATACTCACCTGCTGGGCCCAAAGTGCTCATCTTCATATTATCACATCTTTAAAGTCTATCTGTAAAATGCAGTTTCTTTCATTTTAGGACTGGTTGGAGGGATCTGCACGGGTGCATATGGATGCAGAAATGTTCTTCGTGTGCCAGATGAGGTGGCGGCACAACCACTTGTAGCTGTGTTTTTAGAAAGTAACAGTGGCTTTTGTGTTGAGGTCGTTCCTGCTGACGGCTACGTGTTCCTCTCAGCTCCCTGCATCACTCCCACCTCCTGCAAAGAGGGRCCCCGAAACCCCTGCATCTGGCAGAGTGCCACAGTCCAGATGTGAACAGCAGTTGCATGCCGAGCACCTGGGGAATGCACTTGCAAATCTATCAAAATAAATAGAGATGCTGATTTCTCYGTTCTTGAATATAGGCTGGGACATAAAATTGTGCCTAAGGCCCATTTTGGGTACCAAGATCCAGATCAGACCTGAGTGAAGGAGCAGAGTTGAACTATGATCCTTAAACTCTGGATCAGCATGTCAACCCAGGGGCACAACTTGTTGCTGAGTTCAGCTCATCTGCGAGTTGTGTGAGGCAGAGATGAAAAATGTGTTTACCTGTTATTTTTATACTAGGTGGAGGAACTTAAAGGCATTCCCTTAGGTATCCTTGAGGAAAAATATATTCACGTTAGAAAAAGAAAAGTAAATAACATGTTCCTGTTAAGTGCCTGTTAGTTATACATATTACATCTAAAAGTAATTATCATTTAATTAGCAGTCGAGCAATAATGTAAGGCAATGAAGTTGCAATTGCATTGCATTCATTACCAATAGCAAGTGAACAGAAATACTTCTGACAAAATCATCCCAAGRGGGGCATTTTGGACCAGCCCTTCATTGAGAGCAAGGCAGCACAGACGCTGGTGGCTTTGGGGCTATAGCAAGTTGAATGGYGAATGGTCTGGGATGGTACCAAAATTTGCCCGTTGGAAATTTGTTATAACTGATGTTTACTTTTTCCATGATGAATTAGATGGTCCCGGTTCAAAACCAGTGGGACTGGGATTAGAATTGGATTGGTGAGCATGAGCGTTCACACACAAAGCAGGCTTCCTTCCTGGGTATTTCTATGGATAAACCTTCACTTTTTTTTTTTTTTTTCCTCCTTTCCCTTCTGTTCCACCCAACCTTTTGTTACATTAAACGGGGGTGAGAAGTGCAGAAAGATCATTTATAAAGGAGCACTGGAGGAAATCAAGTACAAGAAATCTTTCCGTTTTGCCGAGCTGTGTGTGTGCACCTTTCCCAGCTGCTCTAGTGCCTCTGGGATCTTTGAAGCAATCCAAACACAAATCCTTATGTCCAGAGCTATCTAAACATGATGTCTTCTTGAGGACTTGGAAACCATTTTGGTGATGTTTGCTGACCAGCTCTTGSTATTGAATCCCAGGACCTGGGAGGCCTTCTGAAGGCACCTCCTGTTTTGTTTTGAACTGCCTGGCAAGGTGGATTTTGGTCATTGCCAGTTATCAGAGGTGAGATTTTCATCTCACTTTTCAAACTCCCTGAAGTTGCCCTGGGGAGTTCTCTGTCTCTCTCTCTCTCTCTCTGTCTCTCTCTCTCTCTCTCTCTCTCTCTGTCTCTAACTTGGAATAAATGGGCCCAATTCACATATACAAACACTGTCCTTTTGATGAAAAGCTTACATGAGACTCTGATCCCCTGAATTGACTGTTCAGGAGGACACGTCTTGCATGGAAGAGGTGACTGATGGTCACCGCTTGTCGACAGCAGTAAAAGGCTGTGACCTTCTGTCGATTAACCTTTATGGGTGTGTGTAGGTAACGGCTGCTTTCCGTGTGCGGCATGTCGATACGCAGTCTGCGTGGACTGTGATTTGCTCTCACTTCCCGACTCAGATTAAAATTTGAAGCTACTTTGTTTTTGCTAGGGATTTATCTCGGGTTAATTAACAGGTTTTAACTAACAGGATGTGAGAAAAACCTCTATTTTCCTGGTGCAGACAAGGTTTTGTGGCTTAACTCCTGGGTTGGATGGCAAGGTATACTTTGGCTGGATGTGTTTTATGCAAGTAAAATTTAAGAGCGATTTCCAGATCTGTTTGAATGTAAGATCTTTAGGGACCAGTCGTATAGGAAAAGTAGAAAAAGGTTAAGTAAATACTATGCCTTTCTAACTCTTTCTTTTTTTTCTTTTCCTTTCTTCTTCTTTTTTTTTTTTACATATGTCTTAGTGGCTTCAAATATGAGCTGCTGTATATATTAGATTGGTGTTCTCTCAATCTTAGGCTCCAGTTCCGAGACTTCTGTGCAACCTCTCCTATATGACTGTCCCTAATAAATCGCTTCTGTGGGTGTTATTTCTCCCAATTCTGTTTTTGTGAAAAAATAGGAGACTGCTCAGAGTCAAAGTCGCCCTGACATACTGATGTTTTCACACTTTCACTTGTGTTCTGATGACTTGTTGCAAGGAGCCTCTTTCCTGATGGACTCTAGGGCAAGCTCCTGGCACCAAGAGGGGAAGTTCATGTTTTCCCCTCTCTGTGTGGTACCTCCAGGAGTAGCTCTGGAGTTGCTATTAAATTAGCTAAAATGAAGAACCACCTCTAAAGTTTATCCTAAGGAAGAGTCCTGTAGTTGCAACAATTTCCTCAAAGCCATTCCTGAATAGAGACTGAGTCCCGTTTGGAGGATAATTATCAAATTAACCTTCTGCAAGGTGATTTTTTTTCAGTGCAAGTCTGCTCCTGCCTGTACTCCAAGTTACCATTTTTAGACTCGCAACCATGCACTTCAAATGCTGTGTTCCAGCGTTGCTCTCCCATATAGACAGGGAGCACAGGACTCGGAGTGTTGGAGTCAGTGTCTTGCCCAGTGAACGTGTCTGCAGTTGGAGGCATAGTGGAGGACAACTCCAAATGTTCAGGTGACTATTAGTGATGTCATGTATTATTCTTAATCATAAAATAACCAATCTATATGGGTTACAGTAACTGATTCAGGGTACCTCGTGCTTCTTGGAGACACCCAAAGTTAGCTTAGGAGAGCTGGTGCGCTTGTATGATATGACGTGGTGCTGTCTATCGGCGATAGCCTTCATCTCAGTAGTGGGCTAGCTTGACTTGTGCGGCAGTGTGTCCTGGCTACTTTGGACAGGTGGTGCTGTTTTGCCATAGCTACCTCCCTGGCTGAAACTAGCTTGGTTGGCCACTGTTCCAAAGGGCTTGGGTAGTGTTTCTCCCATCAGCTTCCTGTACAAGTTCTCAACCCTCCAAGTCCCAGGTGGGGCGGTGGTCATGGGGTGCTGAGCACTCATGAGCCAAAGCACTGCTTGGACCTGCAGGGGTGTTTGCGTATAATAATTCTCCTGAGCCTGTGCAGGTCTCACTCCCATCTTATGGTTATAGGTCTGGAAGGGTTTCTCAAGGTTGGAGCTGTGCTGCTGGTATCCCTACAAGAGCACTGTGGGAGGTGGTACCACACTGCATCCTCTTCTATGCGAAGACGCTGCTTGTTGAAATTAGGAATCACCAGTGAGCAAAAGTGGCAGAAAATGCTCCCATGAAGCTACCAAACTTTTAAAAGAAAGGAACTGAACCTCTGCTGAGGTTCACTGAGCAGTACTGACCTCAGGCAGGGTTTACAGCAGGGACTTCATTAACTTGGCTGACAAAGTACTTAGAGCTGGAGACTTACACCCTACACGTGAACACTTTGATTGCCTAGAATAGCAAGAATGTCTATGCTAAAATCCTTCCTAGAAGGGCTTGAGAAAACTGTAGCATGCAGGTAGGCTGCTCAGGCATCCTGTGATTTCAAACGCTGGGCCAACCTTATTTTTTGCAAAACACATAAAGAAGGACATTGCCAAGGCAGTGACTTTGGCAGCAGTTCTTCTCCTAAAGGGGAAATTTTAAACTTGAGTTGAACTCCTGGAGCTTGTGAGTGGAGTAGAAATCTGCTTTAGACTTGCCCGCTCTATCTTAACACGCTGTGGGCACAGCAACGCAATGCAGGTGGCTTTTGTTGCTCCTGATGACCTCAAGCAAGACCAGAAATGGCTTGTTTGGTGTGCGACTCCATGAGTATAAAGTTATTAACCACTATGGCTTTTCTCATCGTACGTGACTTAAATTTGGGAGTCTGACGTATGTAACATTATTGGTAGCTAATTCAGCAGCTTGGGTCCAGAAGTTGTTAAAATGATTTATATAGGCTCATTCTCAAGACCAATGAGGTATTATACTCATTTGACAGATGAGGAGACAGAGGTACAAAGAAGTAAAATGTTTTGCCTGAGGTCCCAGAGTGAGTCAGTTTTGATGTGGAAATAGGAACAGACATGCAACAGTAACAAAGTCAAGCATATTGCTAGCAAGGTCACATATACGGGTAGAAATAATAGATATTTGCAAAAATATGTGGTTTGCCCGGCTGTTGTGTCATTAAAAGTTTAAGTCTTGCTAATCTTCAGTAAGTGCAGAAAAGGAATTCAATCTAGCATTTCTTTCATGCGGCATCTCTTTATTTTTAATTTGTTTCACGGATTCTGTTGTATTCAGCGACGGCAGGGAAATAAACCCATTTGGGACAGACAATTAAACACAGTCAGTGGGGCAAGGAAGCTAGAACTGTTCAAGGAACAGCTATTGCAGATGCCATCCAGGGGATAATATTAAGCAAGGTACGCTGCCGTGGGCTAAAATGCCTTTCCCTCGCTATGCATTTTATTGCGTTCGCKGGGAAGAAATCCAACCACTATCTGCCCAAGCCATTGCGCGGGCAGTGAAGGGGAGCTGCAAGGGTGTTTCCTGACTGTGGCTCTGCAAGTGGATGCTTCTCTGCATGAGACAGAAATGATGTAATTTTCCTTTGGTGATGCGCTCCCGTGGCATTAGTTTGGGGATGAGCTGTGATGAGCATCTCGCTCTCACACTTGCGTGCTCTTCTTCAGTGGCCTCCCACAGCTGCCCTGGCATTGAAATTCTCTCCCATCACTGAAAAAAWTCTTGAATTAATGATCGATTTTGGATTGTATGGGCTCTACATAACGTACATAACGTACCATACATGCTTGCTTTTGGGACGATGCGGGAGGGAGGTCACRGGGCTGAGTGGAGGGATGGCTGGAGTGGAGCAGTGGTTGCACGGAGCTGAGATGGATGCGGATGGCCCCTCACCGGGATGCACAGGGCAGGGCCAGAGTYGCATCAAACCGTTGGCTTGTTCTACCTGGCCCAACCAGGCTCAGTTTCCCCTGTCAAAAGGGTTATTTTATTACGGTGTGATCTTCCCACGCTCTGCGAAGCTGCTTGCTCGGGAGAGTGGTTCATCTTGTCATTTGCCCCCTCCGCGGTGGCCCTCACCAGGCAGAGGAGCCCCTGCAGCCCAGGGCACCCAACTCCTTTGCAGTGAGACGAAGCAGYTGTCACTTTGCAGTAGGTAGCTAAGTGGCATTGCCACTTACTGAATAACCCTTAGCTGCCCCAAGTTTAACCTGCTTATGACCAGAAGGATCGTTCTTTAACACTGCGTGTTGCATTTAATCCCCACRGTACAGCTGAAACCTGTATGCTACCCGTCCTGTTCTTGATTTACAGTGTGGTCATCATGCCACAAAWAAAGCACAGAGGCGTACGACACTGGCAAGGCATTACGGTTTGCAAATTAGGTCCTTAATTTCATCTGTGACCAGAAGAAAATTAAGTGCTTTATCATAAACAATCTGYGCATCTCTCTTGAGAAGCCAGAACGGCCCATACGTAGCGTGTGGAGTGGGCCAGGAGGGTCCCTCCCGGTCCCTGCAAGGCCAGTAAGTACGCCAACTTTTTGACTGAAAGCAAGTGAAGACCTGGCCCAAGACTGCCTTGTAAAAATAAGTAAAGGTGTTCTCCTTAACCGTGGTATAGCTGGGGAAAGAATCGAAAGGCTGCCGTTTGAAGCCATGTTCTTAACTTAACCAACTTTGATAATTTACCTGAAATGAGGAGTCTGCGTATACGTACGTATGCATATTACACGTCTGATTTTAGCTCTCGTAAGCCAGATGTGATCCCTTGGTGCTGAGTGAGGGATCTACTTGTAAATGCRGTGTAAGCTTGGACATGAGATCTTACCCGTGCCGTTCGACTCTGTGCCTCGGTTGCTAAGTTTAGGCTAAAAAGCTCGTAAGGAGACATATGTATATGTGAGTCTCTGGGTGGTTCCTGCTAATATAGTGGTTGGTGACTTCCAGCTGCAATGCAGGGGTGCAGGAAAGCAGCAAAAGGGAGAAAGCAGTGCGTGTTTTTGACCGAGCTGACATCTCAAAACAAAATCAAATGTTTGAGTTTGGTGCATTRAATTAGGAACGGCAAGTTTGGAAGAGAGACAAATGAAGTCCTTGTAGATGGCTAAAAGATCGTCCCAGATAAATAGCGATGCCACGTCCACTAAAGCTGTGGCACTGGGCTGCTGAAAGTAGAGCCGCTCCATGATTGAAGTGTGTTGAGAACAGCAGCTCTTTAATGGAAGCTGGCCACTCCAGCAATTCTTAAAATACATTCTCAGGCGTCCTGCTCTCAGTAGTATGACCGCTAATTATTTTTGTTCTACGTATTTTATAACTTGTGCTTTAGTTTAAAATTGGAAGCAAAATCCAATTGTGTAGGAAAATTAATTTCCTTGAATTGAAGAGGCAATCTACTCGAGACTTTTTAATCATTTGGTGGTAACTGTGCGCTGAAGAAAGGAAGACTGTTARAGTAACTTAATGGACGAGGATAAACGTTTTTCCCTGGACCTTCTTCATCTTTRTTTAGAGATTCAGGCTGAGGATATTTCGTAAAAGCTGCACTTCTTGACCTTTTGTCACTTATTGTATAGAGGCGGATATATATAGAAGTGAAATAATGACAAGGAACTAACAAGCTGTGGAATTTGGGGCGCGCAACCCCTAATTCTGCTAAACATCTCCRTGCGTCCTTTCCGCCCAATTCCGCTTTTCCTTTCTCGTTAAAGTAAAAATAGCTATTGGGATGAAGGCAAATGCACTGAGCTGAGCTAAACTGTGCMATGTTTAAAAACAAACTGCGTTAAAGCTTTTAATCAAGGGGCAGGGAAACAAGAAGCTTTATCAGCTCTCGGTCTCCAGGCTGCTATTACATTGCGGATGAGCTATCTGCTGTTGTAAACGTCCACCTTTCTGAAGGGTTTCCGAAAAAATCAAACGGTGTTTTTGTTTAAATTGAGCGCTACATGAGCCCTCATTTATTTAATATGGAGCTGTCATTACAAAGAAGGACGTGGCGCTTAATTTGTATTGCTCAAGGGACCTCGGTTCCGCTCAGGAATGCTACTTTGCATGCGTAGCGGAGTCATTGGCTGAAAACGGAATGTGCAGCAAAATAAAGAGGAGGAAAACATGAAGGCGAAGCTGCAAAATCCCCATCAGGCTATTTCTATGGGAATTTCAGACAGGCTCGGTGAATCGGTGTTGTGCAAAGAGAACGCGCTGCAGAATAACGGTGAAAAACGTTCTCTCAGATGGCAGTCTAGGGAAGAAGCAGCAGCTTTGGGGAGCTGCTTTGTCACTTCTTTTTGTGTTGTGCTTTAAGAAGCCGCTTGTAGCATGACCAGCTGCTGGAACCAGCGACCTCTTCTTGGATCCGGTTTCCAAGGATTGATATTGGAGAATATCTTGAAGAAATAAGCCCTATTGAACTCCTTGTTCCAGAATGAGCAAAGCATGTTGTCTTCATGCATTGCAAGGATGTTAATGCCAGCAAAAAGGTTGTATTTTTATTATAAAAATCTCTCTGTGGCGCATCTCTGGAGAGAAAGCATGGGGATCTCATTTCTTACCGACGTCGGGCTCCTGGGGGGGTGCCGACCTTGGGCTCCTTGGCACAGGTGCTGAGTGGCTCCCAGATTAGCAGCCTTGGCTTCWCCACGGATAAGTTGCCAGTGATCCAGCTTGTTTGGTCCAAAATGCAATTGAAGCTTTCACCTGGAAAATTTTCTGGCTTTAGCTGTTCTCTGGGTGCTTTTAGCAGATGCACAAACTTTGGCTGCAGAAGCCCAACGTTGCYATGCTCCCACGCATCTGTTTCCCCATGGAGGAAATGAACTGGACTTTTTATCTTCCGCGTAAAAACAAAGCAACTTATCTTTTTATTTAACTCCATGCGATAGTCTATGATAATGGAGCTATTAGATTTGGCATCCCTAACATGGTTGTCATTTCAGAAAGAATTGTTTCTGCTAATGGCAGTTAACTTCCTACAAATAAAGCAATAGAATTGAAATCTTAAGTACTAGAGCGGCAGCAAATCATGAACCATTATAATGCTTGTTGGAACGGAGGCCGAGCTGGCTGTCAGGGAAAAAAAATCTGTTGAAGAAAAAATTCTGATGGATTCTAATTCTAACTAATTTAATACGGCAGCAGCATTCAGCTGCTCTAAGAGTCTATTAAAAGTATTAAAATGTCTATAAATAATAATACTWGAGTGGATGGAACTCTTCATGCAAGGAACTCAAGTGTTTCTCAAAGATTAATTTGATCTCCTATCATCAGAGCCGAGTTGCAAGGCCATTGCCGTAGGGTGCCTTGCTTGAACACCACAGCTGCTCAGCGTGAGTCAGGGTCCCGTAGGTGCTCCTTGGGTACATAGGTGCTTTACACCATATCCAACTTGTGCAAGCTCCCAGTGGAGCTTGCTCAAGAAGCCATATTGGCTTGGTTTAAGACCTCGTCTAAAATGCAGTATACCTGGATCCTAYGTGTTTCTGCTTTGAGGCCAGATTCCCTCTGGAGAGCTTCTGTTTCTGGAGAAACAGAGGGAGATTTCCAGATATGTGGGCTAAGATAGGCCTTAAGCCCTGAAAGCCTTGAACTGCAGAGGTGAGGGCTGTTCCATCATGCAAGCTGGAACTTCTTCCTGCTCAGAGCAACATCACTTCATTTGGTCAGGGTGGGCAAAAGGGGTCTGRGAATAGCAGCCTATGGATTAGATGTGAAATGCGTACAGCTTCTTCCCTGCTCGTCCCTGTAAGTGTATGCTTGTTTTTTCCTTTACCCTTTACAGCATAGATCCAAATGAAAGCAGATTGAAGGAAAGAATCATTTTTATCATTCTATTTTACTACAGAGAATATCCCAGCAGCTGAACTTCCCACATGCTGTAGCCACAATAGATTAGTGTATCCCAGAGCAGCACAAGCATAATGATATGGTTTTGTYAAGTGCATGTTCAGCGGCACAGAGTGACTTTGCAGAAAGGGTTGCAAGAGTTTAATCACTCAAAAAAAAAAAAGAAAAGAAGAAGAAGTTCTCAGCTTGTGTGAATCAGAACAGCATAACAGCGTCCTTGGCTGGGGAGATCTGGTCCAGCCTTCTCAAATGATGGGTTTGGTTATTTTGTGGTAACAGGGGAGGGACAGTGCATGTGCATGTAGTAAACACAACCATCTACTACAGCCTTAGAATTGCACAATTATCATAGATTAACCCCTGACACAGTGTTTTTCCTCGATCTTTCTGCTTTTTCTGCAGTGTTGGGATYGGTAGTTGTCCGTTGTTGTTTTCTCTGACCAGGCGCTTTGTGCTCCTCCGCTCTTCCAGAGGTGGAGATGAACAAGGCGGTTAGCTCGAGGGCAAGACGCCCCATGGGCCCACTAACCCTGAAGCAGCATGGATATTGGTGCAACGGGGCAAATAACACAGCAGATGTTTCTAGTCTAAAGCTAGAATAAAGTAGTAGAAGGGAAAAATGATTACTATACTTTCTTTGCATGTGGGGAATGATAACACAAAGAAATTGTGACCACAGACACACCRAGATGTTTATGACAGTGCCAGAAATTGCAAGTTTTTCAGTATTTTAATCTGAGGAGAATTCTTTCTCTGGTTTATGCRCAGTGTAATGAACTTGAATTTTGGAGAACTTCATTGCACTGGTAAAATAATGTCCCTGAGCTTCCAGAGCTCGGTCACTGCTCTGAAGTTTCTGGGATAACCAGTGGCAGGAAGCACGTGAAACCAGCAGGATTTTTACAGAAATAAGCCTTTGGTCCATTAAAAATTGGAAAATGACAATAATTGTGCACTTCTTTTCTCTTTGTACAGGACGCCAGCGATGATCGGTTGCTCGTTTGTTGTGCACAGGAAGTTCTTTGGAGAGATAGGTCTTCTTGATCCTGGAATGGACGTGTATGGAGGAGAGAACATAGAGCTGGGTATCAAGGTTTGTGACACACCCGCAAGAAAAATTGCACTTTAGAGTATTTAAGAAATCCAAAGCCACACTTTAACAAGTTAATGTAGACAGTTATTAGACTGCTTCACGAGAACTGAGGGTTGGTTTGTTTTGTAACATTTTAATTGCTGCTTAGGTGAGGGAAACGACTTGTTTTTAGGGGTGAATGTGTTTTTTTTTCCTTTCTTGGATGCTTCTCCATCTGACCTGATGCAAAGAGCTACTGATACCAAATGGCATGCTACCATAAACAGGTCCTGGTCGAGTTGTGACACTAGTTGCTGTAAGTTGTAGATATCTTAAATTTTAGAAAAAAAATACTGTGCTATTTCTGTCATGTGAACACTCCCAGGGAGGCTGGTGGGACTCTTGTGAATGCCTCAAGAAGACGTGAAGCCTGAAAATATTTTACAGGCATTAAGGAGCTGCAAATGAAATACGTTCATAAACAGGCAAAGCCTACTTTGATAAACAAAACCTTAATAGCCGCATTTTCAGCGCTGCCTCGGTAAATCCACACAGACAAGCCTAGTTATAGACTCTGCCACGACAACATAACTCAATTACTATATATGATAGTAGCTGTGGTTTAGTGTTTACATACAGTAAAGTGATTAAAAAAAAATGAAGACAATGTTCAGAAGAAACATGGGATGGTAAAGTCAGTGGAGATTCTCCCAGGCATGTTTTAGAATAAAGCACTTGGACATTAACAAGCTGATAGGGAGAGACTTGAGACTTTTAACTGGAAAATTGAATTGACTGTGCCATTGTAAAAATGAAAAATCATTGTTTAGTTCATAGATTTACCAGAGCTGGTATTTGCTTTGCTGGCAAATCAAAAGAAACTTAAAAAAACCCATCATTGTTGTTGGCTACAGGGAGCAATAATCTCATTTAAACAAGGGAATAGAAATTAAAGGCTTTAAATATGCCACATAGCACCTCTCCATATGAAGTAATTATTGCACATCATCCTGCAACCCGCTTCCTGGGCCTTCAGAAATCTGACTCTGCACTAAGCTTCTCTTGTGAATATCCAAATTTGTTTGTTTATAGGGTTTTGTTTTTAAGGTTATCATTGTTGAACTGTTCTTCTCACAACTAATAATACAACCCATCTGTTAAGTTTTTGGGGGATTTCATGGAAGATTGGCTTCTTAACTGGAAAAATAAGATGGATGTCTCCGGGACAAATGATGAGCCTATGTCCTGTTCTTTTTCATGCGCTGCAATTTTTGGAAAGACTTGCTAATAAACATCATCTTGGAAAAAAAATAATCCCTCTTTTTCCCCAGTGGGGCTTGCAGACTTGCCTTTCCAATCCACGTGTTCCCCTGCTGTTCACACGCTCGTATGCTCTATGTTCTGGCCAACGCTTTAAATTTTTTTTTTTGGTTCGGATGGCCAAGATATTTAGGAAATCCACCCTGTACGACTGCTTAGAAAGCAGATTTTTTCAAAGGTTCTTGAGCACCGTGCTCTAAAAATCAGTCTCAGGGCGGGTGTCCCCATTGGAGCAACCAAGACCTTGTGGCAAATCAGTCCCATCTGATGTGTGCCAGCCTTCCTGTTTGAATGYCAGGTAACTAATAGAAAATTCATGTAAATAATGTAGCTGACCCCATTCTTTCAGCAACATCAGAAATTACGCCTGCTCTTGCCAAAGCAATCCCCTTTGCAGAAGGATTTTCGTTATAAATAGTTTATACAAGGCTAACCATGGGATGTGTAAGGAAACAGTCATTATAGAATTCAGGTCTGAGATAGGTGTATCTGTTTCTAATAACCCTGATCTGCAAACAGTCTCTTATAGCCGGGGTCTGTAATAGGCGTATCCCCCTGTCAGTAATGTAGGAATTTTTTTTAATAATCTTTTAAAGATTCAATCTTAATAYAAAATATCGAGGCTTTGTGTATGTGTTTTTTTTTCTTTTTCCTCCTCCTTTTGACTGTTTAATAACTGGCTGTAGTCAGTGCAGTATTTCTGTGGTTCCTTGTTGACCATTTCACTGAGTCTTGGATGAAAAATACACAAAAGATATTTATTTTCTTTTTGATGACGATGCAAATTCCATCTTGTTTCTGCGAGTCTTGCGGCGTTTCGTAAATGTAATATTCTTGTGTTAGCGAAAACACTCAAAGAACAAAAATGAGATGGTAGACTCGCTGAGKCTGTGAGGAGCTAGATAAATTAGTGTTTCAGGCAAAACCACAAGCTAACTGTATTGTGCTAAAAGCAGATGGTGGTAATCTGAAAAACAAAATGAAGTAAATAATTGAAGGGGATGTGCTGTCCTAATGCAGAAGGGTTAAGGTGCAAGYGTCTGGTTTTATTAATGCACTTGCACATATTTATATATTGCGTTTTTTTATATATAATATATAAAAATATAAAAGGACTGTTRCTTTCTTTCTTGAATTGTTGATTTCAGTTTGCTAAATGAGAACATTTCTGCATGAGTCACTTAAAAGATAAAAACCATTTGCTCACGTTCACAAAGTTAGCTCTAGGCTTGCTGCTATCCCTTACAATCTAGCAAGCATCCTCGGCTTGCTCAAATAATAATAATAAAGCCATTAAGCACTTCGCTGCCCCAGGCAAATTCTTGTTCTGCTTGCGGGGTAACTTTGGCCCTGACAAGAGGAATGTGTTGTTCTCTGTATTACTGTATTTTTTTTATTTATCACGCCAGAGAGTCTCCAGAAGGTTGTGCTTATTCCCTCCTCTTGTCCCCGATGTCCACTGCTTCACTTCCTGAGGCAGAATGAAGTCTAATTCCTGTTTTCTTGGCAGCGAGCGTGGAAGTTTTTCTAAGCAAGGGAGTTTAGGCTAATATTTCAACTGAGATGTTTTCAGCAGATTTTTCTTTTTCTTTTTCTTTTTTTTCTTTTTTTTTTGCAAGTTTGCCTTGCAATCAAATGACAGCAGCGCTGGGTCTTTCTTATTGAGTTGGCAGGCACAGGGACCAAACATTTGATCATCCTTTTTTCTGCAGCAGGTTGACAAAAATTTCATCCTTCCGATGAAAGACAACAGCCCAGCCGTTAATTAGGCATAGCTGACGAAGCTGTTGTAGCCGGGGTATATGGCAACCACGCCTGTCAGTGTTTTCGTGGTGGCGTTGGCTTGTAATTCTGGGAGGCTTTTAATTTCACTCTGGTGAGGACCTGGCGTGTGGAATGGGGTCTCCCATTTATGGTAAAGGAARACTTAACTTTTATTTTCTGGTATCAAGCGCGAGTAGTTTTTGCATGGTCTTGCGAAGGAATAGAAACACGTAYGTGTCTTGGAGACATTACCGCAGCCCTGGTAGTAGCTTATTTGTTGTCAGTCTTGCTGTAAAARTGTAGAAGGCAAATATTGCCMATGYCTGCTTCGGGCTCCCATCACCCCTCAGGGAGYGTGTAGACTTTTGGGACCACCACCTAACCCAGGGGACATTCCCCAGATCCAGCTCCTGCCATTGCTCTCCCAGAAATAATATCCTGGTCTCTCTCTTTTGTTTTTTTTTTTCTTTATATCTTGGGGATTTTGGGGGGCAGGGAGATGGAAAGAGGGTAACTGATTTTACGAACCCAGTGTCCAGGTCTTATGATTTGAAGTATGTTGACACTGCTCTAGGTCCCCACCAACTTCACTTCTGTGTTTTGGCGCAGAAGCTCCTCTTGTGACCTCTACTCTCTTCACTGAAAATTTCTGTTTTATTTTAAGGAAAACTGTTTGTGGATGTGAATTTTGGTGAGTGTTTGACTGGTGAGAAGTCTGTTTGCTTATGCTGTGTGTCTCGCTTTTTTTTTTTTTTTTTAATCTGGATGGAAAGTTAAATGGATTTTCGTGGTTAGTCATAGGCATTTACTAAGATGTTTCATGAAATCGTGCAGTCTTTATTTGAATAAAGATACAAAGGGCTATTCTGTAGCTGTTGCCATGATTTCAAAGTCTCGGATTGGTTGTGAGTCTCGAACAGRTTGTTTTCAGAGTATTTTGTGCTACTGTCATGCATCATTAATTAAACTCATTTGAGCTGCCTTTTAGAGATTAATTTAATCAATAAGGATATTATTACTCCTTTGATGGTATCATTTGTACGAATTGTTGCTTGAAGAAAGCAATTAACTAAGAAGCCTTATTAGCTGATCCATCCCACACCTTATTTGTGTAGTAAGAATYGATCATCAAATTCATTAAGAAAAGCACAATTCAGGGATCCCTTTGAGGTTTAATGGCTGTCTTGAGCTGTGTTTTACTATGAATGTTAAATTGTCTGAAGTTTGGGTTGGGTCTTCTAAAACTCTTTCCAGGGGAGAAGAACAGTGTGTCCTGTTGTATTCCCAGATCATGTTTTCTAGATTTATCATTGAGTTTTAACAGGCCAAATTCAGCCTTGTGCCAGCGAGCTGGCAGTTGCATCCCCAGAGCGAGCAGAGCTGCATCCGTGCAGGTAGCTATGAAGGCTGAGGAGCTGGAGCTTTGAAAAGCTGCTTTATGYCAGCAAATGGGTTCAATGAGGGCGTTGAACATATTGTTGTTGGCAGAGATTTTTTTAATAACCAGGCTCTTACTCTGCAGCTGCTTGTGCACGTTAGTAACCTTGCTACGTTGGCATTGATCCTCTCCCAGAGGTACTGTGCCTCTCTACCCTTTAGTCTTTCAGAGACCCTTAAAAATAGATAAAATAGCATTTTAATGGTACGTTTCATCCATGAAGAAGCATAGTTTTGTTTGTAAGAGTACAATTATTCATGTGCTGCAATGTCTTGAGAGGGGCAGGACCTCAGACACAAAAAAAAGGGGGGGAAAAACATTGAATAGGTGTATTTAGATTCCACAAAGGAGCTGGTTGCTTTCTTTATTCAGAAAATYGAATTGTTTGCTTTTCCCGCATACATTTTCCTTAAAGAAAGAATGCATTCTTCCTTAAGAAGAACGCAAGCGGGATTTTTGGAGTGGGCAGCCYTTCTTCTGTTGGTCCAGGGGAGGTGTGCGGGAGAAGGGTGGCAACTTGCTTCCAACCCTGTGGAGAGCAGAAAAGCGAAAGGTCCCACCGCAAAGCAGAGTGTAGGGGAACCAAGGATAGCAGGGCAGGGCTGTGACTCATGAGAAACCTGTATTTGATTTTTRTATTTTTTAATCTTTTTTAAAAAAATATTCTAGCACAGGCTCACATGGATACTCCTAATCTTTCTATGACCTTGTCCACGTCTATAAATCGGAGAGTGCTAGATGTGAGTGTAACAGGGGCCACATAAATGCTTTTGCTCAATAGGTATTTCACTAGGTTTTTAATTGAATGAACCTAAAATCTAAATGGTTCCACCTGTCATCACAATGTAAGAATATCCTTGCTTAGATGGGGAGTTATTTTACAGCGCTACCCAAACGCACAGACACCTAATATAAAGTGTCACGTTTTGACTGTGTGATGCATRTTACCTGCTGTCATTCGAAACCTGCTTTGCCAGGGCTTTGCATCTGATCATCTAGAAATGCCTCTTTCTTCCCGTTCTTCTGATTAATATATTAAAAGTCTAGGTGCAGACAGAGGTAACGGATGGTAGACAGTACCTGAAATTCTTTTTTAACCACCCTGTCCGTCAGCACGTCGGCGTGAATTACGGCGTTTCTCCTGCGACTGTCATGTCTGCTGATTTTACAAGACGTTCTGCAATGCGTGCGTCCGCTGAGGCATGTAGGATGCCGCGCTAAGTGGGAGACTGGGAGATCTGTAATGATACATTGTTACATTTTTTATCACGCTGAAAAATAGGAAGCCAAAAAGCGTATAATTTATTCATAAGACTTTATTAGGCTGGTGAGTGTTCACTGAGACGCAATGGTGAGGGTTGAGTCACGTTTCCAATGACATGCAGTTTTTTTCCCCAGCTGCACCTAGCTTTGCTGAAACAAAATTAGTCATGAAAGTCCACATGCGGCATCTTGCAGGATTTTGGGAAAGCATGGGGACAAATAAGCCAAAAATCCCKAGAGAAGTACTTAGAGGAGGACAGTTTGCTGCAAGATGTTCCCCAAAGTTTGTTTTATGGTTGGTTGCAGGTGGTGAGAACACATCGGCTAGCACGCTCTTCTAGCAGTTAGAGAAGGAAACTTTGACTGGTGGAAGGCTTTGGGGTAAAATTTTGAGATCTTACTTGCTTACCTGGAGAGTGTGTACTGACTCTTGAAGTTTCTGAGAATTTATACGGAGGAACAATGAATTTTACAATGTCATTCAAATGCAGATGATACAGGAAAAGGCAACCGTTAGCATCGGAGGTGCTGGATGCTTGAGTTGGGCTCTTGGTTGTAGAGGGTAAGAAACACTGGAGTTAGAGCAAGGCTCGGTTTTAAAAGCTGAAGACTGAGCAGTTGGGGACTGGAAGCACCTCCGCCAAGTTTTGTCAGGCAGAGTCGGGGATTGTAACTGGCCCAGTGTACTCAGCGGGAAGAAGCTGTGGGGACAGATTATGTCTCCTTCTGTGATTTCCAGGCACAGGAAAGTCCATCTGGAGCTCAGCAGAGCCACAGAAGCAGTGGATTTGATGCAAGTCATCATACATCTACACGTGGCTTGCCAAGACCCCAGGGACTCGGACAATTTAGGAAATACTAAAAAAAAAAAAAAAAAAGAAAGAAAACTATCTCTTGCTGCCAACCACCACCAATATAAACTGGTGACAAGCTTTTAAAAAGTGTTCATCGGTCAGGTACTGAAATCTACTTAGAAATTGGGGCTTAAGGCTCTTTCCAAATAAAAATCAAGTTAGCTTGGAACAAAGTAAGAGAGAGAGCAGGGCTGACCTTGAAAAGATCTTGGAAATATGGCTTTAGAAATAGTGATACACCAGTAATACCTGTACCATTGTGCGTGGCCACGGTCTGTTTGTATGTACTCGTATCCCTGCTATAGAAATTTTTCTATTTATTTTGTTCTTCAGAGCGCTTATTGTGTGGTTGGAAGAAATATTTTCACCACTGAACAATATCCAATCACTGAGTGCATTTATTTTAACAGCAGAAATCAGTGCAAGTGTGAATCCCAACCCTCTGCTGGGCGTTTTGAGTTGTCAGCTCAATATTTACTGTAGGTGCTTGAAGATGCTTTGTAAGGCGCTCTAGCGTAGTTTCCCAAAATGATAAAATGCTTTTCGTCAAATCCATCTCCATGGAAATGGAGCAGTATTTTGATTATTTTTCTAAACGGGCTATAACCCGCTGCATCGGGAGGGATAGGTGCTCTGCTACTACCACCGCAGTGCTGGGGTGGTTTATAGCTCTCCCTCCTTGGGAAAGGAAATTGCAAGTGGGCAACAGTGCAGCTCCTGTCTCTCTTTTTCCTCGTGATAGAAAATGATTTGTCATCCCTGCCTGTTATCCGCTSACAAACGTGGGAAGGTAGAGGTGGGGGAAGGGATTGCTATTTTCACCCCGATTGATGCTAGAATTTTTACTGACAAGTTTATTTTTAGGCAGGAAAGACACTGATCATCTTTGCTGGGCAAGTTGATAGCTCTTCCAGCGCAGCAGGTCGTACGTTGTGATTGAGATTGACTGGGGGATGAAGAAATCCATTTGGAGGCTCAGCCATGCCTCATTTTCACTTGACTTACTGGCRGGTTTCCTGTCTTCTAACTGATTTTTGCATGGGATCGGTGTGTGCCTAGGGCAAGTGGTAGTTAGGGACCTGCCAAACGTTTAACACACTGGACCTGAGTCGGGGCTTGCTCACCCCACAGTCGGCCTGGGCTCGGGGCCTGGGTGAGGAGGGCCAGCTGGTGCAGATAGCCTGGGTGTATGGAGCAGCCACAACATCTCCGTAGCTAAAGGGCTGTGGAGAACAGGAGCCTGAAGAGCACGAAGCCCTGGCTAGCACGGGAGCACAGCTAGGGCCGGGGACAGCACATCCTCCAGCAGGCTCCTCTAGCAAATTTCCCGTAAAGCRCTGGGCCAGAAAACAAAGCTTCTTACTGAAGAAAACTTGAGGTCTCTCCTTTTGCAGTTTCCCTGAGGCTCAGTAAAACGTGGTTGATTGAGGCTTTGCACGAATACATAATAAAATGGAGCTAAAATCTCAGGGAGACTCTGAAGCTTCGTCTTTGGCCTTAMTCTGTTCCCACTGAAAAGAGCCATTCCCACATTTCTGTTTCCACTGTGTTTGCTGAAACAGGATTTGGGCCATGGTGAAGTTGTCCAGTGGGATGTCTCTGGGACTCCTCCAGTGAGGATGCTCATACCCTACCCACATCCACGCTCTAGGCATCAGGGGCACCTCCAGTATCCCCAGGATAAATTGGTTTTTGGGTAATGTGCTTTTGTTCTTGGGCATGAAACGCATCCCACAAGCCCTTAAAGCTCTCCTAGGCTTTCAGCTCTCACTCCTCCTCCATGGAGAAAGACGTGGCAGGGGGGGAACTGGAGCCTCTGAATTTTCACCCTTTCCTTGCTTATAGACCTGAGTGCATTGGTAGCTTGCTGTGTTCCCTGAACACACGTTCCCTGAACACATTCTCATGTTCAGGCACATGGGAATGCCTGAGTCTCCCTGGTCATGGAACTGGGAAAGGGGCTGAGTGTGCCTGTGGACACCATCTATGCTATGTGTAATGACTATTGGGATAAAACGGTATAAAATGGTGCAGATATGTGGCACCACATGATCCATCTGGTTAGACGTTTCTGCTATTCTGGACTCAGAAATAGATGTTTGCTCGGCAGATTTGGGTTGTTTGGTTGTCACCCTCCTTGGTTTTGCACATGTATAAATTCCTTAACCACTCTTAAAAATCAGTGATGGGTATGAGCACCTGCAAAAGGAATCTGTTCTTGTTTCAACCTACACACTCCTCTCTGTACTGCAAGGTATGTTAGCTTGCTTTTTTATTAGCCCCTTGGGCCCTGCTGAGTCAAAGCAGCCCCAGGACATCCCTTCCAGTCCACCCGTTGCCTCTGGAGTATTCACTTTTCCAGGACTGAATGCTCATTAGTGTGGAGGGTAACGTATAAGCCAGAGCAATATCTGTTCTCTGAGTGCCTGGTGGTTGCAGTTTGGTCAGGAATTGCTGAGATGCAGCCAAGTTACTTCCTCTGAATGCCTTTTTTTTTTTTAATAGCATCACTCCCTGGAGCACAACCMTCTCTTAAAATATTTCCAGGAGCTTGAAACAATAACTCTGAAATCTGTTTCCTCCTTTCGCTCCTCGCTATGCAAGATGAGCAGTTTGTGTACCTAGGATGTCTGGGGTATAAATTACCCTTTAAAACAAAAAGCAAGCTCATGTTTTCCTAAAAACCAAATCCAAGCCAAACTGAACTCTGTCTTCCTACAAATAGCACGCTTGGGAGATGCTAAGGGAAAACTTGATGTAAAATTACACACCAAAAAATGAGGCTCATATTAAACCGAGATGAGAAGTGTTTGTTTTGTCCCATTGTATTTGTAAAGCTTTCAGAAAGCTCCCGGTTCATCATCGGTGCAAAACCAAGCTGCTATTTTTTTCCCCCCTCTCCTTTTCGTCTCTCAAGAGAAAGGCTGATTTGCTCATCTCCGGTGAATCAGGGAGGGCTGTAGCGTCGAACCCCAGAGCAGTTCTGTCTCGCAGCTGCTGGGGTTTGTTTTTTGCAAGGACAGGGCTTCTCTTCATTGACTACAGCTCTATCCTAGGCTTGAGGAACATTCCTGGTCAAAATACAATCAGTGCTGTTCCACCTCTGTGATTTTCTTCAACCAAAAAGCTTGTAGTTAAACATTCCTAACCAGCTCCAGTGTGGTGGGTGTCTTTGTAAGGTTTTGCAGTCATCCTCTCTCAAGGACTTTCAGGTCAAAACTGTTCATTTTTACAAATGAAAACACTCGTCCCCAAAAGCTCCTGCTGCAGTCACAGCCTAGACTCTGAAAACTGTTCAAGCCTTGCTGCTTTTTCATCTGAACTCCTCACGTAGAGAGAGCAGTTAAAATGCAGCTGACAGCTCAATGGGTGATGCCATGAGATGGGGACAATTCAGGTTTCCCTGTCCGGAGCAGGACTGTCTCAGTAGAGCTGGCAGGAGGAGGAGGAYGGCTCTGGTGCAGCACCAGGAAGGGGCTTTGCCAAGGTGCCTAAGAGGCGAGGGGCTATAGGATGGGAAAGGCTTCAGGGAGAGAGGGCTTTGGAGCCCTCAAAGGGCTGGGATCAAGCTCTGAGAATAAGAGGTGAGAAGGGAAGGGGGCTGCAAGGCCTGACTTCTCAATTAGCCCCTCTAATGAGGTCTCCATTGCATGGGCACACACRACTTCTTCTCTCTGCACGGCACTGTGGAGTGTGTGTCTTGTGACCTTCCCTCAGACTTGAAAATACAGTGGCTCTAGCAGTATCTGCTTTTATGATGATGATGATGATTATTATTATTATTATTATTGTGTGAAGAAGCCTCTCCAGGAGCACCATGAAGAATGAATGTCCTGGAAGCATTTTGCTCTAATCAATCTTCTCAAAATAAGTGTCAGTGGACAGATACCGTCCCAGCCCTGTACTGAAGCTGGCTTCACTTCCAGATTAAGGCAAGTGTTTCCCCAGGCCACTCCCCTGCCTCCTGCACGGGCCCTTGAAGTGGCTCAGTTTTACAGTGCCTCCCCTGGACTCTCCCTGGACTATCATAGCCCTTTTCAGGCTAGTGGTACTCGTGTCCCGCTCCTCTGGGACTACTTTATAGCACTTACTGTTCTGGCAGCTTTTGGCCAAGTTTGATGAATTGTTTCATGTTGCAGTTACTCTTTCCCTGGAGCAATTTGGGCCAGCATGTTCCTCTGCTGGTCACCTGCTTCCTGACCTTCTACTTTTCGCCCTTACTGGGCATGAATTTCCGTCGGGCTGTCACGGACCCTGGTGTGCAGTGAGTGCACAGCAGGTGTAAAGCACTTAATAAGGATGTTAATGCTTAGTACWCAATCATACCTGGCCATGAAGCTTTGCAGAAGGCCTTGGAGGGTCTGAGTGTCCGGCAGATTGCATTGCATCCAATTGATTTTTTACTTTGCTCAGGGCAGCTTAAACTTATTTTCTCATCTTGCTATACTTGGGTAGCTTTTCTATAGGCGAAGCTTGGCGAGGGGCAGGAGCTGTGTCATCTCATGTGTCTGGAAAAAGTGTGGTGTCTTTGGGCTACAGCGGTGTTGATTGCAGCGGTAAGAAATGCTGGCTTGTTTGGTCATCTTCTTAAAGGACTTGGCTCATTTTTTCTGCAGCTCTTCCAGTAGCTGCAGGCTGGAGTGAGCGCTTCAGTGCAACAGGAAGGACAAAGTTCCCAGCAAAATTCAGTGGGAGCTAGTCATTTATCTCCGTTAGCAGTCCTGGAAAATCTCTTCTTTCTTTCTGTGAGTAGCAAGAGCTGGTGGCTCTGAATGCCTGTCCCTTGATGTGATATCATTTGAGACTTGCCCTGTGCGTCACTGAGAATAAAAGCAGAAACAACTAGACATGATTTATGTTTCCCAGTGCATTTATCCTTCAGTCTAGTGTGTCCGTGTGATATTCGGTGGAGACTGCCGAGGTGGAGCTCTGGGGGACTCATTTTGCGTGGTATTCACAGCCAGAGCTCCCGGTAACGCGGGTGCCGTTGCAGCAGTGAACCTGCTGGCTTCCCCGTGGTGCATTTATTATTCATAGCGAGACTATTGGTTCATACGCGAGCTAATCGGTATGATACACTGCTGCTGTAATGCATGAGAGGTAGTTAACCCCAATAACACGGCACACCGTTTGCATTTGTCTCGTTGACTTTGCTGTTTTCACGGGAGTCCCAGAGCAAGGGAAAATGTAGCAACTTGACCCCTGTGCTGTTGGTTGCCTCCACAGAAGCCCCCTTCCCCACGCTGGTATTAACCCACTAGCCAAATCCCACCCACAGATTTTKTAGGAGTTCAGGTGTTTGACCTAAGTTCCGTTGGCTTTGCCAAAAAACGAAATATTTTTACGTTTGCCTGAAAACAAGGCGTTTGCCTAAAAATTAGATTAGATATTATACAATCTATGTATTTGTTTTTTATTACTCTCGATATTGTAGTGATATTTTCAGCACCCAGTTTCTCCCTGAGCTGGTTGGAAGCAACTGGTACTGGAAACTGGTGAGCCAGATCAGAGAATAAAATAAAATTCCACCTTTGACTACGTCGGCTGTGATCCAGCAGAGTGCTTAATTTTTAAGCACCTGCACAGTCCTCTTAATTTTTGTGGGATTAGTGTACATGCTTAAATGTAAGTGCATTTTAAATGCATTTTTCGATTGAGGCCTTCTAGAACAGAACTTGGGCTATAAGCGTTAATATTTTCATAACAAAATATGCAACCTCATTTTATTAGAATAATGTGGTGTTTCCCATCCCTTTTTTCGTTTGTTTTTCCTCCTCCAAACAGTTCTTCCATTTTGTGAGCTAATTAACTCATCTAGCTTTAAAAAACAAGTGCATCGTTCTTCGATTTTGTCATGTGTCACCACCTTTTGGAGAATTATTACATCTTATTTGCACAGAAAATACTGGGAGAGAATTCTAGGAAGTAGACTAACTTGTGTGTTGAATAAATTTTTACCTAAATCTGCAGTAATAAAACTATTATTTCGTATGCATCTGCAGACACAAAAAATATGTGTTAATTAACAAAAATACTGCTCGTGGGCACCTGCAAATGAAGTGGCATAAATCAAGCCAAGATCACTCTTTCTTCTGCATTTCTACTTTATTAAGAAATACTATTTTGTGCTGACTGCAGTTCCCCAGTATCCAATCCGTGCCTTGAAGCTCAGTGCTAGAACCAGTGAGAATCAGAATTTCCTGGATCTGTGGAAATTGCCATAAATAATGCTGCTTATTGTAAGGAAGCCATATGTGATCCCGTACCAGAGATAGCTGTCTAGATGTGCTTCAGGCTTGAAGAACCCATGTTTCTTTTTGTACCAGGGGTTTTCACTCTGTCAAAGTTACAGGATTAAACAGAGGAGGACAATTAGACAAAAGTCCACGTTTGGACTAAAGATGTCTAATTATTCCTTTCAAGATTTATTATAACTCCTATAAAATAAGAGTTTTAAATCCAGATCTCTGCTTTGCCAAGGCTGAAGGAGATACCCGAAGTAATAGAGAAGAAGGGATTTCCCACGCTGGCCTGCCGTGCRTTTGCTTGAGTGGGAAGATGGTTCTCCGTGCTGTAACCCGTCCCTGCTCGCCGGGCTGCCAGAAGCTGGGTGCCAGGCTCGCGTGGCACCTACCGGCTGCCTCGTCCTCGGCCAGGCACTCTGCTGACATCGGCTCTCGAATGGCTTTGGGCCCGTTGCCGCATTTTCCGAGCTGGCTGGCTGGCTCCGTGTCCAAACCACAGCGGGGAGGTACCTCTGCAGGACGAGGAAGGGCCCATCGCTGACCCGTTCAGCACAACAGCCYGTGTCCCACGTTTTGTTTATTGTAGCTATTTGTTGCTTTAGCRTCGTTCTAGTATTGATAACGCAAACAGCCTATCAGTGTTTTTATAATTGCCTCTGAGGATGCAGTTTGTTTGCTTTCCAAATGAAGGAGCTAAGCTGTATTTTTAAATGCTGAGCCGAGACTACTGGTGGGTGCTCTCCTATAGTACTTAAGAAGTGCTGACATTAACATTACTAGCACAGAAGTTGTGAGTAGTAATGAAACTGCTTGCTCTATGTTGTCTTTTCCATCTGGAGATGCCAAAGATGGACARGTATCTATTAATATTTTCCTTTTTGCTTATGGGATGCTGTGGCACGGATGTGTCATGTGTTAACCTCATGTGCCAGATAGAAGYGCTTCAAGTGCCCCTCTGCCTGCCCGTTTTATCTCTGGAGGTTTGGATGAACAGAAGAACTGGGCCGGATTTCTGTGCTGGTTCGTCCTCCAGAGGTTTTCTGTGGGTCCTCTGTGCTAGCAGGACAAATCTCCCCTTCCTYGTCCCCTCCAAGCAGGAAGGTAGATTTAAGCCAAACCTGAGGCTCAGCTGTCCCTCCTTGGTTAGGTCAGATGTAGTTGGCTTTGCAGTTTTAGAATTACAAGCAAACAAAAAAAATGCAAATAAAGTTTGTATCCAGAACCAAAACGCTTTCTCTCTCCTTCCTGGGATTTTGAGTTTATAGAGTTACGAGTGTACCGAATTGCATCTGTTTTCCATTCCAAACTTTAACTTTGGCCATTTTTACTTGTAACTCAGTGCACATCTTGAAAAAAGAAGGAAAAAAAAAAAAAAAAACCTCTCATATTCCTCACTGGATTTCTCCAGAATTTGGAGCCAGCTCCTGGGCTTCGGCTGCCCAAGGAAGAAACGTTGCCATAGCTTTGCTTTTCTGCTCGCCCAGCTCTAGTTCCTTTAACAAGTCACCATTCTGGCAAACCTCGATTTTGGCAAGCTTTCTTTCATCATCTGYGCTTGCTCCTATGGCATCTCCCGTGAGTGCTCAGAGATGGTGAGTCACAGGAGATGACATGTTGCTGCCTGCGTCAGGGGTTCTTCTCTTGCCTGCTTTAATGGCCATYACAGCTGTCTCCATTCAACACAACTTGAAAAACCCTGAGTTGGAATAAAATGCAGAACTTTCTGGTCTGCCATCCAGCTCCTGCATCCAACTATTCTGACAGCCTCAAGACCTTCTCTTCACTTCCCARTATAAGGACTTACTCCTAGCTGTGCCAAAAGCCGCAGGCAAGGGGCAGCGTGTGGCTGCGGGGCCTGGAGACCAACCCATCTTTGCAGATAGTTTAGCCAGGGCAGCCCAAGAGGTTACCAGCCCAGCTCTCCTCCCTGGCCCCCACTCCCAGGTCTTGCTAGCCATGTTAACCAAGTGCTGCAACCTCATTTCTAGCACAGGGTAGTCACAGCTGCTGAGGCCTTGGCAGGTTTGCCATGTGGCCCCTCCTGYTCCCCAAAGGGAGAGGCATCATTACCGTTTTGGGGCTGTTGACTTGCTGTGGGGCTGGATCCTGGAAGGCTTTCTAGCTCCCAGTGCAGCATACTGTATGCATCTCCTGTGCTGTTTACTTGGGTAACCAGTGGTTTAGCCTGTCGTATTGGTGGCAGTTGGTTTGCGTGAACTAGAGTTGTTGGCTGAGGGCTTGCTGAACTGCTGCATCTGCTTACATGGCCGTACCTCGATGTCATCCAATGATCTATCTCCATGTGCATCTAAGGCTGTATAGCAAAAGCTTCAAAACACCAAAGACTTGAAAATTAAGGAAGCAGACCTGTCTGATCGCTTCTTTAGTAGCTTCTCATTTACTCAGATTTGTAAAAGCTGATGTACCGACACACAGACTTTTTTAAGCAGGACATCTTAATGGTAATTTTTGCTGTCAGTTAAAATGAACCAGGTGAGCCATTTTAAAAGCTTTTCAGAATGTTTCATTTACATCATCTGCAGTTTTTRTCAAACAAGGAAGAATGTCTTGTCATGTCTTTTGTCTGATTTTTACAAGAAGTATGTTGTCTACTGAGGTTATGTTAGAGGAGCAGGTAGTTGTTCAGGGATTATCATTTGTATTATACAAGAAGTAGGTCTGAGAATGTTAACGAGGTGGTTACTTTCTCAGTTGGAAAAATGCCATCCAATATGTATGTATGTTTTTTTTTTTGCTGGTGCTTAAGCTTTCTTAACAATAACTAAATATGCATCCAGTGTTGACCCTTCCCTGCTGTAAGGAGCAGCTTGTGTAGGAGGAGTCCTAGGGAGCAAAGCTCCTTTCTTTGTTGAAGATGCGTGGGACTGGTGGCAGATACAGTTTTAATATGCTTTAAAGCGTCTCCTTTACGGAGCACGTTTTTTGTTGGCCTGGGGTTTGGTTGGTTTAAAAAGACTTGATTGCATGSAGGTATTTCCCTATGGAGGGCTTTGTAGCTGTTGTGGGCACAGTAGTGGTAGGTGGTAGCAGGAAGGACTGCCGGGGTGACTTTGTGGAAGAGGAGCAGCATGCCTTGAAAGAAGCAGCCAACTGTTTGGGCAGGATCCCATTTCCCTTGAGAGAAATGTTTCCGACGAAAATGCTAGTGTAGCAACAGGATAGAAAAGGGAATGGATGTACCCCTTCTGAGTAGTTTCATCCGTGGCTCCAGGAGCTGCTGTTCTTGGTAGATATTACCAAGGGAATTTAGCTGAATACTTTCTGTTGATTTTAGTTGGAAAGATGCCTCTAAAATCTCTGTTGTTTTGAAACACGTTTATAGCAAATGTATTTTTATTTAGTGAGAGGGACAGTTAGACCCGGAATCCCTTCTTGGCTCCCTTCTTCCCATCATCCTTCTGAACAACAAAATTAGAAACTATCATATATGCTACGTTCAAACTGAACGGCAGCATGTCAGGTCATTTGCGCGGGGTGCTTTGATTTTAATTGATCCATGGGAGTGCCTCATTTGTTACATAGGAATCTTGGACAGTTAATGTATTTGCTTGGCTCTTTGCAACACATATAAAGGGAAAAATGTGTTTATTGCTATCCACCAAAATTGTCTGTTTTGCTGTCTTTGCAAAAGTTCTCTCAGCTTTACTGACCAGGATTCTGTGATGTGGTTATAATCGAAGTCCTATAAAACTGAATGCATAATAAAATGCCTATGACATGTCATCATTTTCAGTTATATTACRGTAAGTGGTGTATCTCTACAGGCAATCATCACTACAGAGGAAGGAGGAAAATATAGAGAAGGTTTTAAATTTCTTTAGACATTGAAACATCTGAAAGAGAAACTGTAATGGTAATACACGATAAACCTCATTTTCTTTTTGCTTCTCAAAATTATATCTTTATTCC
Organism: Rhea americana; assembly: GCF_003343005.1. Taxonomy (NCBI): domain Eukaryota; kingdom Metazoa; phylum Chordata; class Aves; order Rheiformes; family Rheidae; genus Rhea; species Rhea americana. The sequence continues at coordinate 508,033 of NW_028185950.1, read as the reverse complement.
TTTTTCTCCTAAAGTTGATCTGACTTCCTGTATGCAAGTTCAGGTATTCAAAACCTCCTTGTTTTATAGCAATGCTTAAGTAACCCATAGTGTGTGCATTTCGAGCAGATGTCCACACTTTAGATACATTTTTTGAATGATGGATTAAAAAAATGAGGCATATCTGCGTAGACCTTGTTTTAATTTTACTCATCCTGCTGGTGTAAATCAGTACAGGTTTATTGAGGTGGACGAACTATGTTCCTTTATAGCTGCAGGAAACCTGACCCAAGGCTGAAGATCTCTGGGCACTGTGCTGAGGGAATGATACTGCTTTCCCCGACTCTTTCTGGCTTAAGAGYATATCTCAAGAAGTGCAAATGAGATTTTTTTTTTCTGAATTTCCATATTTCAGCTCTAGTTAAGAATAAGTCCCGGAGCATTTTGGGACCAGCTGCTTTCATTACTGGAAAGCATCACTTTAAAGGGAAAAGGAGGACTCTATTCCTAATGAGCAGTGTGTAGCAGATAATTCTCACTGAAAGCATTTAGCTCTTGGCACATATGTATCACGTAAGTAGAGCAGACTCTAAAGAATATCTGATAATGTAAACTAAAGAGCATGAAAAGCCCATTGTATAAAAGCTCTTGATAATCACCTGGAAGGATCTGTGCCTCTCCTCTACCAAAATAAACACGTGTGCAGGTTTCTGTATTGACATTACTCTAGAGACACGTGCTACATGTGGGAGTAGTGTTATAGTTGACCCCCACACRTGATGTAGAGTCGAATATCCGCCACTGATTTCTCTGCTGATGCACTTTCTCTTCTTTATGGAGTACCTTGCTTTATGTGACAGGTTATGGACTGGTGTTACAGTGGCTTGTTGAGCAGCTTCAGAAAATACCATTTCTATGCTGACAGCAGCTGAAAAGGCAAAGAAAACGAACAGAGCAGGAGACCAGGGGACATCTCTGGGAATGAGCACAGGCCTCTTTGAAGCCAGCAGAAGGTGATTCTTTGCAGCGCGCATATGCGCTGCAGGCACCGATGCCCCCGAGATGCTGAGGCTGCTAAAAGTTCAGTTGTTCAATAAATGCCCAATTTAATTAGTGGATGAAAAGTCCACTGAGGGCTGTTAAATTTTGAGACGTTGCCTCTGGCTCTAAATGTCACCGACAGCAGCCAGAGGGGGAGCGAGCTCTGGAGCAGTAGCACTACATGTGGCTCCTGCTCTTTTCTTCACCCAGCATCTGCTGCTGGCTGGCCTGAGACGGGAAGAAGGGCTTGATGGCTTTCTGGTGTCATCCAGCTTGGCTTTTGTACTCTYCTCGAAAGGTTGGATTTGGCTCAAGGTTGAATTTTCTGCCTGCTCAGTTTTTTCAAATCTCTTCTACCACACCTACTTTCAGCTCATTTTATTTTGCATGCAAAGGCTGTGCCACTTCTGATGCAGCTGGCTGTGGCCATGCAGTGCTACCATTTATGTTGCTGCTGAACTGGGCTTCTTTGTTGAAGGATGTCCTCTTGCATCTCTCTCCAAAATACCCTTAAGTGAKATGTGTGCCCTTTATAATGAGAAGAAAGAGATGGACACCTAGAGTGTGACTCATTCTGCTTAAGCTCAAGTCCTACAGCAGGAGTTTGGACGAATGCCTTAGGCTATATGCCTAAATTTTAGCTAGCTGAGAAGGGATGCATGTTACCCTTGGAGTCARTTGTCCTCCTTTTTTTGTGTGCCCTCACTTCGCAACTCGTGTGATGGGGCAGCTCTGGGAAAACCATAAAGCACAGACGATGCATGCAGGTTTAAAGCAAGTAATTTCCAAGTTGCTTCTGTGCCCTGCAGCTGGCAAAATCATAATATATATTGGAGAAGCACACAGCAGCAAGGTAGGATTTCTTCTGACAAAGCAAATCATCTCAAAATCTCCTTGCGGGAGAGGTTAAGCACAGCAGACCCAGATCTGTCAAAGCTAAACTCATTTCATCATCAAGACAGAAAGTACCTTCTCTTCTGCTGTTGGAGAGTGGCATTTGTTAACCCTTTACCCCCTTGCTTTCCCAGTCTTTCTCCCCTAATAACTTGTTAATCAGATTGACATGCCTGACTCATCCTCTTCATAGCTGCAGCACCCGCTGGCCCATCTGAGCTAGTGAAAAATCAGCACTGGCAAATACTGCGCATTTTTCTATTTGCCTTTTCTCCTGCGATTGCTCCTCATTTGACCCTTCCCTGTACATCATGAGCAGAGATGCTTGAAGATTATATCCATTTCCTTTTGAGGGAATACCKCATTTGGCACTCCTGATCTGCAGTGGTGGCTGGTGCGTCAGCATTTTCACTTTAAACCTCTTTGGGAGGTTTAGATGTGCCATAAAAATGTGTGCTAACCTGGAGTTTGATGTATGAGTACGCGGAGACACGCACACCGGCATTGATGAGCTGTGGAGGTGCGGCTGACAGAGAAGACACCTCAAATGCATTTTCTGGCATACTGTTCTTTTTTCCAGAATTTGGTTTCTCACATGAGCAGTAGGTTAAAAAGAAAACGAACAGAAACAAAGCTTTAGTGGAGAAACAAAGCTTCAGTGGAGTGTAGATAAATGTCTCCTGCAGTGATTTCTTATTTTATACTCCCAACACAAACAGCTTTGAGAAAGTATCCCCACCTTAGAAAGAGATGTTTCTCTTCCAAGAGTGATTGGAATGTTACTTAAAAAAAGAAAAGAGTGTGGAGGGGGCAGATTGCAGATGCTTGAAGTGTAGAGAGAGAAACAGTGGATATCTAGCAGTCCTGGGTCAAGGAAAGACAGGGCTCGGCAGACTTACCACCAGCAATGTATGAAATGTCTGAAACCAGCAGACGTGATACCTTGAGCCTGAAGTATCAATGTGAAATGCTTCCTGCCTTCCWGGGAACAAGGTGACCGTCAATCCACTTCTCTTAAATACATAGAAGCACACTGTATGAAGCCAGGCACTTCGCGCCGAAGCAAACTGGCTGTCTGCTTCTTGCTTGTTTATTGTCGCAARTATTAATTTATCTTTCCAATGCTCATGCACAGATGGGAGGACCTGCCTGCAAAGGTCTCATGCACAGGCTGCCTGCTGTCACCTCCTGTTTTTTTTTTCCCCCATATCGGCTTGCTTGAAAGGCAGGGTTATTTAAAAACAACAAATGCTTCTCCTAAGTAGCTAATTTGCAAAGATGAAACCTCTTCTATGAAGTTTTGCCTTGCAGTTTCTTCATGTTTTGTAAGAATTGCTGTTTAAATTAAGATGTTGTCCTGGAAGTGGTGTAATCATGCCTTGATGAAGGAAACTGGCTTTCCTTCCTCTAAAAGTATATGTAGAGCAGTAAGTAGCTACTAAAGTTATGAGAAAATGCCTGTTTTCCTCTTTCTGAGTTGATCCACAACAACGTGCTGTGGACTAGAAATGGCGACTTCTTGGTGTTAGCCAAGAGGAGCTCTTAATACATAAAATAGATTAAAATCATCCTGTGTTTTGAGTTCTGCAAGTGTAAAAAGGCACTCTTTCTTCAGGCATTTTCCTATTTGTCTTGGTTATCATCACAGCGGGTAGAAATTTTCTGCTGAAATGGGATATGGTAGTGCTGGTGATATTCAGGTCTCTGGGATTTTTGCTGTTCTTATTAGCACATCTGGAGTGGAATATTGCTGAATGTAAGGAATGGCAGAACCCAAGTCTGTTGCAGAGACCCAGTTTGATGATAAAATAGCAGTGATGAAACCTAAGCAATGAAATGCAGGGCCTTGAACATGCTTTGAGCACTGCACAAGAAATCTCCTTTGGAGCATCACAAACTAGGTCATGGGCTCTCATCGTTTCCAGTGTAGGGACCTGCATCCAAGAGCCTGCGTCTTCCAGTTGCTCTGCTCCTCTGCCTTCCAGATGCCTTCAACTCAGAAGGCTGTAGAATGAGATATGGATAGTTACATTAACTTCCTTTTATAACCTAGTTGCTGGGTCCTCGCGAGACCGTTGTACTGGCCCTCTGTTAGCTGTGGTACAAACGTTTCCAGTGAAACTGCGTCGTGTGACATTAGCCCTGTTCTCTCAAGGTCTTGGGAAGATGTGCAAGCCTGCCCACTCATGACATGGAAAATAATCCCCTTGGGTGTATGATGATTTAATGGAGTATTTGAAGCTTGATTTTCCCTGAGTGTTTCATCAGTCTTCTGGCATCTGTTTTCATAATTGCTAGTCCTTTGAAATAATGTTTGTGAATGGTATCTGAGTCTAACCACCGCWCCCAGGGGAACTGACTGTTCCTTCTGATTGCAAGATTGATGCTGATGATAGTAATAATGCTTTGCACTTTACTAGGTCACATTTTCCATGAGAAGATTCATGCAGTACTTGAYGAACTTGTGATCTGGTGAATGAACCGGGTCGGCTCTCGGGACTGACAGGTCTTCCTGCTGGCTTCAATGAAGTTTGACTGGACCTGGTCTCCCAGCTTCGCATTTCGCAGGATCTGGGCCATGCAAAGGCACAGGGCTGCTCTCCATCCTGGTGCTTACTCAGGAATTGGCTGCCCGGACAGTCCTTCCTTTCTGGAGCTGTCACATAGCTAGAGCTTCTGTTTTCCATGCTGTGTCTCTAGGCTGCTTGTTGCAGCTTTCCCTGCCAGCGCTCTTGGTTATGTCAGCTTTTCCAAGCACCTAGAAGCTAGCAAGGATCTTTAGGCTGATTGGGAACCACGTGTGAAGGACTAAATGCCCAGTGGGATGTCAGTCTTTGGGACTGCAGAGCAGTGAAGACAGACCTCAGCTGGTGCTGAGCAGACTAGCTCAGCTTTCTTGAAACTGCTCTGTAGCCCAGCGTGCCCTCTGCTCTTGTGGCTGTGGCTCTGCTGCCCTTCCTTTTTCTTGGGTTRTTCTGTTTTCTGAAACGCAGCCTGATTTTGTGATGTTACACAACTAGATGCTAAGAGCAGGAGAASATGCAAGTTATTGCCGGAGGAGGGAAAAGGCTGGTGAGCTTCCAGTCCCAGCAGGGAGAGTTATCTCAGGGTATGCACCACAAATGGAAGCCATAGGGTTTATGTATTAGCCCCTCATTTTCAAGAGTGGTGTGCAGGTCCTAGTTTAGGCTTCAGGAGTTATTTTTCCTTATTCTATAGTAGAGAARGTTAGCTGGTGCAATTTAATCGGGGTAGCCATGACTCCAGATCGTTGCATAAACTAGGCTCGCACCAGCACAGCTGTCATCATTTATGTCAGGTGTCCAGATAAAGTACGCTATGTTAACAAATATTCCTTGTTCATATGAAAATGCAATAAATAAAATCAAATCCTTCCCCAGCATTGTTCCCACCTGGAACAGTACAACTTGCAAGGTGGACCTCTGCACCACGTCCATCATTTCAACCAAATGTCATCAAGAGCCATACTAGATGGTTTCACACTGGGAAAAGTGGCACTGCCACTTTACAAACTGCAGCTCCAGCAATGCTTTTTGCTGCAGATGAGTATTACAGGATCACACATCTGCGATCTGGGAGTATCCGGCCTGGATGGTCCATGAAACGTTGCGCAGTTGTGGGACAGGTCCGAAGGGACATGCAGCAAGCCTGGTGTCCTGCAGGGTGGCTGGCTGTAGCCTGTGCGATGAGCATGTGTAGCCTGGAGCAAGGCATTACTTAAACCTGTCACTGCTGTGGACACTGCTGYGGCTCCTGATGTTTTTCAGCAAACAGCCTGCTTAATCCACAGGGAAGGCAGGTTTCTAATTGAGGAGATGCGTGCTGTGTATTCACCCGGAGCTCTGATTTATGTGGGCTGCTATTGGAATACATATTCATGAAATTCTTTGCATAAAGTAAAGCAAATTATTGTTGTGGAGATATATAGGGCAGGAATCCATTAAATTTGTTACCTCCTGAAGTGTCTCTTGTGATTCGAATGAAGCTCACAGTGACAATTTTGGTTTTGTGTTATTCTAGTGGGGAGGGAGCAGTGATGAGTTACAGAGCTGTCCTTTCGCAAACGGGGACGGAAGGATTAATAACCTTGTCGACCGCATATGGTTGTGTTACCAGAGCACTCTATAGCTTATATCTATGTGTGACACCACTGTCGTACTCATCAGTTTTTATAATACTACTCATTCATGTGATGGGGTATAACATATATTAAAGTAGCTATGAATATATCTGGAGCCAGCCTTGCTGTCCCCCACTTTCCTTAAGAAAAACATAACCAGTTTCTGTAAATGTATTGGAACATGTTGCAGCGTTTGTGCAGTGCCTCTTGCTGGGAAATTCAGAGCTGGGGCTAGACTTTCAAGATGTTTGCATTAATGTGTTCATTGTACGCTATAAATATTTTATACACTCATGCAATATCAAAGTCTGGTAATTCATAAGCAGAGCAGGTCTGAGTAACGCTGCATAAATTGTTCCCGTGAATAGTTCAGCCAGCCCTCGAACTAGCCACAGGGTCGTTTAAGAGGAGTTCATGTGTTTTGGGGAACTTGCGCTATGCGCCTGGAAATAAAAGAGCCTTTTCCTTCATTGACACTGTTGAAATCAGTTATATCAAGGGAAGGAGGGAGAGGGGTGGTGTTTTGCAAGTGTGAGGCTGATTTCTGATTAAAGGTGAGCTTTTAGCATACTATGTAGATGAGATCTACCATCAAATTAATAAATTGTGAGCTCGAAATAATTACCTGAAAGAATGAGGAGCTTGAAATGATGGATCACTTGCAGGCATGCCGATTGTATCCCAGGTGAAGGACAGGCTTCTGCTGTCTCTCTGCTGAAGAGAAAAATACTTTWTAAATACTGTTGACTGAGCCTGCCTATTGCAAATTCAACCCTCTTTCCATTTCTGTTGAAGTTGTAATTTTTTTCTGTTTGTTTTATACAGCCATTCTGTTGGCTTTGTGGCTTTGAGAAGGAATATGAGGCTATTTACTAGGCTTTAGCCTTGGACTTTAATCTGTTTTTCAGTAGCAGAACAAATTAACTGCTTTCTCCATCACTAGAAAGCACGATCTGGTTCTGAGCCAGCTTAGCCTCAAAACAAAGGATGCTTTTAGTCACCGYATCTTTGCAAGCTCACATCTTTAGTGGATTACTTTATCATTATTCCTCTGATTTAGGATCAAAAGTGGATATGTGCAAAGCTATATATTTACAATATAGCAGGCATAAGCCTCCYGACAGTTAATGCAGTCTATTTTTATGCAATTTAGGGCAGCGCACATTACTAGAGATCAAATGCTTTTCTAGAGTAAGCGTGTTTTGATGCATATGAAATCCTTTTAAGTGGCGAATGCTGTACAGGCAACGAGATGCAACGGGTGCTTATTGGTACTGGGAATTAGCRTGCTGGAAAACTAGGAAGCTAAAGATAACTCTTGAAAGGGGGTCACCTGTTGGACATTGCATTTTGGTGAAAACCATCCTGCAAGCTCGTGGGGAATAAAAAAGCTGACCTTTCCGGGGATAGWTGTACTTGTATGCTCTTCACTTAAAATCATGGGGAAAGAAAATATCTGAAGGTAAAATGATGATGATTGTGACCACTACAGAGAGGCATTATTTTGGAAGCACAACAGTTCAGGAGGCAACAGACCTCTGTTTATAAGGGTGAAGCTCCATCACCCTGATGTTACAGGGACAGTCATCGTCCATGAAATCAGGGAAGGCCTTCTTGCTAGATCAGTGTAAGAAAATCTTATTTTGTCTTATTTTTGTTTCATTTATTTAATGAACTTGGAATCAAAGCGAAGGAGAACTTTGGAGTGTTGTAGTTGGTTGATTTTGGTGGAAGCTTTCTCAGCAGCTTCTGCTAAAAGGATTTTGTCCCATAGTAGTATTAAATTATTTGTCCTATAGAAATATTCTCTTTTCTGCACCGGAAAGTGGCTTATCAAAACTTCGCCCAAACCTGATTATGTTCTGGTTCATTGGTAAGGATTTAAAGAAAGATGGTGCCTTATACATTAAATTTTTTTTTCACCTCTGCCTTAACAGTGAAAGGCTAAAACCTCACATCAAATGTTTCGTTTTGGACTAACTTCAATTACCAGACACTGAATTTCATGTGCTTTCCCACTTGCATTGTTGAAATATAGATTGCCCCATGCATGAAAAGGCTTAATTATTTAAGGCTCAATGAGAACRAGAATGAAAGGCTCTTCAGTGAGTTTCTCAAGGCATTTCTGTCTTTATGCTGAAGATGTGCTGATTTTTGGGTGGAGATTCGAGGAAGCAGAAATCGTATCCTTCTGTCTGAAATGGTTGTCCGACCTTAATGAAATTTTTCAGAAGTTAGAGTAAGCATATTGCAAATTCATATTGCCATTTTAATTTGTACGCCAGATTTCCTTTTAAAGATTGTTGGGCAAAAGACAGATATAAAATTCCTCAAATAAAACTAGATGCTGTGGGAATTAGGTGAAATAATTTCACTGAAGAGACATGATGCTTGGAATATTATTTTCTTGACTATGAAGTGGAAACCATTTTTAGAAAATCAAAACGTTTTTCTTACCAAAAAAAAAAAAAAAAAAAGAGAGGGAGAAAGTGAAGAAAGGCATGATTATGTTTACTTGAAGAAAGGCTTGTTTCTGTGCGAATTCCAGCATTTTTCAAGCTTTGCATTTTTTACTGAGTTGGCTGCAAAGTTGCTCAGAAGAAAACAATGCAACTTTCTCTGTGTGGAAATGTTTTCTTTGGTTTCACACAGCTTCTTGAGTGAAGGAAAAACTGTGCCAGTAACAGACTTGTTGCCTCAAAAGAACGCGTAGTTCAGATTTTCTAGGAGACTTTAGCCTCTATTTTACTTGAATATCGCCTGATATTTGTATAGCTCAGTGGGCACTGAGATTTCTTGGTGGCCCSTCTCTGCTTCCCACCAGCACTGGAGGTGGGAGCCTGATTCTTCTGCCTCAGCAGACCATGTCCCTTCCCTTTCAAGCAACAAATAGTTTCCAGCAGCTCTAAGTCTTACAAAACATAGTCTTTCTGTGGAAATTTGGGTTTTTTGGAATGAGCTGTGTGTCGAACACCACTCGCGGACCCTTGTCCAAGCAGTTGGCACTCAGGTTGTCCCCCGCCTTTGGTAGCCATCAAGACAAGGGGGAGACTGGACCTAGATTTGTGGGAGCARAGTGCTTTGAATATTTATGGGAAGCTTCTCCCATGCATGAAAGAAAGCAAAAACTAGAATTCTTCTGCCTTTGAAGGCCTCCCGAATGCAGTGCTGAGGTAGGGATTGGCTTCTCGATCAGCCAACACAGATAATATGCCCTGTCCCCAAATCTCAAAGAAAACTGGGGACTTGGAAAATCACCCCGAGGAAATACTTTTGTAGAAATCGTTTTCCTAAAGTTTCATATAAACAAATCCCAACTTGGCGCAGTGCTAATCGCTATAAGCAGTTATTAGAATTAATTAAAATATAATACATGGTCTGGGAAATGAAATTCAATTTCCCGCTCAGTCTTTGGCTTAGTTATTCTGTTACAAACATGGTAATAAGTTTGGAATATGCAGGTGGATATCATGCAAATTAAAGGGAGTATTAAGTATTTTCCAATTTTTATCTGGGAGAACACCTTAAGGACTGGAGCGGGTCGGCTGGTGTGTAAYACTAATCACTTTACAACCCCTGTGCCTGGGCTTTTGGGGCACTTGAATGGCTGCCTGCTCCGTCAGGGAAAATAAAGGGAGTTCCAGGCATTTTGCCCAGCCAGAACGAGAGGATGCCTCGTTTTTCAAAGTTAGTTTTCCTGCAAATCTTCCATTGAGACTTTTTTCTTTTTCTCTGCTGTAAAATAATCACCGTGAAGAGCTATAATGTTTGTGCAGTGAAATTACTCCTCATTATCCTTATGAAGCTGAAACTAGCAGAGACTAATATTGACCTCTTATGCTGAGCTAGCTAAAGGTGTTTTCTTTCCTACTACATCGCAGCCAAAAAGTAAGCTTTCTGGCTCTTTCCGTTACAATTTTTCCGTTGTTTTGTTAAGGGTATGAGCTCCCATTGACTTTGAGGCTTCGTTTTTTGCCAGCAGAACAGCCATGTCCTGTTGAGCTCTGCAAGCAGAAGATCGCACCACGTTAGTGTGCAAGCTGAGCATCAAAAGAGGGATAGAAGGAGCGGGAATCCCATCGTGACCAGTCCTCTGGCCTCTCGTCACCTCTGAAATGGCAGGAAGGCTTTGCTGTGCTGGAGATGTGCCAGGGGACAATGTTGCGGTGATGGTTTCGGACACGTGTCTCAGATTTAGAAGATCTAGTTCCTGTGTTTCCCCGGGGTCACCTAAGTCCCCAAGGTGCTCGCTTCACTTCAGGCTGCAGGGGCTGCTAACCTGAATGCTGGTGCTCCTCTGTTTCTCTGGCCCGCCTTTTGGTCAGTGGAATGGAGGCAGAGTGCTTCCTTCGTCCTCCTCCTCTTCCTCCCTCTTTGCATCGGTGCGTCCCAAAGCAGGAATCAGGCCGTAGTCCTCACAAATCATTCCTTAGAAAGAGTGAGTAAAAAGTGGGGCCAGCACTTTGGCCTCTGGTTGACCCTTGTCTTCCTCAAGCCAACATGCCTGAGAGGTTTCCTCACGCTGGATGAAATCACAGCTGAATGCAGCATCTCTTCTTATGGCTGACTCCTGCTGAGAAGTGGAGGGGAGCAGCTAATACGCTGTATTTTATTTTAGTATTTAAATATTTTAATTTTTGATATTTTTGCATAGACATAATGTTATTGTATCTGTCTTACAAGCTGTGACTCTAAAGACTTCCCCACATTCTTGCCACCTTCAGCGTTCTGCCTGCCCTTCTGATTGCTGTTGGCAGGTCCCCTGACCGTATCCTCATCCCTTCCTCCCATCCAGGAAACGCCTGGAATTACTGCTTAAAGGAGCAAGGTTGTTGAATGGATGATATCTGTTTCAGCATGTGTTTCATCACATCACTCTGACAGCAAAGCTGCTCTATCTCTAAAACAGCTCTTTCAGGTAAATCAAAATCATTACTGTTTTTTATTTTATTTTTATTTTATTCTATTTTTTTTTTGTGCAAAGTGGCCAACAGACAAGACTAAATTATTCTCTGTTATGTTGAAGACGCAGCTTAARGACACAAGAGAGTCCTAGGAAAATCTTTTCTGTAGCAGATTTTGTGTTATAAAGTATTAACTTGAAAAATTKTGGACAGTTCAGAATTTAACTTCCACTTGAATTGTGTTAGGTTTTATGTTTTTACTTTTATAACTTCTGTATGGTCGTGAATTGTAGTCATAAGCAGCCACTTACTGAAGCAAATACTGCAGTACTGCATAATAGTTAAATTCTACTGTGTTCCTGAATTCTTTTTGATTTATATTGTGTTTTATTCTACAGTTAGTGATCAAAATACCTTCTTGTACAGAGCAGACTTTCTCTTACTTATGTTTCAATAAACCATTTTAACACTATAATTTATAGGAAAATCATAGACAAATGAAAAATATAGATTTTTTTTCTGATGTTAAGATCCTGATAGGGAAATGAGTTTTCTCATARAAGATTTTATAAAAATCTTTGGGGAACAAAAACTGTTTTTTTGTTTCTGAATTCAAACAGTTTAGAACATTTTAAAAAGTTAAAAATTTGGTAAAAACAGGAACAGCATATTCTGATGTGTCTTGGGCAGCATAATTCATCAGTGGTGAAGTTCATTTCTGGACTATTTGAGCTGGTCAGTTATCAGCAAATACTGATAACAGGAAGGAGGCGGACACAAAATTATTGGACTTGTTGGAACCACTGCATAAAATTAGTTTTATGATTTGAGTTAAATCTTTAATGAACAATCCACATTTTTAAAAAAAGAAAGCTGCCACACATCTAAAGGGACATTTTGATTAGCAGTCTTGGCTCTGGTGATGTCTCAGAAGTGAAGCAGCAAGAAGAATAAATGATGTCTTGCTTCACCTTTTCTCCAAATATTAAACTCGGTAAGATTTAAGTACTAGYAGTTAAAAAAGGAAAGAAAAAGAGAAAGGAATGTGTTTGTCACAGAAGCATCAGCTTAGCAATGAGGACCACGGCCCTCTCAGTTTCACCGTTTGTGTGTTCCCCGTGTTTATATCCAAGTCAGGATGATTGGATAAAAAAAAATCCACTGGAAAAATAAAATAATAAAGAGAATGTTTATAACTGAAGAGAAATTAAAATATATAAAYATATATATAAGGAAACAAATTGAAGGTGTAGCCCATCACAAAGTCGACTCTCTGTGTTGGAGGTTCTTTAGATAATCCTATTTTTGCTCTGCGGTTGTGCAACCTCCTGTCACTCTGCTTCCCTGCAATCCTTTTATTTTTTTTCCCCCTTGTCACTTTGAAGTTTTCACTGGTTTGAACACCAGGTTCAGTGTTTCATACTTTTGACGCGTATTCAGAGTGGTTTGGACAAAGCCGATGGATTGACAGTGGCCTTTCTCTGAAAGCAGAGTATGAATTTTGCTCAATAGGGAATGAGATTTGCTCTCCGCTTTCATTATGGKTTTTTTTCAGCTGGGTTAATTGTGGGCAGAAATTGATGTGCCGGGCTGGACAAAGCTGGATGAGAGGAGGCCTTTTAGTGCTCTAATTGAATTCTTGCGTGCAAGGAAACTTTCTGGACTGTTGTGAATTCACAGGCCGATCGCGTCGGGCGCGAAGGATCGGGCGGCCCCGGCGAGCGGGAGYAGCCGGGCTCCGAGCCTGCTCGCGACGCGCTTGGCAGCTGTCTCGGGGATTGCCAGCAGCAAAAAGTCGTGTTTGCTTCGGATGGGGGAAAGGGAAATTGGGGGAGCATCGCTCAGTAAATGCCTTGCTTTTTTGAAGGAGGGTGGTTGCAGGGATGGTGGTGTGCACCGTGAGATGGTGCGYGACTGTTGGGAGTTGGGAGTTGTCGTTGAAGCCCCTAACTCTGAACTAGTACGGCAAAAATAGTTTCTCTGCTTTCTCTACTCACAGTTGTAATGTATTCGGAGGTTACGTTGAAAGTACAGGTCTTCCTCCCTCCCGAGCCTRCTCAGCACAGTTTAACAGCCTGGCCAGACCCAGGCTTGCGTCTTGTTCTAGGAGCATCCTGAATTCTGCCGTAGCTTGCTGCAAAGCACCGGTCAAAACGGAAAAATGACTTGTCCACAGTAAGTCAAACAGTGTCAGTCTGAGCCTCCTGATCAGGCGAAAAGGACCATTTCCGTGTCCCTTGTGTGCCTTTTGCAGGGCACTTACCTCTCTGGCTGCACTACTTTGCGAGTCAGCCCCTGCAATACAGAGAAGGGCTGTAAATATCCATCAAGCAACACTTTTTTTTTTCCTTAGTTTCTCCCATCTTTGCTTACTCTGTGGAGTAGCTGTGAGTTCACACGTTTCCAGCACATCAGAAAGGTCAGTCCTTTGCACAAAACTGGCGCTTGAGACATGGTTCAGTTTCCAGCTCTGTTTCAGGCTCCTTGTGTAATTTTGGGCAACTTGATTATTTTTTTGTTCTTCATCTCCCCATCTTGAAAACGGGGGAAAAACTTTATTCTATCATGGCTTTTTTTTCTTTTCTTTCTTTCTTTCTTTCTTTTTTTTTTCTTTTTTTTTTATGGTGCATGTGAGCAGCTGAGGAGAAGAGCTAGCTTTGAATGTGTTTGGATGCAGTGCTTAGCAAATTGGCGATCCAATTAGTTGTCATTATGGTAATTCAAAAAAAGTAAAAACAAGCACTTGTTACTCCAAAATGCCCGGCTTCCTGCAGCACTATCAGATCATCGTACACAAGGTTATCATAGCACTCTAATTGTTACAGGCTTATTAGTGTTACAGATACTGTCAGCACAGAGGATCCTCTGGGCTTCCCACCCAGATACCCTGGCTGGAGGCCAGCACGGGTATCTGTTGCGCTTTTGCCAAGCTAAACCTTGTTCCTGGCTTCAAACTCTTTAATTCTCCTTTTGCTTCTCAGTTAATTAGGTTTCCTTAAAACAGACAGCTTCAAGAGGTGGAACGTTTATGAAAGCTTGGTGTTGTCATGGGGTGCTCAGCGCCGTGCACGTACCTGACCAGCTCCTGTCAACCATATGGCCCATCCTATTCCAAGGGGCTGAGGGTGCTGGAGAGATATTAAGCTCAAAATATACTAAAGCAAATAAGTGACATATATTTCATGGSGGCCTTCAATATATTTACATGAGGCTAAGCTTTTGGGTAGATTCAAAAGAGGATTTTTGGAGCAGCTCTGYCTGTAGCCAAATGCTTGTCATTGGCCATCATGGCGCTGGCTGTACGGTGATGGTAGGACATGGGTCTTGCTGTGTGTGCAGTACGCTGCGTGTTCTGGGCTGTTTGTGACCTACTTTTGAATGTTCACGCTTTTACCAGAGTGCTGTTAAAGGAAGTGAGGCAATGTAACCACCGATGCTTTGTCTAGAAGCTTGGTTTTGTCCTATTGCTCGTGTGGCTTTCCAGCGGTGGTGGTCAGCCAGCTGGAAGGCCAGTCCAGACCTGTAGCAGTGCATCAGACTTGGAGAARAAATGAAACATGGCTCCATGTATGCTTGGCCTGAGCTTTTCGAACGTGTCTAGGGGGTTTAGGGCATGATGGAAAAACTGACTGTGGAGGGCAGGGATGAGAAGGGCTTTGCTGCGATACCGGAGGTGTCATGYCTGGTCCYGGGCTGCTGCTGCCCGCCTCTTCCTTGCCGCCCTGCTCTCAAGCTGCTGCTGGAGCTGCCCTCACCCCCCTGTCAGGGCAGAGAACCCTTTAGAAAGCAGAAAGCAAGGAAAGAAATCAATCCCAGGAAGACCTTCTGCTTCATTCGGGCTTATTTTGCCACCACCTTTGTTTTGCTAAGCGTGCAGGCTGGTGTCTGAGCCTGTGTGCACATCCGTGCCGCGGACCCCTTTGCTGAGCTAGGCAGCAGCCCAGGACTGATTCAGGGGCTCTCTCGTGCCCACAGTCTTGCTTYTTATTAATATGTGCAGTAATTCATCATGGACTAATTAAGCAGCTCGATTTGTAAAAGAGGAGTAAGGGAATTGGGTACAGGGCATTTGTTTAACCAGTACAGCGCAGCAGTTCRTTTTGGGCAGCGGACCGTTGTGAATCCCGCTTTCCCTTTGATGCTAGCAGCGAATCTCGTGAACGGGGCCGTCGGCAGCGYGGATGCTCCTTGGTGTTACTCTGTCACTGCATTTCAGATAACAGACTTTGAACTAATCTGGAGATTTGCCGTTCAGAGCAATGGAAAACGCTTTATTTTCAAGGTGACACAGTGCCGCTGAGCTTCGCCAGCTACTCTCCAGCCTGGGAACTGCCAGCTTTAAGCTCTGAAATTCCCCATGCCAATCATGCTGCCTGCCTCAATAAATAAAGCAGCCCATCTCCGTTTTGAACAGCTTGTCTCTTAAGCAGCTTTAGTAATCCTGCAACTTTGCCCAAGTGAACTGAACTCGTGCAGAGTGCCTGGCTTCAGATGAATTTGTGTGTGGCTGAGATACCAAGAGATGACATCTCATTTCATCTAAAACCTGTCCTGGAGATTGAAGTGGTCACAAATGGTCATAAACTTCTTCTAAAACCTTCTCCAGAATGTAAAAGCCCAAACCTCCAAACCTTTAGAGGATGTAAAATAGTCACTAATTTACAAGAGTGTRGCTGGTTTATCAGGGGRRRAAAAAAAAGCAAAAACCCACTCTTCCAGTTGTTTTAATCCATTTATCTGACAGTGTTTGGAAGTGAAATGGCAGGAGAGAGCCTAATGTGGAACTAGCCTGGAAGAAGGGACAGATGATGATGAAGCGGAGAGTCTCTAGTGCTGCTTCTCATAAAACTGCACTCAGCTCTTGTGAAAATAGCTGAGATGGTGAGAAAAGGAGCAGCACAGCTGGCAGTACTCACAGGAGGAAAGGGCCCCAGTTACTGTTATGTACAGCAAATTTTGGGTTGAAAAGGGATACCAGCAAATATCCCAAAGCTGTCCTAATACGAGCTCTGCTTAGAAGCCATACTCCTAATGGTGTGTTTATCCAAATTCTTTTGGTAGCTTCTGTCAAAGCAGCAATCCTGATTGATTTGTCTGCTRTGTAGTGTCTTGCATACATCATGTGGGCGTCCATTGAAAATTACATTTTGTTTACTTGCATTTAAGAGACAATCTGTTTCCACAAAACAGATGTAAAAAAAAAAGTTAGCAAGTAAGAAAGTAAAATTCTCTTTACCAGGGTAGACATGTGGAATAACTGGCAATCGTAAGCGTATACCTGCACTGCACATGGAAAATATTTTGACAATTCAAACGAAAAAGCAGACTGTGGAGGCTGTKKTTTCTTTYTTTCTTCTTCTTSTTTTTTTAAGAACTAATTTCTAATGAACCATGATGTGCAAGTTGGCTTTGATTGTTGGCTTAATGGAATCAAGAGAACTCAATAATATGTCTCAGGTTTGGATAAGAGAGAGGAAAATTGCTCCCAGCACTTCTATGCTTAAGAAAAAAACCAAAAATCATCTCTCTGTGATGTCTTATGTATAATATATTGTCAGTCTACTATTTAAGTGTAGTTTTGGTAGAGCTGATTGAGACTTCGTAGCTCAGAATGGAGATTCAGGAAGACTGGAACAAATTCTTTTATATTGTAATTTCCTTAAAAATAAAAGAACAAAAATACAAGAGGGAATCTGGCTGATTTTGAAGGATCGCCCGCAGTGATCTGTGCTGACATGCAGGGAGTCGAGCAAAGGTGGCAGGTTACCTGCACGGATGAACAAGGAGCTCCTGACAAAACTCAGACATAAAAGCAGGAAGTACAAATGGTGGAGGCAGAGTCAGGACACTCAGGAGTAGTACAGAGACTGTCTGAGTAGGCAGAGACAGGAAAGCCAATGCTCACGTGGAGTTGAATCTGGTGACCGATGTGGAGGGCAACCAGAGGAGCTCAYACAGGTAGATCATCAGCCTAGATGATCAGCCTAGACAAGAGAAGGCTCAGGGAGATCCTATCCATGTGCATAAATACCTGATGGGAGGCAATAAAGTAGACAGAACCAGTCTCCTGTCAGTGACAGGACAAGAGGCAATGGGCACAAATTGCAATACAGAAAATTCCATTTAAACACAAGAAAAAAGTGGGATTTTTTTAACTGGGTGGGTGGCCAGACACTGGAACAAGTTGCTCAGAGAGGTTGTGGAGCCTCCATCTTTGGAGATGCC
The DNA here is from genome assembly GCF_003343005.1 of Rhea americana. Classification (NCBI taxonomy): domain Eukaryota; kingdom Metazoa; phylum Chordata; class Aves; order Rheiformes; family Rheidae; genus Rhea; species Rhea americana. Next base: position 490,849 of record NW_028185950.1, on the reverse strand, counting down.
CCAAAGCCAACTGAGTATGGTCCTGAGCAATCTGTTTTAGCTGACCTTGTTTTGGGCACTGGAGTTGGACTCCAGAGGACCCTTCCAACCTCAAAGACTCTGTAATTCTGCGAAAAACAGAAGCAAAGAAAGCCAACCAAAGAAAGCCTATGGGCTTGGGTTTTTCCAACATTTGAAAAAAACCGAACTTCTCCTGTTTACAGTGCATTTTCATTTTGTAGTTTTGAGTAGTATGAGGCAAAGGAAGATGCTCATAGTTGATACAAGCATTTATCAGCTTTCTGATGCCTTTTTTGTATACATACATATGTGTATATATTTTTATATATATATATATATATATATATATATATATATATGAATGTGTATTTTTTCAATGCTGTACCTTCTAGAAGAGGTGAACACTGAGACATAGTACAAATAAAAATTTGGGAAGTCTCTACAGTCCTCTCCTAGGCTGCATCTCTTCCATGGGACATCTGTGTTCACCAGCAACTTTCAGATTTACTAAGGGTACCTAGTAAAGGAGAGACTGGCGGTGCTCCTTTGCTCAGCTGGATTGAGTCAAGACAACAAAAACTTCCAAACAGTGTACCAGTACACTAGGGGATAAACATTTATGGAGCAATTGAGAATTAATCTTCAAGCTCCCTCATCTGCTTTAGATGCTGATAATTCTCTCCCATGCTATTTTCAGCASGAAGGCCTATTAGCTCAAACAGTCTACAGTTCCTTCATAAAATTGAACAACAGAAGTTAATCTTTTCCCTTTCATCTCTGTTTCTGTACTGGTTCAGAGCAATAGCTTTGTAGGTTTCCACCCTTTTTAACGTGCCAAGCATTTCCCTATCTCTTTATCTTCTATTTTCCTTTATGTCSTTATCCTCCTTCTTGAGAGAGCCTCATTTGCAGAACCACTGTGCTGTAGATGCAGAACAGCTAGTTTGAGAAGTTTTAGCAAAGTAGTTATCTGCAGATTAAGTAGAGATAATAAACTACTCTAGTTTTATCTGCTTTTGCTGCTTGTTAATTGGTGTGGCAGAGAAAAGGGGGTTTTATGTTTTCAGTGACCGGGGAGCTGGTAACTTGCTTAATCTTACAATCTTAGTTGTTCCAGTCTTATGACTCACAGCGGAAAGGAAAAAGAATATCTAAAAGATCACAAAGAGATAGCAGCCGAACAGCTTCTCCCCCTCCTTCTCAGGATAAAATCAAGCCAAASATGCAAGTTGTCACGCCAGCCCCAAGCACTGCAGCGCACGGGCTGTGGGTGGGGGGCAGGCATCCTTGGAGGCAGTTGCTTGCTSGCTCTTTCCATCTGCAGAACAGGGCTGTGCAAGGCTCTGCTGCAAGGCACCCACTCCCACCTTACCTGCCTTGTCAGGGTGGCAAGCAAGCAATTCCCAGTTTCACCCTGTACTGGATTCTGGGATGACTTGTTACCCCCTTCTATGCAGAGTCATACTKAAAGCAGATCACTGGAATGATTTGTTTCAAAATACTCAAAAATATTCACGTGCCTTATTCTTGGGTTCAGAAGGTGTCTTCAAAGCTGCATTCTTCCTGGTGACTGCACTGTGTGTGTGCAATTGGTGCTTTGGGAGCATACTGGGTTGGTTGCGTGCAGGCAGCTGCTTGCAGCAAGGTGCAGGAAGCATACGCTCTCGTTTTCCCTCTGCTCGAGATGTGTCCTGCTGAAAGGATATGTTGATGGTTGCTGCACCCAGCTCTTTTCTCCTCCTTTTAGGCCTCTTGTAAAAATCCTGTTGGAAGGAGTTAAGGAATTTCTTCCTCCTCCCTTGTAGCCATTTGCACTTAATTATTTTTATGGAAAAGCAGTAATGTTTTGCAGATGGCAATGGAAGAACCCTCCAGGAATGTGCCTTTCATTTTGGATGGGCTGCTTTACCGTAGTTTGAAGCCAATAGAGTTAAGAGTTGGAATGAAAACACGTGAGGCTGAGCAGGGACTGCTGAGCCTGATCTGCTCAGCTTCAGATTGTCCTGTCCTTCTTTGCCTTGGTGGGTTCTTGTCTCAAAGTGCCTGGAGTAAGGGAGTTCCTAGCCTGTCTCTGAATTTGCCCATCTCAGCTGCAAAATTCAGCAAAGGGGCTTCAGTGAGTGCAAAAGGGAGGGTGCCYGTTAACAAGGATTAACAGTTCAGCCCTTAAGATTCAAGGTTCATTGCTTAAGGTGTTTTGTTCACCAATTATCTCAGTTCCTACCATTTCTTGCAGTCCTCAGATGAGTCACAGCCTCAGTTTTGAAAGATATTTTCTTCAAATGTTAGCCTGCACATTTCCTGCTGTTTTATAGATTTTTGCCACTTTTTTTTTTTTTTTTATGTTGTAACAATTGCGCAGAGGAGCACCGAAGCCTATAATCACTTGGCCAGCTATTGCCACGACAGCGTGAATCTCATGGTGACTGGCTTTGTGCAGTGATTGGCTTTGTCCCTGTAGTTATAGCAGTGGGTGTGAGGAGGCTGTGTGTGCTGAACAGCTTTGGTAACCGAGGTCCTCTCTCTCACAGCCACTGTGAGAAGTCTTTTCTATCATGCAGCATCACTGTGAGGGAGAKTCCTCTGCAACAGAGCCACAGAGAAGTTGGTATTTCATCCTGGTTAGTTGTCCAGCCGACTAGCGCTAGCGGAGAGCCTGGCACCTCTTGCGGATGTGGCATCAGGAAGGGACTCTTCTGTCAGTGCCCATCTTTCTCCATCGATGGTGAAGGAAGCCCAGGTGGCCAGCTGAGACTAGATGCTTCTCTTCTGAGCGGCTAAACAAAATAAGCTGTAGCTTATAATATAACTTATATAAAACTTTTGTGCAAYGAATCTCTGCTTTTGGAAGTAATTTGAAAAAAAAAGAGGTTTGATTGTAGGCTTCCAAGGAGCAAGGAGTTCTAGGCAGGGTGTTGTTTCCTCCAGGGGTGCCAGTGTGGTGTGTTGCTGCTGTGCACATCTGGCACACGTGTGGTGTCCCAGGAGAATGACCGCAGTCTCCTTCCTTGTGTCATGGCTAYAGCCACCCTTGAGAGGTGAAGTCAAGCATTAACCTCACTCAGATCTACCTCCAGATCTTCCTTTTTGCATCCATGTTCTTGCTTCCTTTAAATTAGTTGCTGCTGTCCTTTTCGTCTACCTCAGCTACAATGGCAACAATAATATCTTTTGTGTGATGGGCCAGTATGTTTCTAAGTCTKTTATTTGGAGGAAAATTTTAGATTTTGACAGGTTTCAGAAGAATTTTCTTTTCTAAGTTAATCTACTTATTCTGTGTAATGAGGTCCTAAGAACAGCTTGAGCTTCTTCCTCGCGGACTAGATGCTTTAGTCCTTATTCAACGTCTGGTGAGGTTAACAGGAATTTTTTCATTGATTTAAGTGGGCATTGCCTTAGGCCCAAAATGTGTCGTTGCAAAGAGGCACACGGCAGAGCGTGCTCTGCTCYGGAGAGCCAAGAACGTGGGGCATGCCAACCTTGAACAAAGTGCTTCCTAAATAGCGTCGTGCGGGGATGAGCTGTGTGCAATTCATCTTGCCTATCTGGAAGTGCCTGTCAGTGTCTAGCCAAATGTCTGGGCTATTGCTGCCGAGTGGAGGGAGACCAGTGCCTTTGAAGGATGATTCATCCTGCCCTGACATCGATGGGGTGAAGCTCCTTGCGGAAACACGTTTCTACGTGAGCTAGAAAAAGCATAGGTGATGAGCCTGGGCTGGAGATCTGTCTATTAAAAGCCTGTGTGGGGGGGGGGGAGAGATGTTCCCTCATAAAAACTCTTTTTTCTGCTTTAATTTAATGCAGACTCAAACAGAGAGTGAATGACTGGAGTTATATTAGGAATAGCTCAGAACTGGCCGTGAGTTTTAGGGAAGATTGATGAGCACGTGCAAATTAAGGTGGTTGGCTTGACGATCGCTTCATGCTTTGCAAACCAACACTGTCAGGATTAAAGCTTTGAGTTTAGATAAAGTAGAATTCAGGTCTACATTAAATGCTTCCCCCCGAGTCGCGGCCCCCACTACAACCGTGGTWGAATGGCGTTCACGTGGCAGCTGCTGCACTTCACAGCTTGCGTGCTGAGATAATCTGTCCCGGACTTGGGTGATAGCTCTGGCCAAGGGGCAGGCACAGCTGCAGCCAAATCTCAATTGCTTCCCCATCTCCCAGCCTGCAAGGATGAACAATGTTAGTCTTATGGATGCCAAAAAACACTGTAAGCTGGTCATGAAAATACTTCACGTCAAAAAACTTTCAGTGCTTTCTTTTTGGAGGGAGGGAGAAAAAGCAGCAGAGGAATGGGTTGCAGCTTTATTTTCTTTGTTTGGTGCATGAAAACTTGGATTTTCTTTGTTTGGATTTGGGAAATTTCACACGCTACYGGCGTGAAAATGAAATACAGCAACGTTTTGATCAAAGGCTGTGCGCTATGAATCCCCTAAAAGAAAGACTACGATCTCATTGTCTTAAACAATTGTTCTGCCTTTTGGAAGGGCATAAATACTGCTTAACTGCTGATCTGCAGAGTGTGGGGTGCAACCCTTGGCAACTCATAAATTAATTACTACCTTTAAACCATGCATTTGCTTAACAGTTGCTATTAATTCATTTTAAGAGATTTTACAGACCTGGGAAGAAAACCAAGTTGCTCTGCCCTCGTCTCTAGATTCCACTGGCAGCACCAAGGCATAAGATACGTTTTGATCGGCACGTGTATGTGACCTAGTAATACATGGTCTCGCCAACGATGGATGAAATCCCATCCCTCTCCTCTGCGTGTGAAGCTTAAGAGAAGTAAAAAGCAGCTGTTGTTAGAGTGCCTTGACACTGACCCCGCTGGCTAAGTAGTTAATTGCTGGCTTGGTCAGACGGGTTTGGCTGCTGAGCATCCATCGGAAGACGTGGCGTGCCTGTGCTCCCAGTGTGCCAGCAAAATCCGTGCAATAGCAGGCCAAGCCAGAGAGACTCCAAAAGAGCAGGATCGGTGTTTCTGTCTGTTGTCCTTATCAGAGAATAAAAGGAGATTTCCCACCTTCAGTATTTTTCACGATCTGTTGAGTTCCTGGTATCTGGCCACCTCAGGGCTCTGGCTCCTCGGCAGGGTGCCTGCYGTGGACATCTGTGCCTGCCCGGTTCCTTACTGACGCCAAGGTGGGCTTGAGCGGCCGGCCGGCCCAAAGCTCAGGGCAAGTGTGAGTTTTTAGGCAGCAGTTTGCCCTAACCATCGTCGCCCTTCCTCCAGGTTTTCCTATAGCAAGCGGGTGTCAGAGAAACACAGAGCATGAGGGTCTCTGGGAGAACCGAGTTGAATCCTCCCGCTCTGGTGCAGGAGTCTATCTCCAAGTAATTACACAGAGATCAAAACAGCCAGTGGCAAACTTTGCAGTTCGAGTTCAGGTTCTCATTGCAGGCTGCGAGAGGATGCGTAGCTCTAAACAGCTCTAAAGACACTTAAAAGCACCCAAACCACAACAGGTAGACTATAGCACAGGAGAAGAAGGTAAGTTATTATATACTTTGCAGATGCACACCAAACCCTATTATCCTTGTGGTATCGTGTAACATTAATAACAGCAAGCAGCGTGTGTTTGTAGTTGCAATGTGTGTCTGCGGTGCAGAGACCTATCTGGTGGCAGTTAGCCTGATCGTTTCTTCCCTGGCGATGCTAAAGGCTTAGGTGGCCACATTGACCCTGAGCTGGGGCAGGTAGGAATGAAAATAGATGCTCCACGGTGGTGCTTTCAGCAAGGAGCTGATTATTCAAAAATAGATGGGAACCACTAGATTATGGAAGGACAATCTCTCTGTGCTCAGACAGAAAGGTAAAAATCCATAGAAATGCCAAGGAGTCGAGGAGACCATCAGCCTTTCTTGATCTAGAGYATCCAAAGTAATAGCAAGGACATGAGCAGCCAGGCAGACCTTTGCTCTTTCTCCAGCACGATGTACGTAACTGGGCTTGACGTGCACCAGCACTTGCTTGCTTACAGGAAAGAGCCATGAGGAGCTTCTAGTTAAACTAATGGACCAGAGCTCAGAGATCCTCCACAGACCCATAGMTGTGGGCCTCTGAGGAGCAGATCCTTTTGCACCTGAATGAATCTGTTTATCTGAAAGTTTTGTGATCGCATTCTGGTTGAGATGTCTGCCCTGGTCTGCAACGGTGGTGTTGCACCTCTCGAATGACCTGCAACTGAGTTCTACGCGTGGGACCACCGTGCTTGCAGTTGATATAAGGCTGTTGAAGTGGATGTAAGCGCTTCCATTTGCTGTTAGGGTTTGGCTCATACTTTACAAAGGTGCTTTGAAGCTGAGCCAGAATGTGGCCCTGTCTTCATTTTGTAGGGAGCCTGTATTTTGTTCAGACAAATAATTGTATTTTCATCACTTTCAGATCTGAAGGGGCAGCCCAGTGACTTTCAGTTAAAAACAAATCCCCTGACATGCTGCTTTGACTTGCAAAACTTGCAGAAAGACCAGCTCTTCTCCTGCATGCCCTGGCTGCAGCAGAGGGATGCAGAAGAAGGACCCACTGCTCAGCCTCTGGGTCTGCAGCAACTGGCAGGTTTTTTCAGGCCTGTGGTTCAGAAAATTTGGAGACAGCACTGTGGGAGACATCAAGATGGAAAAATTTGATTTTGGGGGTTTTTTTCAATCTCTTGTGGTTTTGTGTATTTACAGAAAAAAAATACAGAAATTGTGGCATTTGTCATTTTAAACTCTTAACAAAACTGGGAATGCTGATGAATCAGTTGATTAATAACAATTGGTGTTGATATCTAAACAAATGAATGTGTGAAAAGGAACTGAATCATCATGTCATTGTGACCTGAAAACGTAGCATTGCTTATTGTCTAATTTTTTTCTAATTGTTCTCTTTATAAATTCCAGTTTCCAAAACTCATTATTTCCATTTGGTGTTTGAAATGCACTTMAAAAAAAATCAAATTCTTTCCAGAAGTGAGGTTAAAAATATTTTAGTTGATGAGAACGTTTTAGTTTGCTAAATCTGAAATTTTGTTCCAATTGCAGCTTTCATGCTATAATTTTTTATGAGTTTTGGACTTAGTGCAAAAGAAGAAATAGAAATACTCCATTCTGATGATGTTTAAGTGGAACTTAATCTATTATCTTGAAATGCTTTGTTTCCTTTTTGGCTGAATCTTGCTAAAAACACCATATTCCAAAGTTTAGGGGGGAAAAAAGTTTTAAATACTCTTGGCATATCTCTGTTTTCAGATATGACCAGACCTTTATAGGCTGAATTCACAGCAAATGCCTATAAGCTAAAAGCATTGGAATAAAACAATGCACTTTACCTGTGTGTCATTCGTATTCATTGTGTRATAGAGTTTTCTGGAGCGAAGCTTAGTGCACACATGCCATAGCTCTGTTATTGAAAATGTGTCCTCTGCTCTTCATACTGGTTTTGTAGCCCCTATAATTTAAAAGTAATAAAGTAGAAGTAACTGCTTAAGGATGAATGTTATTAGTACTGGTSCACCCTTCAATAGGAGACTTCGTATTAGGAAGCAGAAGTTGAAATGAGACATTTTCTGTTCTGTAATTTTGTCTGTGGAGGATTTCTTTTTAATCTTGGTTTAATGAAATCTAGCTCACGATGTGTAAGTGGCTGTCAGTGTCTGGAAGAGACAGAAGTAAAACTTGAGCTGTGCTCCAGAATGGCACTCATCTTTTCCGGTCTCTCAAACCCAAACAACTGAGTAGTCTGGCCTGGCCAGTTGTTCAGACTTGCTCCTGTCCTTCTCTTCACTTGTCTCTTCACAGCCGTGCGGAGCTCCACAAGCCACCAGAAGGCCCTACAGAAAAGGTCCCCTTGCCTTTCCCATCCATGGTTTGTCAGCACCACAGGTAACAGGTGATGTTCAACAGATTTAGGCCACCTGAGATGCTGTACCATCCCACCTGCACCTTCACCACTTAGTTTTCTGGTCCATCTATGCCCTTCCCACATAGCCTGGCTTTGTACAAGGATGCCTCTGTGTGGTCTCCAGACTCTTGGTAACTCTCACTCTTCATCTTGTTTCCCTGAAACCATGCTCCCCATCTCTCCTCAGCTGCTCTCCCCAGAGAGCTGACTTAGAGGAGCTGTAGTAGCACTGAGCAGCAACCCAGCTGTGCCAGCCAGCCTATGTAAGATTTCCTATCTTCTTAYATGAAGCTGCTTGTATGAAGAACTCTAGGTCTTCCCAGGACTCTCTGCTGTCTGACTGTAGCTGAGGGACAGGAGTGCAATTCACTCCTCTTTAGGAGCTTGGCTTTCTTCCCTGGCTCATCCATCCAGCCCACTCCAAACTTGGGGCAGCTGGAAGGAGAAGGGATGGAGGAAATGGCTTTACCACAGGGCACTGAGTCCACAGCACAGATGTGTAATGGTGTCACAGATATTACTCTGCAATGYTGGGACCATAAAAGCCTGCAGAGGCCCTGAGCAGTCCTGTTTATAAAGATGTCTCTAGAGTTTTTGGTGGAGGCATTTGCAAAGGGAAAGTCGGAGAAAGTGTGATCAGGCTGTGTGGCGTGGTGGTCGCACTYTGTGTGTCACACTGGACATGGATGGTACTGCTTGTGCTGCCAGTTCTCCTCTCGCAAAAGGCTTCACTGGAGTTGGGCTTTCATGATGTTCCTGAGAGCAGTCCAAAGCTGGACAGCTGTGGACCGTGCAAGGATCTGCCTGGGAGGGGGGTGGTGGTGGTTACCGCTGCATGGGCAGCCTGAAGGCAGCTCAATTATGGCAGAGATGGAAAACAGCAATTTTGACTTGAAGACAAATTTCTACAGAAAGCAATGTTTTCTGTGCTGTTCCAGGCTTCAGCTGAAAAAGTATAAATATTCTCTGTGGAAATGTCTGATGAGAATATAATCACCATTTTCATACTTCATACTTCTGGTGCTTTTTGAAGCTCTCAGTTGCAGAAAATGATAATTGGTTTCTTCGTGTTAGAATAAAATATCTGAGTATGTGTATACATAAGTATGGATACACATAAATAAAAACATTCTTTGTTTTCACCTACATGCTTCATTGGGGGAAAAAAAWTTGTTATGAGCTCTCGTTATTGCTCTCTAATAGCTATTCAGGTGRCAGTCTGTCTGAAACTAGCATTGTGGAATTGTATCACTTCCACTGCAGTTATTTCTAATTGGCAAATCAAGGACAAGGGAAGTCAGGGGAAGAAGGGTAAGGACAGTGCTCTCATTATTAAAATRCAGTCTTAAAATTGCGCCGTGTGGAACGAAATGTACTGCCACTGGCCAGGCTTACYGCACCTTCTCATGGGATTGAGGGCATTATTCTACAGAGGTGAGATCTTCTTTCTGTGTTTTTGAGAAGTTGAGTAGTGATTTTAGACAGGGATGTAATATAAAAATAGGAACCAGTGGGTATTAGAAGTTCTTAAACAATGKTTATGCTTCTGGAGACCTAAAATAGAGATCCTTAAAATCTGTTATATGTTTACTAGGACCTTAAGGATAACAGCATCAGGGAGAGCACAGAACTGTGGTAGCCACACATGAATAAATACTATACTAGCAGGTTAAAGCATATAAAGGTGTTAGCRTTTGTTATTACTGCTGTTTATGTTCTGCACATTTCATGTAAAGTAAATAATATTAGCACTTAAACTTTATAAATAAATTGATGAACTAAGTCTAGCATCCATTCAGAGGTTCTTTGGCTTATTTTGCTCCAAAGACTTCRCATAAAGCTCTTGCAACTAAGTGGTATAGGACTTTGGGGAATGACACTTCTTACAAACTTCCAACACAGCTTAATTCATCTCARAAATTTGGCTGTGCAGAAAAACACTAATTTTGCTCCATATCTGATTTCCTTAAGGTTTATTTTTGGTATTTGGCAATACGCCTTTGTTGCACAACTCTCTTCTCAYGATCCAGCTTCTCTGCTGTTATAACTTTACTGTAGGTCTTTGATCAGTTGAAGCAGAGAAATAGTTGACCTTTAAAAGACTCCTAGCCCGTGTTTTGCTTGTCCACCAAACTGTTGTGCTTATAGACCCTAGCCACAGGTAAGATCCTCATGTGCTATTTGTGACATGCAGAAAGAAGAATATGTGTCCTGATCCATCTCATCCATGTTTAGCTGTTTAAAAGCTAGATGTGTAGTCTAACCTACTCAGTTGCCTGCCTTAAGTTGAATCACATGGTGGATGTTCCTGTCTCCTCCTTGGTCTGAGGAACCTAGAATACACCTTAGACTAGACTGGTGCTTTTCAGCCTGGGATCTATGGGCCTTGACTGTCCAGAAACTATTTTAAAATATCTGTCAACGGTATAAGAAAAATAAATTCTCATATACTGAATGGTAATCTAATTTTGAGAAATATGTGAAGAGGGCTTYACCTCAACTGGAAAATTTCAAAGCACTCAAATACAAGAAAAGCTTGAAGAACACAATAGTAGATATTTAAGTTTTAGGTGGCTCCAAGTGTCCTACTGTACAAAATTATGATTTCTTATATTCCAGTATCTTTAAGGGGCTCTAGCTGAGATTAGACTGCTATGACAACAGGAGCCACCCACAAGTGTAATACCTCTCTTTTCATAAGATTATATCTCAGTTAGACTGCACAAGTCATAGAAGGGGAGAACAACGGGTTTAGCTCAGTTAGAGCGTGGTGCTGCTGATGCTAAGGTTGTGGGTTCAGTCCCCGTATGGTCTATGCTGAGGGTTGGACTAGATGATCTCCAGAGGTCCCTTCCAACCTTATGATTCTATGATGATAGCACAGAAATACCTTGTCAAGCTGGTCAGTRAAAGAATCAAGACAATATTTCATGCTTTCTCTAACCTAGCCTCATGATATGCTCACTGTGAGCTCCGTACATCTGACTGAAGCACCTCAATACAGAAGCTGTAGAATAATTTAGACTGGAAGGAATCTTGAAGTGCTGTAGTGCTACGTTATGCTCAAGGCCTAGCTTCAAAGTTGGATCAGGTTTCTCAGGATCATGCCCAGCTGGGGATGGAGGCTCCACAACCTCTTGTGGGTCCTGTTCCAGTGCTGAATTCTCCCGTCCTCCTGCATCRTGACTGCATAGGATGAGTCTAAGGGTATGTTTTGCTCTTCACAATAGTGCAGATAGTTTGAAATCAAAAGACTGTTACAGAGCTACAGCTTGCTGTGTGCTGTTTTGTAGGGTGCATGCAGGAGGGAAGAAGACAGCTCAGTGGGGGCTGCACAGCTTGCAGCCATGCACTCAGCCAGCTGGTACCATAGGGGCTGGCAGGGTACAGCTCACCTTCTCACTCCTCTGCTCCCTGACATAATGCCAGAATTGCTTTGTATGTATTTCTGCAGGGGAAAATYAAGGAACTTGGGTTATTACAGTTTTATTCATAAGCATAAACAAAAATATGAGTACCTTGTTGGCTGTGTGTCCATGTGTTTTATGTTTTGCATAAAGCTCCCACATGGAGCCATCAAGAGCAGCTTACTGAGTCACAGCAAACTTTTTCTTTGGTGAAGCTTAACCTTCAGCCAGCACTCTGAGCAATGGCCAGATGCTGTAACGGCACGAAGACCCAAGTAGCATTCTCTTCTGGGAAAGATGATCAAAGTGGCATCCTAATATAGCAGCTTGTGCTGCCTTTTCTGCACCTAGGCAGCCAAGTTGTGCCCAAGTCATCCAGGGAGAGCACTGAGTTAACGTTTCATTTGAGTCTTGCTGCTGTTAAACTCCACTGAACGAGCACTGCAGCAAGCCAGCGTTTGCTACATGAAAAATCATTAGCTGTGATGCTCAGCAAAGCAGCGTCCATGCTGTGACCAGACCCCAAAGTAAACAGAAATAAATGAAGCGGGCTCCTTGTGGCTCAGGTTTTGGAAGTGGGAGAGCATTGCAGCCTGCTGCTAATGGAGTCTGCAAGCGACAAAGGTAATATTTCAAAACCATTTTGATTGCTACTCTGGCAGTTTGATCCTGCAGATCGAGGGAGCAATTTGCAATGTGGGTTATAAGTGGGCTTAACGTGAAGAAACATATTTTTGTGCGGCTGCAGAAGACGGTTTCCTGGCCCGGTGGGGGGACAGAAGGACTCGCTATGGCAGCAACAGAGCAGTGACCAAAAGTGCTTTTGTTCAGAGGAGCCAGGTAACTGAAAGTAACGTGATAGTAAATAGGTGCTGCCCTTGCTATTTTTGGTTGAAGTAGGTTTACAAATTGCTTAGGCTGGCAGGTTTGTCAGAAGATCAGGAGGATTTTTTTCAGGTACCCTGTGAATCTTTAATTATTATAAATAATCCAAACCTCTAAGTTSACCATTGATAGAGAAAAGAAGCTTTTGGTAAAGAAGATCCAGCTGGGAAACTCTTGGCTGTATTTCCCTCTTTCATGCCACCAACACAAGACCCTTTGTAACATGGAAGGTGTAATGCATAGCATGCAAATCTGTCCGTGATACTTCTACCCAAGGCCATGTGAATGGTCTTAAAAGGCGGACTTTAAAGAAAAAAAAAAAAAAAAGGAACGAGAGAAAAAGAGAAAAACTACGCCTTTGGCAAAAAGCTACTGCTGTGGCTGCTTGCAGAGACAGGCTGAAATCCTGGCTCTGATAAAGAAGATGCGAGTTGCGCTGTTATCTCAGGGAGGGATGGCTTCATGTTTGAAAGCCAAACAAGCCTTAAATTGGGATTAGATTGTACAGGAGCAGTGTTAATTAACATTAATGCTCATAAAAATAAAGTGCAGCTCTTGTTTGTAGGCTGTGGTGGGTACAGTAGGAAGTAAATACCACTCTGCCAACTCTACTTTCCTGCATCAGGCGTGTTTTTATTTCCATCCCTTTCCGATCTGTCACCACTGACCCTACAGCCTCCATCGTCTTGCCCGTTGCTTTGGCATGAGAGTTGAGGGGTTGAATTCCTGGCTTCCACGAGTGCATTCAAGTCCTCTGGAGTCATTCGGTGTATATCCGCATCAAGGAAAATCAGTGGTCTCCGTCARTCCAAAATCTAACAGTGAATACCARCCCTGGACGTGTGCTTAGGAAGCTTTGGAAGTTGAAAGCAAGGGTCCGGAAGGAGAGCCACCAAGGTATCTTGATGGTCTTGGAGAATTTCATGGACAGATCCAGCAGCTGCGCCACAGTTGCCACCCTAAACACTGCTCCCAAAGACAAGGCGTCCAAAGTTAAAACCACAGCTCCAGCTCAGCTGATTTTCCTATCCTGAAGGGAAATGTTTCATGAATTGGCTAGACTTKAAGGAGTGGTGTTCAACAGATGACAGTGGCTACTGCTATTCAGAGGAGCAGCTGTTAGAAGGTAATTAATCTTGAAGAGCCTTCAGACAGTGCTTTATCTCCCCACGTATCAGAATTTTAAAATAGTTTTTTAACTGAGGTTGAATTCTGTCTGTAACAACCAGTTACCAACAGTTTTGTTGATGATAGCTTCAGAGCCACAGTGATTGCTCGGGCTTTAAACCTTTGCACTTGCTTTGAGTTGCAAAGTGTTCATTATTTTAAAGTATAAGCTGGCTCCACTGAAGAGGGGATTTTAACACTGCCATGGAAAATAAGCAGATGGTAGTGTGAGTGGCAAAAATGTGACAGAGCTGCCCTGGTCCCTAACCATCTGCTTTGGACCTTTTTCAGTGTTTTAAACTTGCTCACGTTGAGTCTGTCTCTAGCAGCCTTGGTGCTGCAAGGGAGAACRTGTTGGGCAATGCCATGCTGCAGCCCAGCAGACTAGGAGTTTTTGCCTTGGACACTCCCTCTTGTCTAACCTTAGATCCACTGAAACATAGCCATAAAGTCCAAAATAGAGTATTTTCCCCAGGAATGGAAATACATAAGGAGACGTTGCCCTGCGGGGTTTGGGATCCTCCTGGCAGAGGGACATCCCTCTGCCTCGGTGGCAGCGGGGAGAGATGACCAGCTCTGTGCAACGGGACAGCCAGGCCCTTTTCCAGGGGAAAATCTCAAACTGAGGTAGAGCTCCTTAGGGAAACCTGACAGTTTKTTGAAACACTATTGTTCAAACTCCTTTCCAAGCCTAATAAATGAGAAAGATTGCAGTGAAAACATCTGAGGGCTTTGAAAACATTGTCAGTTTGGTTTAGAGCACTGACAAGGCATAAAATACCTTGTKTGTGTGTGTGCGCGTGCRTGTGTCTGCACACAGTTATAAGCATTCGCGTTAAATAATAGACACCCCCTCCCATGCATTTACTTGCTATCTATTTGCATATTCTAGTTTTAAGCTCATTAGCTGCTCTTTTTGATGAGTTGAGGAGTTTGCCCAAAGAGGCCAGACTGAGTCGCATTAAATCGTATCTGTCTATGAGAGTCTATGAAAGAGTGCAGCCTCCTTCCATCACATTCTGCATCAGCATTTGATGAGAAGGTATCTATAATTACAGCTAACGAAAGCCACAGTCATGATGCGCTGGAGTTAAGATGCCTGGAAACAGCTCAGTGCTGTCAGCTCGGAAATTGCTCTATCACGCTCCTGCCTCTCTCTGCATAAATAATTCTGTTTCAGAACTGCCACTTTTGGTTAAAACGATAGCTGTTGCTTTCCCCCCACCCCTGCCTTTCCCAAAGCAGAACGGTGTTAGTCTGCAGAGCAGTCTGGGGATAATTTTCTCTGAAGAGTTTTTGCATGAAAAATGGATCAAAATCCTGTTGAACTACTTCCATTTTTTTATTTTTTTGACTTTGTGAGAGACGGTAATAGGGAAATAAGATCGGGATGATTTTGGTATGTTACTGGCAATAAAAAAACCCGACCAACCTCCAAGTACTTTCGGGTCAAATCGTGCCGGTAATTTCTGTATTATTGGGGTATAAAGCTCAGCACGTTCTTCCCGTTCCAGAAGGGTTAGCGCTTACTGTTGCTGCTGTTTTTAGGCGCTGTCCTTTYACGAGTCTGTAATAATCTTTGCATTACGCTATTACAACATGATCGGGTCCTTGTCGTKCTGCCGAGGCAGATCAGATAGAGTTAGCGTGGTGAGGAATATTAGTACTAAACTTATTATGGTGGATCTAGATTTACAGCCCAGGAGCTGCAAAGCACTGCAGCTTTGTGCCTCTGCAGGTGCGCAGTCCTCGAGCATGCGAGAGCTGATGATGCACATCTTTGGCTACAGCTCTGACCAAGGCTGAGAGTTCAGGTGTGAGAGCTTCTCTCTCGTTTTAATAAGCATTTGCAAGATGTGGTTCTAAATCCATATGCTATTCCTCTTTCTATTATTATTATTATTAACTTTGGAAACATTAAGATGGCAAGGATATAGCCCCTTATGCGGTCGCTCTGGTTGCTCCAGTTTAATTTTGCAGCAATTAAAGCAGCAGTCCCAGTACATTTAGAAGCGGAAATTTCCATTTTAGAAGTGTTTCCAAACTAAGAGTACCCAGACACTTGTCATTACAGCTAGTTCTCCCTGTGTTGTCCTTGGTGTTTTACGTACAGCCTCCTGCCAAACCCCTTCTTTAATATTTAATCTTTGATTGGTGATAAAATCAAATCAATATCTATTGTAGCCAGGAATGATGCACTATTTAAAACAGTTTGTGTTGGGATTGCTGCAGAAGCGCAGCATAAATTTTTCATTGGAAAAGCCTCAAGTTTGTGCAAATGCAATTACAGAGTGTACGTATCGTTCTCCTTGAACTGTGGCAGCACAGAGGAATCACTGCTTTGCATTGACATKAAGCTTGCCTTATTCTAACATCTCCAATATGTCAAATGTTAAACTGTTTATGCTCCTTGCACAGTAAGAGACTGAAAACTTTTAACTGTTTCTTTGTATTTCTGTAGTTTTTGCGGTGTAGGATGTGTACCTCTTATTTGGTTTTGGTTTTGTTTTTTCAAGTGGCCACTAGCAATGGAATGAGTTTAGTAGTAGCAGCATAAAAGCTAATAGTCATGTGGGTGTTACTGGTACGACACAACATAGACAGGAACTTGCCAAGAGTCATATCATCCACAAGGATGAAACGAGGCAGAATAAATTACAAAACAAAAAATACCTTAATGTTTTAAATGTGTGGTTTTAAATTATCCCCTTCTCCCACCATCTTGAGTCATGGTCTGTTCAGGAGGGAATATCACATATTTAAGGGATGATACGTAAATACCACAGCTTATCTGGATATATTGCCCAGATGTTCACAGGCAGCATTTCCGTGGCCTCATTAGAGAGAAAACAAATCTACAGATGTAGCGATGAAAATCCTTTCCCTGTTTCTACTGCAGGATGCAGCCTCTCGTCATAGAGGGTTCTAAGATAACTTACTAGTTGATCAGGATGAAGTTGTGTCAGGGTTTCTGGTTTTTGCTGAGCTCCATCAGTGCCAGATCTGCCATGTCCCAAGGCCGACGTGCCGACGGGCATTTCCCTCCTCGTGTACTCAGAAGTGTATCCTCAACCGACTGGTCTGCTTGCGGGGTTGGTTGTAAATACAGCATTGCACCTTTGCTAGTTGCACGTATCCAAATGGCCCCAAAGACAGCATGCTTGCTGCTTTTAGATAAATTCTCCAGCCCTCCAGTCATCTCACGATGTGACCTGTGAAAAATTCAGGTATCCAAGCTAAAATGCAAAAATGCAATCCTCTTCAGGGAGTGTTTGTGAACAGGTGTGGAGATTATAAATRCCATATTCCACTGCAGTGGAAATAAAAAGTTCCCAAACAGAACTGTTTTTTTTCCCCTTTTTTTCTCTCTATATGTCCTTTTTAACCAACTTCCACGTAATCTAACTCTGCTGCTCAGTTCTTGCTGTCGTGGTTCCTATCAGATAACAGCCTCCCCGGTTGCTCGTATCGGCACTTAGAAACAACGATGTAACGTAGAGCATATAATATAGATCATAGATATAATGCCTAGTGCATCCCACCTTGCCGTCTGCGAGAGCTGTGCAGCTCTTGACTGTAACCTGTAAACAGGCATCAGGTAACGACAGGGAGAAGTGTATTTACCAGAACGGACTTAACAGGCTCGCAGCGACGTCTCTCTCTTTCTCACTGCTGCGTTGCTGGAAACCGCTTCAGATGTGGGACCAGAAACGCGTATGTATATAAAAGCATCGTTTGTTCCGAGAAAAGGAAAAATTAGGAAAGATGCCGTATCTCGGAGCCGTAAGAGGGAGCATATGGAGAAACGATTACTGCTTTGCCTTTTTTAGCGCTTCTCAATTGTTTTATTTGGGTCTTTGTTCTGATCCGTTCCTTATTATTTTAGCTGCCCCGGGTAATTGTGTTTTTCCCTTAGCTATGAAGTTGTAAAAGAAAGGAGAGGGGGAGGAAAGATAAGGCAAAGCTGTTAAATGAGAAATCTATTGCTAATTAAGGTACATTTTTGCTAATCACCTTAGAAATGAAGTTACCGGCTGAAAAAGCCTGGAGTTTGTGTAATGAAAGTTCGGCGCATTTCCACCCCTCCCCGTTCCTTTCTGTCACAATGCATCCGGAAATTAAAAGTTTACCTTGCAGACTCATCTTGACACCGTTAGACATCGTGTCGCTTYGCATTAACTGCAGGCAGGCTGTGGCTGTTCTGGGATATATTTCGGTCCAAATAGTTACAATTTGGCCAAGTTAGAAGCAACTAAAGTCAGGAGCTTTTAATGGGAGCTGGCAGCGTTCAGTGCTGGTGTCACTCCGGTCCCCAGCTAGAACACAGTGTTCAGGACCCAAAATAGTCGCTGTCCCTTTTTACTTTATTATCATTAGCGATAGGAAGCGCAGCATTATATAAAGGCAGGGGAGGCAGTAGGGTGGGTTTTTTTTCCCATATGGAGATGCTCGTTCTTCGCTGAGGAAGATGCAGGACACGGGCCTGGGACTCGGCGGGCTGGAAGGGGAGGAAGGACAAGTCCTGCTTTTGCCACTGAGCTAACCAAAGTCCTTTTTCTGACACAGCTTTGCTTCGGGCAAAAAAACAGATGGCAAGCCCGAACTAAAACTTGGGGCCACCAGAGGAGAAATGCTACGGAAGAGTTGGTTATTGTACCTTATTCTAACGTCCCAGGGGAAAACACCCCTTTCCTAGCATTTCTGGATGAAAATACACTAATAATTAGTATACTAGTAATAATTAATCATTTTATCTCATGCTTCTCTGTTGGACAGGAAGAGGTGGGAAACTGCAGCACACCCGGGGCTCGGGAGCGGGAGGACGCACGATCCCCCGAGCCCGGTGCTGCCCAGGACGGGGCCGCGCGGGCTTTCGGTGCCCTCCTGGGTGCCGGACCCACCTCGGTTACCTCTTGCTGCCTGCCTGGCTCCTTTGAAGTCAGGCAGATTGTCGAAAATCATTCTGCTTAGGGCTTCTCGAGGGTAATTGGTGCTTTTGTCAGCCAGGAGCGGAGCAAATTGGTAGTTGCAGTGTATTTTTGAGGGCAAAGGAGATGGTGGTAGGTAATTGCTCTGAGCTGCTTAACGCTTTGCAAACGGTTTCTGTGGCTCCCGGAACGAGCTGGTCGGGCTAAATCGGCATCTTTTCGTCTCTCTCTATTGCGTGCACAAAAGAACATCTGYACGCTGCGCTCTGAAAGCAGCTTCCGTTGCGTCCCCGCTGCTGCGAGCGAGGACGCGGCCCTCCCCCGCGGCGAAGGCCGGGCCGCGCGCGGGCAGCGCTCGCGAGCGCCGCGGGCGCCTGCTTCCCGCCTGCCCGGGAAGCGAAGGGGTGTAAAGCGCTTTCCCGGCGCGGCGAGAGCGACTCGCGAACAGCTCTGGCGCGGCGATGGCGAACTGCCCGCCAGGTCCCCGGGGGGGGGGTGGATTTGTCGACTGCGCGTTTCTCTGCGATTTCTTCGGTTAGCGTTAACAGGTTGTTTATAAATCGGAGCTTCTTTGGGTGCGCCTGGGTGCTCCTGTGTTCAGCCTGGTGGGGCAGACGTTGCTGCGTCACCGTGTCTTAGTGGAGGGGAGCGCTCCTGATTTTGGGTCCGTGTCCCGGTACGGGTGCGCGGATGGGAAGCCGAGAGCCGTGTTGCGATTKGATTCGTTCTGTCAGGAAACTACCAGGAAACTTGTGACTTCRTTTTCAGTCCGCTCTCTGACATGCACTATCTCGAGGCCTGAAGCAGGCACTTACGCTCTATCCGTGCATATTTTAGAGAGTGATTTAATCTTTTGTAACAAATAGTAGTAACAGGGAAAACTTGCGAACATTTGAAAATACCTTGTTTTTCTCATTGGTTTCAACGTTGTGCTGCTCTTGATTACCTGTCTTCTGAGAAATGGAGACAGTTCTCCCAGGAATTATTTAAAGGCCGTGCTGCACTGATTATGCAGGTAACATAACTAGTTACAGTAAATAGGTGTCTTAAGGGATTGTAGGTTTGTTTGCCATATGACTTTTTTTTCTTTTTTTTTCTTTTTTTTTTTCCTTCACAATTAATGAAGAAAATCGTATCAGGAACCTTATCTATTATTCAAGATTTTTTGTTGGACAGAAGGCCACTCCAAAGGGACATAAATTAAGATTGCTTCCCAAAGAAATTCTCAGCAACTCGAACAAATCTGCCCTAAAGGGCTGAGCACCCAAACAGCGCTGCTATTGCAGTGCAGGAAATTATTAGCAGACAGCTCAGTGACTGCTGCCGTGTGCATGGGGGAGCACCCGAGTGTGATCTCTGGCTATGGTGTGTGAACAAAAATGATTGAGGTGCTGAGGTTGATGGGTGACACCGCTTTGGCAGCCGAGGTGCAACTGCTGACCTTGGTATCGGAGGTGTGCCTCTGTCTGGCAGTACTTCAAATGCATGTTCAGGGCATCAGGAAAGCAGGGACTTCCAGCCTAGCTGGAAAAAAATATATATAGTCTCCTGAACCTTTGCAGTGGCTCACAGCTCATTCACTTTGGAGCCAAGAAGATGAAGTCTGAGGCCTTYCTCAGTGGTGCTCACCGCGAGGTGAAGGCTACCTCGTGCTTCATACGCAAGGGAGAGCGTCTGGGCTGCAGTCTCCATCCTTCTGGCTCGGACTATTTTGGTGGAACTGTTCATGCATGGTTCTGCTTGCCAGCAGGAACAAAAAGTCATCGCTGGGTCACACAGGAATAAGTGGCTTCTTCCTTGGGTCCTGCTTTACTCATCTGTACAAGAAGGATAGCAACATCAGGCACGACTTGACTGTTTCCCATATAATAGTTTTCTTTGCACCCGTTGTTGGCAGTAGAATGTAAATGCCTTGTAAAACAGCCAGTTTCTTTATAATGGCATTTTAGAATTTGTTTAGGAGGTAGAAATATGTTCTTTCCTAGCATAGTTACCTTTTTTTTTAAATTAAATTTATATTGATCTCTCTGGACCTGGTTTGTAGATACGTATATAATCAATACTTTTGCACAGAACTCAACGTGCTTTCTCCCTCAGTTTATCACAATTTGTGTATTTGTAGATACTTTGTACAGATACTCAAAAAATCTAAGGTGTCTAGTATAAAACCATACAAATTATTTAAATAAAACATGGAAAGGCAATGACCTAGCCTTACTAATACAGGGAAGCTTCCTAGGAAATAACATGTTAACTAAGTGAAGCCTTTCGAGGTTGTAGAAGTAATTAGGATCAAATCAGGACAAATTTCCCCCAAACAGAGTAAAATTCTCTCCAGATCCCTGCAAAACTGAGATGGTGGTAAGGAGCTTTCAGGATGGCACCACCCGTAATTTTGGAGGGTGATGAGCCAGCCAGGCACCCAACGGCTACGGGAGCACCCACTGGCAAATAGTCCTTATTTCGTTGAGACATTAAGAAACTAAAGAACTGATTGGGCAAGAAGCGTGGGTGTTTGCTGTCAAAATATTGCCTTGGGGGGATACCCCTTCCAAAAATTCTGGGTTTTTAGAACTACCTTATCTACTCATTGTTTGCTCTGGCTATGTGTAGCCTGCTTTCAGGCTAATCTCTTGCGGTAAGCTAGCTAGACGCAGGCCGGATTGAGGCTCAGCAGGAAGGACGGACATGCCCGTGAGTTAACTCCAGCTTCTTTGTGGAGGTACAACATTATATCCAAAGTGTTCAGAAAGATCTAACGGCAGAACGGGGATAAGACTGGATTTTTTAGTTGTGTTTATGCAGCATCTAATAAAATGGGACCTTGATTTTAGGAGGCAGGTTCCTATAAACTACAGTAATGCAAATGGTAAAAGTATGAATATCACGATTACAACAAGGAGAGACTTTTGCTTTCTATACCACCTATTATTTGTTATAGCTATGCTTTGAAAATGCGTGTACAAGCGTGTTGTGTGCTAAATCGATCATTTTATAGAAAAAGACGGGCAGCTGTTACAGAGCTTACAAGTGGGTTACCTGTCACTGATATCTTTTCAACGATGACTTATTTAAAGCGTCTCGTCCACGGGATTTGGGCATTATTCACACAGGAAGGAGGATAGGTGGTTTCTGAATGGTGTTTCTCCCCCGTCGCTAGACATGGCATGTTCTCAGGTTGCCCTTCTTCTACAGTGAGGTGAACGGGGAACAAGTTGGGGGTTTTTTGCACTGTAACAGGGACCAGAATCTGATCCAAGCAGTCGGGCATGGAGAGTCTGACTCATGCTGGTGCTGGGAGAGCCTATTGAGCAGGGTCAATAAAATTCAGGGAACACAGATGGGATAAAAGGTGGTGGGCCTGGAAGAGCTCCCGGAAACTATGGGTGTTATAACAACTTAGCAAAATGATAATGTAACAGCAGACTGCAAAATAGGCAAAACTGGGATTATTAGGCTTGCTTGGCATATGTATTTATAACAGTTGCCTGGCGTCCTGCATACAGGCCTGTATTAATTTAAGATAAGTAATTTCTTGGTGAAGGCAAACAGGGAGTGAAGAACTCAGGTAACGTGTCTGTTTTTATGTGAATTCCATTTCCGTGAGATAACAAGAAGATCTGAAAATATTTTATTAACTTGTAAACTGTGATTTAAAGGAATTTTAAACAGCACGTGAAAGAAAAAATAATGAACAAATGTTTTCAAGTGGGAGAAATCTGTCCCTGCCATATGTTTCACTGAGTCATCCCTTATGCAGAGCGAGATCTTGCAATTGTTTCAAGTATTTCAGCCGAAAATCCTTTTCATTTAGTAGAAACATCCCTGTAAACTCGGCACCCACTYCTGCAAAACATTAATACCGGGTGCCGGATAGAGTTCTGATCCCGTTGAAGTCTGTATGTGTTTTGCTGTGAGCACTAGTTAAATTTTCCTTGCATGTGACTTGCCATCATGTGTGGCCAGAGTAAAGGCAATCTGGTGGCTCTGTGCTGTCCACCGACAGTGCTACCCATTTCCATGTTAGGTGCTCGTCAGCGTATTACAGAAACCTCGGACCCCACCGATTCCTTCTCTTTAATTTGTACGTGGACTCTCTCTACTCATGGCAGAGCCTTAGTCTGGTGCATGATGCTCAGGCTCTCCTGTTGCCTTCCAGGTGTGGCTGTGCGGGGGCAGTATGGAGGTCCTGCCGTGTTCGAGAGTGGCTCACATCGAGCGCAAGAAAAAGCCCTACAACAACAACATTGGTTTCTACACAAAGCGCAAYGCCCTGCGAGTTGCTGAGGTCTGGATGGATGATTACAAATCGCACGTCTACATTGCGTGGAACCTGCCACTGGAGGTACAGCCCTTGCACCCTTCTCCTGGTCTTCACTTCTTTGGATTGAGAGCTTAAATTGTAAGGTGTTTAGTGCCCCCGTGTGAAAGACACTGTGAAATATCAGTCAGATGGTCAGACACTCAGCTGGGGAAGTGAGCCCAGCTCCCTCAGCTTTGATGAAGATGCTGCCAAAGACTACAGACTTGGGTGGAATTCCTAGCGTTTACATCAACTGATGTCTGTTGTGCAATTTCTAAAAATCCAACCTGTATTGCAGAGTGTTTATCTCCCCATTCACTGTTTACACAGCGTGAGTTTGTGTTGTTACGCTGCTCTGCAGATGGAGTCTTTCTGTAAAAATCCATTGACAGAAAATTGCTAACAATAATGATATTAATAAATGAGCTTTCCTTTTTTTTTCCTGCAGCTCTGGTAGGTACATGTCATGTGCAGGCCCACAGCCAAAGCAAACTGTGTTTTTGTGGCTAGCACGACATTGC
This sequence comes from Rhea americana, assembly GCF_003343005.1. Taxonomy (NCBI): domain Eukaryota; kingdom Metazoa; phylum Chordata; class Aves; order Rheiformes; family Rheidae; genus Rhea; species Rhea americana. The sequence goes on along the minus strand of NW_028185950.1, from coordinate 467,747 downwards.
TCTCCAGAACTCATTGCGGACAGAGCGTCCTACGAAAAGGCATGGCCTGGCTTCCCAGGCCGTTGGCATCCCAGAGCTCAGAGTCGAGTCTCTGCCCTGCGGCAGATCGGCGCAGAGGCCAAYAGCGCTTAGGAACCGTCTTTGGAAGTAAAGGGAGAGGAGCACAGTGGTTCACAAAATGAGATACTGTTCCAAAAGATGTTGCTCTAAAAACACCATAATTGGGTAGCTTTGGTGCTTGCATTTATTTCTGTACAGAAACTTGTAGATTTTCTTAGATTTGACACCTCATTTCTCACATAAATCCTGCCTTGTAGCAATGTGGCGCATCTTCTCTGGAAAACTGCAGGTTCCTGCTGGCAAGGCAGGCTGACCTTGCCCAAGAGCTAGATCCTGCARCTGGATCTCTAAGCGATCTCCTGGGCTTCTGTGTAAAGCTCCCTAAGCTCCAGGAGGAGTTCATGCAGATCCAAGGACTTTGGTCTTTGCATGGGCTACATCCAAATACTGAAGCCCAAGAGCGTGTCTCGACTTCCTGGGGGACGGAGCTAAGGGCCCTGCAGAGCTACCTGATTGCAGAAAAAACTATTGACATCTGTGGCCTGACCCCTCGCAAACAGTTATTTCCGTCTGCCCTTTTGGAGGCAAAAAGCAAACCTGAAGTGTTCACCCCTCGCAGGTGACACCCTGGTGAAGAGCTTCCACTRGTAAGGGCAGCATCTGATCCCGTCRCAGAGCTGCCTGGGAGCGCTGTTCTTGGGGGCTAGGCRTTTTGAGAAACCTTAAATATGAACTGCTGCTGCTTTCTGGGGAAAGATTTCCTCTGCGGAGATGTACTGGCATTTAGAGCCACGGTAGCAGCAACTTTGTGCTGCATTAGAGAGCAACTGGTAGCCAGGAAGGGTCGATGAGCTGCTCGAGTTCCTGATTTGATGTGCAGCGGGTGGTGGAGCATCCTGGATTAGTTTATTATCGAGAAATAAGTGAATAGAGGCTGAAAGCAATGCTGTTTGCCTGGCAAGCTGCAGRCGGGCGCTGCCTATGATGGGCAGCGCTCTATGAATTTGAAAAGGGAAAGAAAGTTACCTGTAGGACTGAGTAATTTCGAATCTCCCGTAAAAAATAGGTTGCAAGATGCAAACTGCATGGGAAGGGATTGTAAGTGATAGCTGGTACAGAGCCAGTCCCTAAACTGATCTGGTGTTGGAGGTGAGGCACCGCAGTTCTGCTGAGGAAAGGCTTTGGAGGGCAGCACAAAGGGATTAAAACCAAATGTGAAGCCGCAGGTCCTGTTGGATCCTGAAAAGGAAGCATCACGTGGAATCCACACCGGAGGTGGGTCTGGAGAAGCAGATCTGAGTTACCTGAAAAAAGACATGGGATTTTTATACAGCTCTATCAGTAAAATTGTGAGGATTTAATTTTAGAGAAGCCTTGTTTGACGGGTGGTTTTGTGCAGTGAGATACGAAGGTACATTGAATTATTTTGCGATGCTGCTGTATACAAAACGAAGCAAATGCCATGCGCAGCATATTTCAGCCTCTGACTGCTTTGTGGGGCTGCTTGGCTCAGCATCCCATTTCGCCTGTTCAGATTTGAGACCGTCCTGCCTGTCGACACTGAATCATATTTACTTTTACCTATGAGCTACCAGTAGCGCATTAAAGTGGTGTCTTCTCTAAAGCGGAGTGAATTATTCATTAGAAGATTATTGCAAGTGTTGTAATGGAAAATTGCTTTCCCAGCTCTATTTAAGATCCCTGGAGAAGACAAGAGCATGAGCTAAAAAAGCACAGGAGCCCAGACACCTGTAGAAAGGAATAAAAGTGGTTGCATTGTGCCTTTAATTTCTTCCACCGGCTGGTGCATTGATTCCCCAGATGCTGTAATGGAATAAGAGGTTGAAGTGGGGCTGCGCTCCTCAGTCACTGCTCCTGGCTCCTGCGAGATTATTCCCACCGGGATGGATGTTGTAGCTTTGTCTGTTTTTAAATCAACGCGAGCAGTGGGGTTCCACTCTATCTCCACGGAGACWGTTTTGTGGCAAAATTGTCCAGATTGTCAAGAGGTTTTTCTGAGGATCAGCCTAAACTTTTATTCTCCTGTAATTTTATCCTCTATTCTTAGCTATCTGCTTCCTTTATTATATTTGAACCTTAAACCATTCCTTCTTCTTCGCCCCCGCTCCCTGWTCTATAACTTTCTAATCATGCTGTCCTCTCAGCTGCCCCTAAGTAGAGTCACACACATAAGGGGAAGATGTTTTAGTGTTCAGTGCACAGAAAGGAGTTTGTTTTTCAAGGACTCAGCCCATGGCTACCCTTTAAATCTTAATTTGCATTTGCTTTTAAACTCTTTTGGAAATGCAGTATGTTAGTTCCTAAATGAGAGATGAGATCTTTTAAAGATATTGTGGCATTGCGCCCTTTGGAAGATTCTCTCTTTTTGAAGGTTTTCTTTTCTAAATCACCTCCCACAGCTCAAATGTGCCCAGCATCAGTCTGGTGGCCACTAGGAGAACGCCTTCAAAACATACCAAAGGAGGACGCTTGTCCTCGTGACCATGACTGTGAAATGCAGGTCTTCCATTTGATGTCCTGCGATGATGATTTGCACATTGGAAGCACGCCTCAAAATGCCCTGGCGTGGCCTCTGCACAGAGCTGCTCAACATTTGGCAGCTTCCAAGCTGCTTGGAAGTAATAGTGAACATCGGTGATATGCAATCTTTTTTTTCTTTTTTTTTTTTTTAATAAGAATAACTGTTCAGTGAAATGCTGTGTCTTTATTTTTCAGAATCCAGGTATTGACATTGGGGATGTCTCTGAGAGAAAAGCATTAAGGAAGAGCTTAAAGTGTAAAAATTTCCAGTGGTATCTGGACCACGTTTATCCAGAAATGAGAAGATACAACAACACCRTTGCTTATGGCGAGGTAATTAAGGCCAACCAGTTCCTTAGATCAAACTGATAATATTTGTAACTGGTGAGGCTTTGATGAGAAATAGCCTYGAAGGAGATAGGATGAATCAAAACCCACTGTATAATTATATAAATATATATAAATGTGTTAGCAKTTTTTTGCAAAAGCCTATTGGGGATTTATTTCTGATCTTGGAGATCCATTTACAGTAGAATATTATAATACCTTATTTACTGCATTGTCACAAAATTATTTATGTTACCCACTGACTCCAGGGATTAAGCAGCTGAATATATAGTTTTAATACATAGTCTTTATATAAAGGCTTTTGACATAACCTTAGCCTCGTTCCTTACGTGCTCTCAGTAGGAGACAGCACATTGTCGCAACAGCTTAAGGCTGAGATAAAGTAAGGAGACCTGATTCAGTATGTATTGGCTTTGAGACAGTAGTAGAAATATAAAGACAGGCATTTGTGGGAACTAATAATAATTGCAATRGATCTCTTGTGGCGTAGTGACAGTTTGAGGAGGCCTGTTGAAGCACGGACCAGGCACCCCAGACGGGCATTAACTCTAAAAAAGTTGCTTAATGCCCTCCAGCTAAAGCCTCCCCGAAAGCAATCTTTTGAAAGGCAGTGCTTCATTTCAGTTACTCCGTGTGGGGACACCGGAGAGAAGACRTCTGTGCATAAACTAGACTCGGTAACTCGGTTTCAGTCGTTATTTCACTTTGCAGCATGAATTCAGCAGTGTTTTGTGCTCCTTCCTAAGGGTGTCCTTGAATACCTGGCCGCTGGTTTGCAAGCTCTGTGTCTTCTGCACCCGTACAGTGATTCAAATGGATCCCTTGTGCTAGTTAATTTTTTTTTTCTGGCCTGTTGAGCACTTCAGGATTTTCATTTTGATGAAATATAAGCAATTCTGCCTTGATTCCAGGCTCCTGGCAATATACGGTCGGCAATCTAAAAATGCACATGAACAAAGAAATCTGTGATTAAGAAGGTTGGTTGAAGTGGTGATCATTRTATAAAAAAAGCATTATATGGACCACTAATCTATGCCCGATTATGTCCAATGATGTAGTAATGTATATTCTTTCCTTAACAAGCAAGATCAGAGAYGTTACTGCAGCTCATCTCCACTAAGACAGGACCGTGTAACCTCTTATTTCTTTCCGCAGCTACGAAACAACAAGGCGAAAGATGTGTGTCTTGACCARGGCCCCCAAGAGAACCACACAGCGATACTGTATCCGTGCCACGGCTGGGGACCTCAGGTAAGGATTTACTGTGCACGGGCTGCTTGGGAAAGTACCAAACCAGAGCCGGCAGAGGCTGCTCCGGGATGGAGCACGGATGCCCAGTCCCTGTGTTAGCTGCATGCTCAAATTATAAGTTCCAGCTGCTTGTTTAAAAAATGAATAATAATAATAATTAAAAAAAAAACTCATGTAGAAAGAAGTGTTTTTTCCAGCTACTATAAGAGCTGTTTGCTGGATTAAATTACCAGATTTGTGCGGGAGCTGTGAGTAAAAGCATCATTAAAAAAAAAAAAAAAAAATTCCAGGCTAGAGTAAGTAATGCTGAAAGCAAGCAGCCAACCAGCGGAGCAAAATGTACAACAAGCAAAGGCATTTTTAAGGCATTTCCTTTCTTTTTCTACCCACTGAGTAAAAGGTACAAACTTGGAAAACAAACCAGAGTGCTTTCTGATGGGATGATAATTAGCCATTTCAGCATGGCAGTTATTTAGCTGTAGTTTTCTACCAGTCCTTTCGCCTTTCCAAAACCTTAGGAGMAACCTATAAGCTCCTTGTCTTAATTTAAGCTCATTCTAAACTAACAGTCGTGATTTCAAGATTTTCTCTGGATCCCTTAACTTTTACAGGAATARTGACATCAAGTAACTGAAAGTTGGTGGTAATGAACTAATTCGGCCTTTTATGTAATTTTCTCTTGCATTATGTTTTGAAGGGAAAACAACATCCCTGCAGAGCTGGAATGCTGCTGACTTGGTAGCTATAGGGATGRAATGCCAATCTGTAGTGAAAACTGGATGCCATGCTAGCTGTGTAAATGCAATCATCCTTAAGACTAGTGGTGCAGACTGAGCAGTGTTTTCAGGATCTGCAGGCTCCAGGGATAATTTAACAATTTCCTGGCTAGCTTTTCTGTCCATTTTTCTCCTCTCTCTGCTTATACGCCCACATTAGTCTTTTACSTAAATCCTGTAATCACCTTGCTGTTCTTGTATGCCTGATGGCCATCTTCCCATCATGCAAATCCCGTATCAGAATGTCCTTCTCCCCTATAATCTTTTAGGAGAAAATATAACAAGATTGCTTTTAGGTCTAAAGTAGAATGGCCATCTTAAGACACAGATATTTTATGAATTATGGCGTGATCTTGATGTTTTCCTCCCTTGCCAAAACCAGGCCAGGCCTCCCTAAAACTACAGAGTRGTGGCACTTGTTCTAGAAATTTTTGCTTCCTCCAGCGATGCTCTGGTTGGTTGTCACCAGGTTTTTATGCATGTACCTGGCTTTTTTTTTTTTTTGCATCAGTGCTGCAGCTCTGTATATATGAAATCTAGATGAGGTGGGCAGGTAGTGAATGTCCAAAAGCTAAATTTCTAGGCTTAAGTTGTCACACAGATTCTCTCCAAAGAAAGAGAGAGGCACCCCAGAAGGAGACCTGTCAGACCTCTCACACGTGGGATAGCTCCTGCCCATTGCTCTCTACTAATGAGAGGAAGAGTCTTACACGTAGCAACTTAACTTTGATTTGGATGAGATGAATCCATCTCAGTTGTGCCAGAATGCCTTATTAAGTTCTTTTAGGCCAGTCCKAGCTCTTCGCTCCGCAGTTTTCTATCCTGGCATCAAGATGTTTATTACTCAGGAGTTGACAATACCTTCCAACAGTCTATTTTAAAATCACTATGCGACACTAAAGCTGTCTGTGCTTGCACATGACATGAGCACTGTTGGTCAGGCTGGGCCACATGTCTAAAGACCTGTAAGTGCCTAAATCTTCTTGCAATCTCTGCATGACAGCAAACTGCTCAGATATCATTGAGATGAAGGAGCACAGAAGGTCATGTAGCAACAAGTAAAGACTCAAATTGGTGCAACCTGATACACTGCTGCTGTTTGGCTGGTTTGCTATACCGGCAAAGGCAAGTCACTGTATCAGACCTTCATCTCATTGCAGAAGTGCAAACACTTCATAGAAATGCTTAACATAAGCGCTTTAATTCTTGGTCCCACATGCCCTCTAAGGCTATCGTCCAGCAGCCCTCCAGGGTCACTGTGTTCACATTGCAGATACGAGAAGCGAAACCTCTGAAGTTTGCTCTGTAGTTTTGATCAGTGTTACTAAAGAAAGCTCAGCACTGCAGGTGTATTCATTAAGGTCAAAACTGTGAAATATAGCACAATAAAAAACATAACATTAAGTGCTCGCAGGTATTTACATAACAAAAAGCCTGCCTGTGAAAACTGTTTTCTCCTGTGAATCAAAAAAAAGGAGCCTAGGGAGCAGAAGAAAACTTCAACATCAGACAGTATGATTTCTCAAATTATTTGGGGTGATGTATTTATTGAGTGGATTTCTGATTTTTTAAGCATTGGAGTTTTCCTGGCTGAAACAAAGGCTTCTCTGACTTACGGCTACCTTGGAACCCATCTCAGAGCCATACCAGAGATATTTGGTAAACTCAATCTTGAAAACAAAGCTTTGTTTCTTTAATCCAGTGGACATTATGGATAATAATTGTTTAGCTCCTACACACTGCTTATCCAGTCCATACATGGGAGAAGTTTTTTATGAGGGAGGTAATGCAGTTGCTGCTTTTCAGGTGAGAAACACATATTAGGGTTCACAGCAAAATCATATAGCTGCTGCCTCGGTCTTGGGAACGTGCGATCCCATTCCTGGTAGTCTTCCCAAGACAGGATCTGATTTTTGTCAGATCTTAAGGATTAGCTCATCAAATCTGGCTCAAAGCCTAGAGCATCAATAAGGGCTTAAGTCAACAGGGTGTCAGACTTAAACATATTTCKTAGCTTTTCTATGTTTTTAATTCTCCAACTGCAGAATGAGTTTAGCAGTATCCTGCTGCTAACGAGGCATGAGGGGAAGCAAGTGGGAGGTGGAGATGGAGCCAAGTGGGTACTTAAAGGTGCAGGATGCTTCAGCTGTGGCAGCCTTATTGCATATCTGAGGGTCTAGCATGCTCAAGGAGGGTCATTCTCTGCYAGAAGGTGTATAGTTTGAGTGATGAGAATGTGCATAAAGAGCCTGTTCTCACAATACGGTCACCCTGCTCTTCCCAGCCTCACCTCAACTCAGTAGTCCCAARGCTCATCACAGCCTGAACTGCCAACTTGGTGAGCCACCATGCCTTGGAASCAGCAGTGAGGGTCATTACAGATAAAAACTGTGGTTTAGTTTATCCTTGCCTTTAAACAAAGATCAGGCAACTGTGGCTGATTCGCTCATGGCTAAACATCACCTAGCTGTTAGGTGGTGCCTTGCTTAAATGTACACAGTTTGTTCCTAAATGGCACCAACTGCCCATTGCGCTGTCTGGATAGAAACGAAAACCTCTRAGTACATTATGATATGAGAAACTGAATTAGTCTGGCAATGTCGACTASCCCTAGGCTTTCAGATGAATGGCTAAAAGCAAATTTTTTTTTCCTTCAGCTGTTTTTGTGATTAAACTTAATGATGTTTTCTTTTCCTACGTGATGTTTTCAAGTAAAATGTTTTATTGCTGCTGGTTCCCTTCATCTTGTATGTCTCACAAGCATAACTCAGATTTTTCTTTCTGTTCTTCTCTCTCTACGTTATCCCTTTCCTTTCCAAATAAGAGCCAGTTCTTGGCAGTTCTTTTGTTTCAGAGTGCATGCAGTTAGTTTAACTCCTTGAGAAAGCTTTTTTAAGTAGTTAGTGGTGAACGCAGAGTCTTTGAAATAAGCCTTTCCCAAAAATAAGGGTGCAGCACAGACAAAATTGGACTTTCAGTATTACTGTTTAATTAATGGGCTGAATGCTCTGATTTATTATTRGAAATATAATTAGAAGTGGTGTAAACATTCTGTTTAATTAGGTCTCTTGCTCTATAGTTACAAAACACAGGCAGTGGCGATTCCTATTTGCTCTTTCAGCACCCGAAAGCCCTCAGGGTGGTGCCTCTGTTAGTGTTAACGTAGTCGCCTAAAATCTCCACTTCTCTTTTTGATATTATGACTCATCCACCTACACCTATAAAACCATTTCACAGTTAGAGAACTCTGGGTGTTCTGACGGCGTTTGGGCAACACGAGGCCAGCAGCATGCCGTGGTTCCTGGTGCCTGCCACCCCACGTAACTTTGGGGGGTTGTTAGGAGTTCTTGCTGTTTCTAAGCAGTCGATCACCTGTGCGTTATTGCTGTTGCATCTCAAGTGTTGCATATCATGCACTCCTCTGCGGAGTGCTCCAGGGCAGAGAGAGCAGTGAGCAACCTCCTCTAATACGAATTGAGAGCACTGTGGAGGTGGAACAGGTTCCAAAAATTAGAAATAATGAGCTCAGCCTGAATCTGGGTTTTTTTGGCAGCCTGTCAAATCCTGACTGCAGACATTTAACAAAAAAGCAACGTTTGTATTTGCAAACTGTGCAGCCAGTTGCTGTGAGGATGACCTGGTGCTTTTGAGGTTGCTTGATCTAGTGTGACTTGGGAGCCAGACTTTCAGGCAGTTTCCTCTAAAATTTTATCACCTAATCAGCCAGAATCTGTCCACCTTAAGTTACTTTCTTAAGCTACTTCTGCAGTTGATGAATCTCTCTGGAGAGAAATTTGTCCCATTCAAGGCACGGTGACACGTATCAGATCTTGATGTTTTGGTCTCTCTCCACTGATGACTGATAAGTGATTTAAGCTGAGCATGTAGCGTTGAGATGGATGGTGCTAAGTGAGATGGATCCCATGCCTGATGCTGAATGTGGATTAAATCTTTGCTTTTGTGCATAGTAACTTTGCTGTAGCATCCATCACTGGGAGAATTTTTGTTTGTTTTTCTTATCTGTTTATTTTCCCCTTAGCTTTCCATTTACTTCCAGGTTAAATCATTATCAGATTTCATGATGAAGTATCCTTTTATCCTGTAATTAAATTGAATCTGCTCTTGAGTTCTTTTTTTTTCTCTCTTTTCTGATGGCTTCATCTTTTAAGTGATACATCATGAAAATACCTTACCGTAATGATGTATTACACTAATAATATAGTAATACCTCACTGGAGTGACAGAACTATAGTGATATATTAACATGATAGAAAGCACCATAATACAATAAAACTTAAGATAATGTTCACTCGGCAGAACATTTCATTTAATTACAGGATAAAATACGTTTTACCCATTTGAGCACCAGAACTTGGGGACAAAGCCATAAATACTGAGATCATCCAGGACACTACAGTGTCAAGGGTAACAAAATAGCACCTCAGATTAAATTGTATTAAAGAGAAAATACTGTACTCTTTACTTATAGTTACTAATTGATGATCTGCTCACTGCAGAAGCTAAACAACCCTAAATTGTTTTCCGATAGAGTCCACGAAGGTCATCAAGCGCCGGCGTACCGGTGGGAGAGCAGCCCGAACAGCCGTGCACCGGCACGGGCAGGGGCTGCAGGTCACCGTGGGGCAAAGCAGCCCCCAACATTGGCAGCTGGTGGTGGGGAACTTAGGTCCGGGTGCAATTTTATTTGGGATGCAGTTTTACTTGGAGAGGTGTTTGTAAGAGCGAGTAGGTGTTAACCTGGGACTTAGCTCTGCAGGGCTTTTCTCTGATTTTCGGTGGTCCCAGGCCACTTATGCCGCTTAAGGGGTTTAAGATCTCATCAGCATTAATATTTTTAAATGGTGAGTTCAGTAAAACCTTTAAAACTCTTTTTAGAGTTTCTCTGGTCCTTCCCCTTGCTCGTGACAACTTCTATCTTGTCCTCCGTTAGGTCTGATAATTCCTTTAGGCATTTCCTCAGGGCAGTACCTTTGTGTTTGGTTTGTTTTCTGCTGAATTATTCATATCCTTCACCATCCATTCAGCTCCTTCCTTCCTTGGTCTGTTTTCTGGACGCTAAGAATCTTGTTTAACAGGTAACAAGRTGCAGAACACATTACTGTAAAGGGAAGAATTTAAGATTTCAGTGACCAGCCTTTTCACAAAGCCAAGAAAACATGCTTTTATTACRTGAAATACCACTAGTTATAACTGATTGTACTACGTAGTCTGTCATTAACTTCCTGTGCCTGGGCTACACTTAAGTAAAATTTCCTCCTCTGTCAGYGTAATCATTTCCTTCAAAAATTGCAAACTTTTATTATCTTCAAGCACCGTGATGACAGTATGAGGAAATTGTCGGTGACTAGAAAATAGCTCTTGAATCTCCAAGACAGTAACCTTGCTCAGATACTTGCTGGCGTAGGGGGGCATTTTCAGGGTGACTGGCATGCTCGACAACGAGAGAATCCAGATCAGTCCCTCTTGTTCTTACAAAATGTTTGAGAGGAGAAAACCGATGTGGTCCAGCAGGAAAACATCTGATTGAGGAGCTTTCTCAGAGCATACAAGAACAGTTCTCCTGGGTGGCTTGTGCTGGGGCTCTTCAGATGAACAGAACCAGGGCAAAGGAAAGATTTATTTCGCTGGTGCAGAGCAAATCAGTTATATTCCTGGGGAGGAGGGCAGGGCTTACACGTTTACAGCAACGAGACTCGGAGCAGAGTGCTCAAAGACCTGGAAAGACCCTACTGAAATCCTACCAAAAGGAGGATCTACCAAAAAGAGGATCTGCCGAAAGCTCAGCACTTCCTAGAAGCTGTTCCTTGTAAATACARCATCCCCTTTATTTCTACTCATTGTCCCTCCAAAAGTCTCCYGAGAAGGGGCCAGGCTTTCAGTGCCACACTCAGTTAGCTGGCTGTTCATTGCATTCCCTTCTTGTACTCCCTTCAGCAAAGAAGCTCTGTTATTCCTCGGATATTTTGCATTGATACTAAATATCCCCATGAGCACCGTCAGTATTGATCAGCCAGAAACCTCTCACTATCAGTTCTTGTTCTTTTAGCTTTCATATGTACCCAAAGGATAAAATCTCTTCAATCACTCTTTCTCGTTGATCAGGATCTGGGGCTGTTCCAAGCAGGTTTAAGAGGGCAACTCTGTTGGAAATGATGAGTTGTTGAGATGGTGAATTGCTACAGTTGTTCAGAGTGTTTTAGTAACAATGGAGTGTGTAATTTATTAGTATTATAAAGTATTTTTATGGTACTTTCAGTTTCTAAATAAGGCTACGGTCTTATGTGAACCCAATGAGATGAGCTGTTGCAGTAACAGAGGAGATTTGATCCGGGCATATAGCGGGTGTGGTCTGAGGTGTAAATAAACTGTATTAAGGAAAGCTTCCTTTTTCTCCAAGGAAGTGTGAGCTCACTGAAGGATTATTGGTATTCTGCTTCCARAATTGGCCTGAAGATGATAATCTCGCAGGTTGCTCTCCCAGGACTCCTGAGGGTGCCTCTCTCGTGCCTTTGAGCACAGGTGGTTGTGCCTGGTGTAAGGCATGCAATCACTTGTCGAGCGTAGTGCCTTTCTTCTGCCCTGCTTCTAGAGCTGCTCCTTAACATGTTGGTCAAGCCAGGACCTGGCCGTGTGACAGAGATGCTTCCCATGTGCCACCTGGCAAATTCAAAACCCAATCCTAAYGGACAACTCCTAGTAGAAAGTGCTCCCAATAGCCACCTGCAGGGCTGTCTTGAGCAGGGGCCTCTGCTCTGTATTTTCTTCCCCTGTATCATTCAAGAAGGACCAAGGTAGCAGAACCAGTGCTTCACTGYCAGACTCTCTTTTGCCTAAAGGCTTGACCTCCTGCTTTTACCTTGTAATTGAAACTGCCAGCTGTCATGGTGGGCTTGCTGCAGAACAGAACAAATACTGAACAAAGGATTAAGATATCAAAGGCAGTATTTTCCAAAATGATTATGAGACTTGTAAGTCAACCGAGCTTTTTGGGGATAATCACTCTCAGTATTGAAATGCTTAGAAGGAAGAGGCTTGGAAGCCTGCAACAGTTATCACTGCAAGCTCTGTTTTGGTTGACAGAGAAGTAGATCAAGTGTTATGCAGTCTGCTAGATCCAGAAGCATGTCCTGGGCTTTGTCTGGTTATTGTACATAGTAGATGACACATCTAATAGATRCACTTAATGCATTTTTCATAATATCCATGTTTGTTTTTCAGCTCATTTCATTTCCCTGCAGCTTCCTCTCCCCTCCCTATCCCCCTGCTCCCTTCCTCAGGAAAGATTTGATTTTTGCTCTACTTATTTTTCCCACCACATTAGGCGATAACATGTAAGAGCAGAAATCATGTTGCCTTGTGGGCATTAGGCCAACTGTCTAAAGACACACTGCCAAACATAATAAAAAAAGAAAGTATTTAGCACACTGATTTATGAACATGGTAACAAACATTTCAGAAACAGGATAGAGTAACTTGTATTGCCCATTTGGGACCCCTAGCTGGCTTTCTTCTTGGTCCCTTAAGCAAGTCTTGTTTCTTTTGTCTTTTTCTTTCCATTCCTCTTTCTTTTAGTAAGATAGGTGGCCTCATTCYCTCTGATGCTCAAATACTAATTCAGATGAGTTGCATGATTAAAAACATGCTGTTACTCTGTGAGAACTGCCTTCGTCAAGGCTTGACTCATMAAAACTTCAAACCGCCCAAACAAGAAAATCTTTCAGCTATCACAGAGATGCCCATGGAACGAGCCTTATGTTGCACCCACATTGCACGTGGGGCAGCTGCCTCTGCAGGAACCAGGCACCAGCCCTGCCCCATGCTAGCATGGCCATACGGGGCARTCGGCCATGTTGCGAGAAGAGCCCGCCCATGCATGCTCCCCAGTGCGTTTGTCAAGCTGAATCCGCGCCTGGAAGGACGATACTACGACAAGTGGACCTCTGTAAGATGTRAAGTGGCTAAGGCCTCACTTTGATACACACCACCTTGGGCAAAAGCAAAGCTCTGYCAGCAGCAGGGAACGATGTGCTTTAGACGCCCATCTTGAGGAAGAGGGACAGGCGCACCTACAACCAACAGAGTGAAGGAAGAGCARAATTAGATTCAAGTATCATAACTGTATCTGCTGTTACTAACTCAAGTTGGACCGTTTGACATTGTTTTAACTTGATTTTCAGTGTTTAATTATTCTAACAGAGATAACCTGAACTCCCAGTGTGATTTACTGCCTCTTTTTAAACATCTGGGTCACAGATATGCTCAGTTAATTAACGTACTGAATACTGCTCATTTGTCTGCTTGATAATAGATTGATTCATAATTTAAATAAGCAGCTGTGTATATCTTTCCCCTGAACTATAAAAGGCAGGCTGCTGTCACTCATCTCTTTTCACTCCTGCATTTAAATATGTTTAGGGAAATATTTTGGTGGGATTCCTTAAACACTGCAAATATCTGGGCCTTTTGTCTAGAGCAGCCACAGAGGCAGTGGAGCTGTCTCCGAGCCAGCTGTGCGAGCTGCCGGCAGAGCACCCTCGGGAGCGTCCGAGCTCTCTGCTACTCCGTGCCTCCCTCTTCCTGGCAGCAGAGGTGGCTCCGCAAGAGTACTCCTGCACACAGGAGTTTGACAGCAGTCAGATGCCGGTGATGTTGGGAGTGTAAAGATGAGATCCTGCGCTTGAGCCTTCCCTCCACGGTGGAACTGTGCGGAGCTTTGGGATTGCATCGCTGAGGAACAGGGCCAGTGACGCATCAGATTGCTCTGGCCAACGTTGCTACCTGGCTGCTGTTTCAATTGCTGGAGGGTTGCTCCAAACATACCATCAACATCGTGTACAGGCYAAAGCAAAACTGGCTGGCCGAGCGCAGGAAAAGCAACGGAACAGACCAACACGCCCAACCTAGCCAGCTGGCTGCAGGCTAAACCGTGGGGGAAGTCATCAGTCACCTCAACCTACAGAGGCTTTAGGCTCAAAGGAGACTGGAGGCGTCAGTCTCGTGATGGTATTAAGGCTCAGAGTTATTCTCATCCCTTCCCTGTGCCCCTGCTCTTCATCTGCATCTGCAAAAAAACCCACAAAAATAGCAAGGAAAGAAAGCCAGAAATTTTTTTTCCCTTTTGTCAGTTCTACTTTCTCTATGTATCATCYTCACATGTTTTTCCTGGGGCTCTCCATAGCTGTCATTTTCTATATGGCTTTTTAATGGCACTCAAAAGCTACTGATAGTTGTCTTCTTCTTCTTCCCTGCCTGCAGCTTGCACGCTACACCAAGGAGGGATTCCTTCATCTTGGTGCCCTTGGGACCACGACTCTTCTACCCGATACTCGCTGTCTGGTGGATAATGTGAAAAGTCATTTCCCTCAGCTCCTTGATTGYGAAAAGGTCAAGAGCAGCCTCCATAAGCGCTGGAATTTCATACAGGTTTGTTACAGGTCCACCATTGGCTGCTTCTCCTCTCCCTTGCCTACCTGTGGCCTGTGTCACACTATGTTCGGTGTGGGACCTGTTCATCACTGGGGAGGGGGACAAAGACAAAATGGTCCTATGCAATACCAGATGCCAGAGGCTCTGAGGGCAAAGGAAAAAGGTTAAGAGCAGTCAGAGGTGGGACAGTATTGTAGAAGAGGTTCTAGGATGAGTTTCCATTTCTGTTGGAATGTTCTCAGCAGTATTACACTATCGTTGACTTTCAGATTTGTTTCTYACAGATAACCCAAGGTTAGATGCAAAAAACCACAGTACCTTTGCCCCGAAGCATACAGCAAATAATACACAGACTCGTGTTATTAGTGTTGAAGGTTCCTCTGTTCACTTCTCATTAATTTTTTGAGAAATTATTTTATTATTTTAGTGCGTTACTGCTCAAGTAAATACTATCGGCTTTCCAGCAAAACGTGAGGTTCTGTCCTGGGCACTGTTTAGTCCTGGCTTGCTTCAYAGACAACATATTTATCTGTGTCTTTAATTTTAGAATGGTGCCATCTTGAACAAGGGGACCGGACGTTGCTTGGAAGTGGAGAACAGAGGAATGGCCGGCATTGATCTGATTCTTCGCAGCTGCACAGGACAAAGATGGACAATTAAAAATTTCATCAAGTAAAAGGAGGAAGATTCTGAAGAGTTTCACTTGAAACACAGCTGACTTGGACTGATGAGACTGGACTCCTTTGGAAAGRAAGAAGTATCAAAACAGAGCTTTATTCATGTTATTAGGAGAGGACATGGGGAAAATGGGCATTTGTGTCTTTTTATTTTTATTGTATGTTAGTCTCCCACAGCTGATTCTGACTGAGTGAAATTGGGTCAGAACTGCTATTTTCTTCTAGCAAGCGCTCTAAAAGGTRTCAGTTATTTCTGCTGGAATGACTGTAATAAGCTCATGCAGTCTTGTGATCATTTTACTGACAGGGAATGGTTGCATTCCTGGATGACTCTGAGCTCTTATAAAGGGCTGGGTAGGTTTAGGTTTACAATATGATCCGAGTAACAGACTTTGAATATACCTGCCTGGCAAGTGAGACCACTTGWGTGCTTGTGGAAGGGGAAATGTCACCAAGCCCCAAATGAGCTGTATTCAAATGACTTGGTGTTCTGCTAAGTCCTCGCTCTCTTTTCCCTGTCTCACCCCTGCTTCCACCAGCCTGTTTCTTAACTCTTGGAGAGGCCTGTATTAAAGCAAAGCTCTCAGAGACCCCCTGTAGCTCCTATTGGTCTTTCCCACCCTTAATCGTAGACATTGTTACACAAAATCGTACAGAATAAAAATACTGGTCTTGTATTTGTCCCTTCCCCACACACATGCGCTGCTGTTGGCCAAGCCAGTCCCACACAATGTGGGTCCCACTCCCACATGAAGTGTCCTGAAGAGGTTCCTCTTGRAAAAGGCCTTGGATGTTTTCCCACAGGCTGCTGCCCTCCGGCTCAGGTAGGGGTTGACTGCCCATTTTGGGATTGGTCTTCCACAATGCTGCTGAGGAGAGGTAGCATGATGCTTCCTGCCCTGTTGGTGACCCAGCAGTTGGACAGCAAGATGTTGCCCATCTGGGAGCWTGGTGAACTGACCCACCTTGCTCTCCCAGCTGAGCAGCTAGCYTAGGAATGGCCCTTTAGTGGCCCACCTTCATGCTTTTGCTGCTCTTTTCTTCTAAAAGTGAGGAAGGATTCACTAGTRTGTGGAACATGCTGAGAAGAGGTAACACGAAAGGTTCAGGCTTCCCTCCCATGGAGGCTTTAGAATTTGTTTTCAAAGAATCCTTGCTCTGAGTCAAGACAGTAATAATAATAGTCTCCTTGCCTTTGTGGTGACTTAATTCTCTTCCTGAGGCTTAAGCACACCTATCCTGCCTGGTCAGCGTATGACTGTGGTCAAGGCCCACTCCAAACAGCGCTTGCGTCTGCAGTCTTTCCTGAGTARTGGTGAAATAAGTGAAGGGGGAGAGAGAAAGAGAGAGACTAATAGATAGCAGTTTGGTGGAAACTCCTGACTTTGCAGTTGCCTGAGGCTTAATAATACATCACCACAGTGGTGATAGCCTCGCTTGCTTTTCCTGGCCCATAAGAATCTACTCAGCTGTCATGGGAGACCATTGATTTGGGGTCCTGATAYCAGGCTGACTGAGAAAGGGAAACATGGTCATGCAAGTTGGTGTTAYACATGGATGCTAGACTAGTCCACAGCAGGCTTCATTCTTTGGAGAGGAGAAGCTAGCCCATCTCCTGTCCTTCTCATGGAATAATACTTTTTCTGGTTGCCCTCTGGCTAGGGTGTACTAAAATATGTTAATATATGAGATGTATGTGTAAATATGTTTCCCAAAGACGGGATGTGCACAGTGTTGTTTGCTGCAGAGCACTCATGCCTGTCTTCCATTTGCATCAGGATGAAGCTACCTTGATGTTTAATGAGTTTAATTTTCAATGCCATGAAGCTGATTTATAACTGATGTTTTAGTAATTTATTGAACAGAAGCAGATATATTTCATCGTTCYTTCTACAGCAACGAGCATCACATAGGACTAATTGTTCACTTATGCTTGACAGGACTTCCTCATTCATCAGGGTGGTTTCTGATTTTTTTTTCTCTTGCCTACCTTAATGAAGTAAAACTTCTTAGTTGTCCTGGATTGCAAAGTAGGGAGTCAATGTAGAATTTTGCTCTCTTATTCGCTGTTGCATCATCTCTTGTGTAATAAATTTTAGCACTTAAAAAAACAACACGATCACAGTGTCTTTAGATGCATGATGTATTTTCCCTTGCATATGTTGCTGCCTTTTAAGAAAAGCAATTTGCTGATGAAGTGGGCTCTCRAGAAGTTCTGGGGGATTTGAGACTTCACAGTTAACGGTATATATAATAAAATGCTCTATAGTCAAGAATGAATTTGCTGTCAGACATCAGTGGAGTCACGTATTGTTTGATGCTGGGAAAAGCTTGAACGTTTTGGATAAACAACCAAGAAGCCCTTGGATGTTGCCTAGGACATAATTCACAATTCCAAGTTGAGTCCTGCCAGTGCTGAGGGTGCCAGCAGATGGGTTTTGTCAGATTTAATTGTGATGGTGGAAGGTGTTACCACCTCCAGCTTTCCATCTGGTTCATCTGCCGGAGGTTTCTGTCCCCATCACAGTCAGCAGAGATGAATGTGTGGCTGCACCTTCACTACCGTAATTCACAGTATGTGCTTCAGCCACCAGGAAAGAGGGATTTGCTCTATTTAACATATTTAACATGCTGMATTGTCAGCTGAAGTCACTTAGGAAGGGCCACATGGCTCTGCTATGGCAACCATAGCCTCTGGTAGGAGTGAGTTGGACTGCCCTGCCAGGGAGTGTCTTCACTTTCCCCATGGGATTGATGCTGCCTGTCAGAGGTGACGTATTTGAGTTTGCGAGCTTGCCTGAGGTAACGGGGGAGATGCAAGACAAGCTGATGATGGGAATCCCGTCGGTGACAGGCACTGTAAGTCTTTTAAAAATTTGTAAGGTTCAGAGATACGTTTACTGTGCAACCCATAAAGAAAACAAATGTCTGAGCACCCAGCTGGAAGGGGATGATGGAAAWGAAGTTTGTTCCAGGACCCTCAGGTGGTACACAAACTCTCGTGAGGTRGCTTGCCCATTTTCACTGGCATACCCAGAAGGCTTTAAAATGACTGAAGAGAACCAGTGCTAATAAAATCAGGAGTAAAAGCCRGAATTTTATCTGCCATGTCCATGTAACAGGTTCTGTTCTTACCTTAGACTGTGACATGCAGAGATGATTGGTGAGGCCAAGACTTGAGAGCTGTACCCTCCTACACCTTAGAAATCTGCTTTAGGAATCCAGATCTAAATGTTGCATCTCATGCTTATCTCTAATAATATGTTAATTGCTTTAAAAAGTGATATCAAAGTGGTTCTTATTAAATATATGATTTGAGTCTTGCCTCTTGAGTGATTTTAAAAAGATTTACTGCTGATGAGATAGAGACAGTCATTCTTCTCTAGTTACATATTTAATAGAAAAGTGTTGCTGTTTTAATGAAACTTCCATTTTAAAAAGAAATAGAAATGAAGGAGAAATCAAGAGAGATGGCCAATGCAGATTAAATTCCAATTTCATCCATCCATGCAGGCCGTCAGTCACCAAGATAATGCAATTACATTCAAGAAGCTGAGAAGAGATGTTACATGGTAAAAAGCATTGCTTGCAAATGAATTATTATAACGAGGCTGGATGTTCCTAACCATAGCTTGAAGCCTGGGGCAACCCTTAGACCAGGTCTCTTACATCCGTATTCTCCTAGATGCAACATGGCTGGTGATGTGATATTCCTGTAAGGACAGCAAAGGTAAGTTGCTATGAGGAGATGCACAGATACACCCACAGAATAGGGAAGGGTGTCTGTGTCTGCACCCAACCCTCAAGGGCACTCTTGGAGTTTTCATTTTAGGWGCAGCAGCAGTCTTACCTCGAGCTGAAGACACCGCAGGCCGTTAACGTGATCCAGATAAACGTAACCTTGGACCGACCTTTGGGGCTGCTCCTGCAGAGCATGGTAAATAAGATTCCATCACTAAGTGTCCCACTAGCACCCATGGATCCTTTTAAGGATGACAAAAGATGGATGAAAGCAAACCTTTGTTCTTTTTGTTGCATGCATTTTATAAGCTCAAGACTTTCTAAGGGGAAGGAGGTTGCGTTAGAGAGAACGGTACAATCCAGTAGGCTTTACGGAAGGTTGAAGTTAACAACAGGCTCTTATTCTTTCGATCCCCTTAGTGAGATTTTTTGCTGCTGCCCTGGGCAAATAGCCAAACTTTCAGAAAGTTCACTCTAAGCCCTCAAATGAAGTTAAACTGCTTTCATTTCAAAGTCAAAGGTTTAACTCATGGACTTCCAATAGAAAAACCTCTCTGCTTGACCACTAAGCAATTTAGGCACTCATCCACTGCTAATGGATATAGAGTTAAGCACTCCACTATGCAGTATGAAATTGGGCATTTTGAAATCTCTGCAGCTAGCTTTTGCAGATGAGAAGCTGTCTTCCTTTAGTTCAGGGAGGGAGAAAGCACGTGACCATTAGGAATCTCAGCTGGATTTCCAAGGACATCTGGATAAAGTGTAAGGGTCCTTCCCTGTTGCTGTTGAATCAAAGTGATTTGCAGATGGTCCTCTAAGCATTGGGAAAAATATTTTGTAAGATTTAGGGATGTAAAGCTTCCAGCCCTGTCAGCCTAGGACGGAAAGGGGAGATACTGAAAGGCCAAAGTCTAGTAGCTGGGGGTTGATCTTGTGTTTTTGGAGGTGGTAGTTTCTGAAATCAAAGTGCTCATATGTCAAAAAAAATTATTAATCACTTTAACTATTCTTAGAGGCAGGAGACACATGACATGCTGCAGCCAGGGAAGTCGCTTGGTTCAGTCAGGTTTGCAGCTGTGTCAGTGTTGGTAGGACCAGGATCTTAGAGGGAAGAGAACGTGTGTTTTGTTTAGAAGCAAAATAACTGCATGCTTCTAGCAATAGATTTGAATAAAACAACATAGCAGGAATGACAAGCTTGCAATCCCAGCTCTGCAGTCTCCACTTACCCAGGATATCTTGTCAAGAGCAGGTGGGTTAAATGCACCTCCCCTGGGGACATTCGTCGTAACTCACCGTTGTCTCAGCTGGGTGCAGCAGCTGGTATCATCCATGCTTCTGTGTCTCCTCACCCCAGGGAATTTTCACTTATGGGCTGAGGCAGAATTTATAGCCGAAAAGGGGGTCAGTTCCTATTTATAGGGCTACTAGCTCAGACTATCTGCTTGTCGTGAATCCTGGGTGAGAATCTGGCTTGAGTGCTTTGGGTCACCCTCTGAGCTGAGAAACCCGGGTAGTAGTTGTGCTCAGCATAAGGCTGTGCTGTTTGTCAGTAAACTAATAACCTAGGCATTAGCTCCAGTTTCTCCTAAAGAGCTAAATATTTATTTAGAAGGCACGCAGGAATTGCTACCTAGAGCAGATATCCTGGTCCTCTGTGTCAAGTGTTGTTCATCTGACAGAAGGCAAAATACCAGGAAGAAAGATTATATAACCTGGAGAGCTTTCCAGAGGAGGAATTACTTATTTTGTTCCCATCTGGTGGCTCTGAGACGTGATGGGTAATAGCTCTCAAAATGTCTTTCCTGGCTATTGTAATTCTAGGTTTTATTGTTATAGGCAAGTATTTCATAGTTAGGCAAGAACCCGTTCAGGAACTAATTTCTTACTGTGCTCTTCAGAAATCACAGCCATGAGGAAAATAACAGCAGAGTGGGGACAAGGTGATTTGCTGTGCGGAGACTTAAAATTGGCACCCAGCAGTAAACGGGTAACAACTTCTGGCATTTTGAGAGCAGAACAGCTACTGTGAGGATCCTTTAAGCCTTCCAAGTGTCATCTGAGGAGGCAGGGTTATCTCCTGCCGTGCTTCTGAGCCCTGATAATGTGCTGGGAATCCTTATCCTGGGAACACTGGCCCAGCCACGTTCCTCTATCACCTAGTGCCGTAGACCTGACACAAGCCAGCTGCCGTTAAAGGCAGCTACAGACTGACTGAGCGTAGGTGTCCAAATGGCCCTGCAGAGCAACATTTTGCACCTTGCGTGTCAGATTGAGTATTCCTTCAGTGCGCGCTCGTGGCACRTGCTGGAGCTTCCCAAGTCTGCAAAGATGGTGAGAAGTGAGATGTTATTTATATCTGGGAAGTGATCTTTTCCCTGAGACTGATGGTAGGAGACACTTGCTTCCTCCCCATTACTTTATGGTTCTGTTGCCTGGGTTTTGTTTGTTTGTTTTTGGCTTTTTTTTTTCTGYTTTTATGAAAGAGGCAAATGGCAAGCACAAGTCCATCACATGAGCTGAGGCAAAGTGCTTCTAAATTTAGGGCAGCAATCAGCTGTCAGTTGCAAAGAAGGTAGGGGAACAGTTTACTTTCAGTCACTTAAAGCAGAGCTGGAGCTATGAAGATAAGAAAAGTCCTGTTTCTTTGAACATGAATGGTTTTTGGTGGAATGGGGCATTACTCTATTGCTGTTAGTGGTTCTGCAGGGACGTAGCGCATCCAAAGAGCTGTTATRCCTTTGGAGGAGTTTCTTTGTGCAGAGCTGACCCCAGGCCTCCTGGAAACATGGGCAACATTTGCCCTGGTGTGGAAAGGATTGGCAAAAATTGGAAAACAAGAGGTTTAATGGTGYTGGAGATTGAAAGGAGCTGAGGTGGAGATGGGGAAAAGGTGATTAGGTGAGCTKGCTTCTGGGTGAGAGTCTCTCCCTGGCGATCCTGCCTGTCCCAATGCATCAGAGCTTGCTGGTGGGCTGGGACCTCTTCCCAAAGGACTCAACCCATGATGTAGCACTCTGGACTACTGGCTCAAGACCTCTCAAACTGAGACCAGGCTCTCCTGAGCAACGCATTGTCCTCCAAGCTGGCTGTGTCCAGAGATTCTTTACTGCATGGTGTAGGACCAATTTCTGTAGCTCAAGTGCTGCCTTAGGTTGACCCTCTGTCTCCATTGCTTTCCCCACGGTCTGCTCCCCTTGCCCACCCCTCTTAGGTGCCCCCTTTGTCATGCACAAGAGTTGRCTGGAGAGAAGAAAAGCAATTAAAGCAGCAGGCAGCTGCCCCAGCTTTGCCCTCCTTCTTAAGCAGGCAAAGGTAGAGAAGGGTCCCATGGAGATAGGTCCAGGAAGGCTCCACCACTATGTGCAGCCCTGCCCTGCCTCCAGCAAGAGCTGGCTGCCTTCAGGCTCTGCTCCTTGAGTTCTGCTTTTTGCCTTGACTCCGGTGTCATCTCACTGGTACCTTCATTCCCTTCGTGCTTTCTACTTAGGTGCTATTTTTGTTCCACTTCCCCTTTGTCTTTCGTGCCGTCTTGTTTAGTTTTTGTGGCTGGGCCTGAGTTACGTTCCTCTCTTTGTTCCCAGCATGAATTTGCTCCATCTCTGCCCTCTTCGGTTCCTTTATTCTCTGTGCATTTTCTTTTGTTTGCTCTCTTTCAATTGCTACTTCTTTTGATTGCTTATTTCCACTTCTAGCTTTTTTTTCACTCTTATTCTTCCCTGTCTCAGCTCTCTTCTTTTTTCTGCTTGCTTTGTTTTCACTATATTCTTGTTCTCTCTTTGAGTTGTTTTGTTCATTATCTGTCATCGTTTTGCTGTTTAGATTTCCCTATATCCACTGTTTCTATCTGAGCATTTTTTATTCCTTTAAATTTTAATCATAGTACCTATAATCCAAATGCAATTTTTTATCATAATAAATAGGCTACATAATAAATACAACTATAGTTACAGCAGCTGGTTTCCATCCTGCCTCTGTCAGCTCTACAGTGCTTTTACACAGATGAGGTGGCAGTGAGTGTATGTCYAAAACAGTGCTGCTTGCAACCTCTGAGGCCTCCCAGGCATGAAATGGCGCAGGCAGCGGGTAGATCCTGCTTGCAAGCAGCAAAAAGCAGCGGTATTTGGGGACAAGTCTCTCCAAGGCAGTAGGGTGAGCCTGTGATGTTTCTTTGAAAGCATCCAGATCACTCGTGGAAAGGGATTAATGGTAGGTGAGGGGGATGTGGAGCTCAGGCAGGCAGGGTTTGCTTTAGACTGATCTTCTCCTTTAAAAACCAAGACACACACACAAGCACCTTCCACTGCCCTTATACTGTTCCAAGGGAGCTGATGCTGATTGACTGCAGAAGAAGTGCCCAAAGTCTCCTGTCCAGATGCCCTGTGCTGTAATAGACCTCTGTAAGATGCAAGCATGTGGCATGCTAAGGGGAAAAATTATGAGCCAGACGTGAGGGGAAAAAAAATCAGGAAAGTGAGACTGAAGAGATTAGGGCCAGATTTGGAGAGCTGGGAAACAGTGAGATAATGAGACCTTTCCCTCTGGGGACAGAGCTCTCTTCAGCCATGGGGAAGGTGTCCGACCCAACGTGGATCTCCCTTGGTGCACACTCAGCCGAATCAGCTCTCCTGTGTGCAACCCATGCCTGGTGGTCCCCTGTGGGGACCTCGGGRTCTGTCGAGCCTTTTGTCAGCCCGCAGCCAGGCTACTATATCCAGACCTCTTCCCACCAGATGTTTGTCCCATCTGTTCTTCAAAACCTCTGCTGACAGTTAATCAGCGCTTCCTCAGGCGTCGCCACACACACTGTCAAAAATAGTTTTCATATGTCTAACCTGAATTTACCTGCTTGAACGGTAAGCCTGATCTGTTCTGTCTTCACCCTGCGAGCCGGAGGATGGATGCACTCCTTCCTCTCYGATTAGCCTCCCAAACGTCTGCGGCTCCCTGGCATGTTTCTTTTGGTCCTGCTCTCCCTGAAAAGAAAGATCTGTGGCTCATCTGTGGCTTTCCAGTGCAAAAGAGGCAGCCTGTAATCATTCCCTGCCTACCGTGGGCTTGGTGCATCCAAAGCCCTGGACAGGAGATGACAGTARGGAACTGCCCAGCTGATGAGCAGGTGATGAAGAGCTTTGCTGAGCGAGTGGGATGTGGAAGAAAGTTGGAGTTGGAGYATATCGGCCATAGGCATTGCATGTCAGGTGTTGTGGATGAGACCTTCTTGGAGAGYAGTGCAGTGCTGGGGATGGTCTGTCCCAGCCGCACAGTGGGATGCAAGAAAGATCACTCCCTTCACCCCTTCTACCACCACCCCAAAATCCCCAGGTTGTGCTTTCCCATCATGGCCTACAGCTGCATTTGTAGGACTGGGGCCCTGCTGGGTGCACCCTGCCCTGGGGCTACTGTTGCCTCGGTATAAATGAAAAAGCCRATTAATTATAAATAATATATAGAGCAAGGTCATGGGCTCACACTGAGTTTCCCGCTGGAATAATTTAAGTCACCTCCTCTGTTTAAGCATAACCGCTCCTGCTGAGCTGCTTTTGTTGCATTTGATAGCAAGATAATTATAATCCCATCAGTGGTTAAACTGTTTCAATAGGCAAAAGACACACTCTTCAGGCCTTTGATGGATATCTAACAGCTCCCAGAGATTTGATATTAATCAGCTGCTATCTCTTGACTGCTGGGAGGCAAGTGATCACTGACAATAGCAGTCAAGGGAAAACATGGTTTTTCTGAGATGCACACTTTAAGAGAATAACACTTTGAAAGGAGGGTGGTTTAGGGCTGAATCCCAGAGCTGGCTGTTAACTCCTCCAGGCTGGTTCAGGGCAGAAGAAACTTTGGAGCTGGAGATACACTGTCTTGCTCCTAGCCCTTGCTGATCCCAGTTAGCACCAATTTTCTTTTACTGCAGGTGAGAGGATGTGAATTAGAGCGCCTGCCCATTCTAATCAGAAGAGATGGGATTTTGTCGTTAACCTCGYATGAATTATTTAACGGCTGGAGTGGCAAGGTGAGGAGTGAAAAATGCCAGTTAAAATGTTACTTAATATTTAACTGCATGCAAAATCAAGGCCCCATCGTATTTGATTCCTACCTAGAAATCAGCCTTTACATCTGAGTCCTTAAATCCTTAAAATCGAGCAAGCTCCTCTTCATGTTTTAATGAACAATTTCTCCTAATACTGCAAATTTGTGCGTGAAATTACTAAAAGTAATAAGCTCATCCATTTCTCTGCAATTTTGCTATTAAGCTGCAATAAGACAGACAATCTAGTCAATAATGCTAATATTATTCTTTGCAAGAAGTCAGCTGTGCAGAGGGGCTTTGAGAATGAAACTTCCTGCTATCATCCTATGTAGCAAGAAAATAGAGTTTTTGCACAAACACTTGGGATTTTAACCTATGTATCTTGTTAAAACCCTGGGCTCCTTTGAGACTCCAAATAGCTAAACAGTGCAGAAAAGGAATCATTATTTTCTGAGGAGTGATTTTTTTTTTTTTTAAACTGTGTAGGAGTGCATGGAGTTCTGTTGTTTTTTTCTGTAATTATTATTATTTGTGTGTAAACATATAGAGAGACTGTTGTAACCATTGGCCTGGAAAACTATCTAGGAGGTATTTGCTCCTTGCTGCAGTGTTTAACGTTTCATGACTGTTATTTTTCAGCTTCGCTGTATGTAACATTCTCCAAYCATTCATCAGGAGAAGCTCTGTATATCCCATACAGTGTCAGTGTCCCCCCAGGCTGGGAGCTGCGCAAAACATGGCCAAGGAGACAGCACCTGCAGAGACTCAGGATGCAGACAAGGAAGAATATTTGGCCACGCTACTGCGAAAGGTCAGGGCAGAGCCACTTCTGTTCTGAAGACCAAGAGAGGCGATGTGCAATGGGTCAGGCAATGGGCTGTGCAACTCCTGCCTGTCCAGGGGGTGAGATGCCCATCACGATTTAGGCAGTGCATTTATTTGCTAGCTTTGATTTTCTCTCTCRACGCCTCCTTGATGCAGAGGGTTCCCTGAGTTGCACCCTCTCTCTGGGGCACCATCTGCTGCAGCAGCCTTGTGGTGGCACTTCAGTGCACGTCAGCTCATGCACTCTGGTGGCATCAGGAGATATTGCAGAGCGGCTCCTCTCTCTTAAGAGATCCCCAGAAAGGTGCTGGTGCCTCAGCCTTTACCAGCAGCTCCCTGTCCCCCAGGCTGATATCCAGATGCTTATAGCAGATCTCCACCCTCCCTCGTACTTGCATCTACACCCTCGAAGAGCCTTACGCTGTGATTCAGCCAGTGGGCAGGAGTGTCGCTGCTTGACTCCCTATGAGCAGTAACTTTCCAAGGGCAGCCGAAGCGAGGGCTGCTTTCCTTCCCCAGCCTCCCCCCCACCCTTGCTTCAGCCCAAAGCCCAGACCATGTGTGGCTGGGCAGTGAACCATCCTGGAGGGAAATGACCCCTTTTTAATCTCTTCCTTTGACAGTGGAAGTCATGAAGTCATAAAGTTTAACCGTGAAACACATCCCTTCTGTAGGAGGCCTGAATTCACTCCAGACGGAGACACAGACCCATTGGAGATGTTATAGGGAGGGATAGRAGGGACTGCAGAAAAGAAAAAGACCCCCCCCCAAATCTTTGGGAGGTAAACAAGATGGTCCTGGGTGGCCTTGCTGGGTAGGAGACACWGTCATAGCAAGATTTAATGAGAGTGAGGGGCTCATGGTGCAGGGAAATGCTAATTGCATGGGGGATGAGGCTGTGGGTTAGTGCTTTGTAGTGTTTTCTGCATCCTTTTAACCCCCAGCGCTCCCACGTTGGGCAGCACGGGAGCTAATGAGCTGCAGCGGGGCTGTGGAGGGCAAAGTCCTTTCCGTGGGGCTCTGCACTTCTGTGCAAAGCGGTAAGGGAATGAAAACTGCTTCCTCAGTGCCACCTTGTGACGGAAAGTCAAACAGCCTGGCTGTTCTGCCGGATTAAAAAGCATATGATGATAGCAAGACTGCTAGTTGTTTGCCAGGGAGGGCTTTCACAAAAGCAGGTGAAAAATGCACTGTTTTGGAATAACGCAGTGCATAACTTCTTGCTGTTGAGCAAGTTCCCCTGTGATGATGTGACCTGTAGGAAGGTTTTGCCAGGAAAGCTAGGGCCCATCTTCCAAAACGTGTTCAGAAACAGCATAAAGCTTGAAGTATTTGCGCATCTTCCTCTGAAGACAGGACCAAGTGCTCTAGAGAGTGAAGCCCAACATGCACCCTCAGGACATGGCTCCTGGGCTGGAGACAGCAGCACTGGCAAGTACTCTGTAAATATGACAGTAATTACCAACACCACTTTTAAGCTCCATGGGTCTAGCATACCTTTATTTCTGTTGTTAAAGGGGTAATTTTAAAGACCAGCCATTATCTGTTGATAGTAATGCTTTAGAAAGCTCTCTTAAGCCACAGAAACTTGGCTTCCTTGCCAGGGTGGCCTCTTACRGAGGTGCTCTCCTGAAATAATCAACAAGTATCTTGGCCATTGATCTCTCAAGCTGGGCAAATACAGCTCTTGAAAGGCCCAGTCATAGGAGGAGAAGGAAAAGGAAAAGAAATAGAGTTTTGCCTGAAGATAGCTGAGCCCCAATATTGGTAGTGCCCAGCGAAAAGATGGAGATGCAGGTTCAAATCCTATTCTGCCCAGTTCTCTCCTTGACCTGGAAAACTTCCTYGATATTTTAGTGAAAGATTTTGGCAAGTGAACTCTTCCCAACAAGCAGCAAATGTGGTTCAGAAGCTTCAGAGCCACTCTCCTTCCTAGTGATGAAACACTAGCCACAGATGTGGGGTAAAATGTAACCACCATGTATCCAGGAACATGATGGTTACTAGCAGAATTTTAAAAACATGATGTTGACACCTGACAGCAGCTCCTTAGTAAGAGTCATAGTGCAGTGGGAGGAGCATGCACTTCCCTGGAGCCTTGGTCTGGTGTCTCACCTGCAGAGGAAGGCTGGCAAATACGGATGTTAAAGCTATGCAAAGTACCGAAAGTATCTAGGTTGAGCAARTCACTTGGTGTCTATGTCCATGTGGTTCCCTCACCAATGTGAGACAGCTGTGCTCCTTTCCTTGGTAAGGAGTGATAGAGTGAAGGTGGGATTGTGTATCTCRCAAGGAACAAGCACCATGTGTCTCAGAAAGCTTCCACATTTTAGTTACCAAACCCACCATGCTAGCAGTGGTGGGCTTGAGATGAGTGGTAGATGGGGCTTTTTCTTCTTTCCCCTTTTTTGCAGCATGGCCATAAAGCTTCTCCGTCTTGACAAGACTCAGCTCCAACCTAAGGGTTGTACTGTTGCCAAGGCAAGCTTTGAAAGCTCTGGTGGTGCATTTGCTCTCTGTCTTCCTGTGGAAGCAAAGGTGTGGGAATCATGAGGCATCCACTTTAAAGAAATTAAAATCAATCCTCCAGACCTGCAGTAACTAAAATCCCTTTCGTCTACATCTCTTTCAACCTTTCCCCATTAAAACACAGCATCTCTACTTCTTCAARCTGCACAGAAATTATACCATTTCTTGCTATTGATGTACCTCCTAAGAAAGAGTAAGTAGCACAAGGKGTTCATGAACATTTTTCCTAGAAATAGTAGGCTGCCAACTTAAAAGGTTGAGAAGAAACTGGCACTTAGGTCTGATGGTTGCTTTTGCTTGTGCTCTTTGCGTCTGGGTGCAATTTCGAGTTCCTAGCAGACCCCATAGCAGCAAAGAAATTGTCAGAGCTTACAGGGAGCATGATTGCGTCTCACAAAAGAAGAACGAATTGAACGCCTCAAACTTCTCCCCGTCAAGAGCCACAATCCTAAACATTGGCTGTTCAATTACTGACTTTGTCAGGCTTCAAATGCAGAGCTAACTCTAAGCCCTCACTTACAATTACTTTTCCTATCTCTTTTCGGATGGCATTTTGCAGTGGCTTGACCAAGGGTGTATGAACCAGGCAGCACAGGCGTCTGCTGCCGTCTGCAGCGCTCTGCAAGTTTTGAGTCTGTGGCTCATTTTTCGTTCCAGTAAACATTCTCCGTGTGTAACACAGCTTTTGAGCACCATGATTTCTACTCTATTATTAAGAGATGGTGCTTCCACATCTTCAAATCATGGCTCAGGTTGCCCACTCTGTGCTTGCAGCAGTGTGAAAAGCAAGCAAAAAGGCTGCCTCCTTTTGTGCCCRGTTTCTCTGTTAGCTGTACCTGGACTGTCCACAGTGAAGGCCCTTTGAAGTCAAGTCAAAAGGACAGGGAGGCTCTATCTAACTGCTGAATGGGGGTACTTAGTGATGGTCTAAAAATCTCTAGTATTTACGGCAACAGCCTCCAAGAATGCCTTAGGTGTTTGTCTATAAATGGGGCAAAGGGGACCTGTGATATGGAAGAACCTGGTTGCAGGATCATGACCTTCCTTGAAGGAAGGTCACTTCCTTGTGTCCTCCAATATGTTTCTTCTATCCACATCCATGCTGTGAAGTATGTGGGGTGGACACTGAATAAAAGTGCCAGAAGAGACATGCGAAAAAGAGAGCCTTCTCACGTGGCATCCCATCATCTATTGCTATTATGCTGTATTTTCCTTCTCTGCCTGGTTCTGCTAGCACAGTCTCTAGGAGGGAACCCGAGAACCGCAGAGCTCCCTAGGCCTTTACCTTCTCTGTTAAACTACTGGGGTGTAGTTTAAACACAGAATAATAATAATAATTTAATTATTACAATAATAATAATAGTCTTTTTTACAGAGAAATGAAAACTCCAGCTCCTGCTCACAGCCAATATCCAGCATACAATCAGACTCTCGGGTCCCATGTGTGAAAGAGAGGCAGAAAGGCCTGAGAGGCATGACACGAGATGATGCTAAAGAAAACATAGCTCCAGCTGGCAGTGTGGAGGAGTGGTGATCCTGAAGAAAATGCCGTTTTTCTTTGCTTCCCAGGTGAGTTTCTATCTTAGGTGTCCRGTTACTTCTGCTGGCTTCCACGCTTCTCTTTCTCTCTCTACATAGCATACTGTAAGGTATGGCCAACGTCTAGGCTCCGTTAGCTATGTAATACTACCTTACATGGTGCAGGACTTGAAGAAGGCACRTATATATTACCTGAAGAACTGTACTGTTTTGTACAAGGTCTTCTCTGTGGGAGAAGGGCATTAAGGATAGCTYGCTGTTTCATAAAGAAATGACATTAACGGGGTTAAAGTGTCCCAATGCAGAGAAAAGCCAGACAGTAAAGTGAAGTGATTGTCACTGGCAAGGAGTATGAAAAGGAAGTGGATAAGGAGTTGGAATTGGGTCARATTTACAGTGATTTACTCTTCCRTGAGTTTGAAAGGAGCACGAACAAAGTCAGAGCAATAAAAAAAGATTCAAAGGATAACAAGAAACACTTCTGAAGTAGCCGAAGACAAGAGAGGCATGTGTTTGTGCATTTTTCAGAAAGGAAAAAAYGATGCTACAAAGACTGAAATAATTAATGTGTTGTTGTTTTTTTCTTTTGCTGCTTTTTTTTTTAAATCTATTTTTAAATAAAGATGGAAACAATTAACAACAGCTCCCACGGATTAAGGCTTCGGCTACTAGGAAGGAGGAATAAAGTAGAGCAGTTATACCATGATTTTTTTTTTTTTAAGTAAGTTCATTGCTGCACCAAAAATTGGCAGTGCTCTGTGCCTTCCTGGGTCCTGCTGTGCTCCCTGGGCACCTGCTTCAGGAAGGTGAAAGTTCCCAGCTTGGTGAGATACCTGCCAGGCACTCGCACCTCTCCAGGATGGGGCATGCGGTTTTTGTTGGGAACTGTTGGGTCTGGAGTCTTCTTGGATTTTCCCCACAGATTATTTAGGCCTAACAAACTCCATCTCTGAATAATAAATAGGACAGGATGGATCTAGAGACTAGAAAAATGCTCTGTAGTCCCTATCCTGGAAAACAGAGGCAGAAAAAGCATGAGAAGAGAAACAAAGTGAAGTTAAGCAAAAGTGAGTTAAGCATTATACATCTGCCATGTGAATGGTAGCATCTGGGGAAAAAGCTGGATTAAATAATCAAACTATTTATAAAACACTCAGAAGCACCAAGGGGATGTCTAGCAAATCATGTCAAAAGAAATATATTTCCTCTACTGACAAGCCAGCAGGAAAGCGTAAGGTTTCTGTTAATAGGGAGAGCTAGAGACATCTGTCTGCTCAGTGGTCCTGCCTCGAGGCAAGGGAAGAGGCTGGCTGGCATCATCAGTCCCAGCTGCAGTGATCCTGRAGAGGACTTGTCCACAGATGGGGGATGGATGAGTCTGCTCAGCCCAGATTACTAAACTGATAGATTGTTGTGTGTGAAGCAGAGCTTGGGTGACTTAATTTTTCCAGGTGTTTCTCATGTGATGAGCTCAAGTCACAGTGAGGAACTCCACAAGAGAAAAAGCCTTTGAAAGTCGCACTGGATTTTTTTTATAGTAAGATAAAAGCCCTCATAGATAAGCAAGCTGACTGGACTATCTTCTCCAAAGGCTTTCCATTTCCTACTAGCTTTGAGTCTTGTGCTTTGTGGTTTCCTTCAACAGCATATCTTATAGAGAGKAAGGCTGAGAAGAAGGGACCCAACTTGAGCATTTTGTGCGGTGTCTTTCTAGGCAGAAYGGATCTTGCCAGCAGACAGAAGAGGACTTCAGAATCTTCAGAGAGACTAGATCATTCATCGTTCCTTAGCAGCTCTCAAGGGTTTTGTGGARAAATTGTATAGCTTCAGCTACTTTGGCTTTTCCTTCTTTGCTTCCACCATAGGACCCTCGGTCAGTGTAATCTTACAACAAATAATTCAATGATGAGATGCGCAGACTAGTATGGCAAATGTCACACTTCCCTCCTATGTGCCTGTGGTGGACRCTACAGTCCCATCCAACAAACAGAGGAACACTTTTTGCATAACCCCAGGTTAGCATCACTCCTCCGGGTTCCTGCAAGCGAGTGCTGAGTGAAGCAGTGAAGTCTGATTCCCAATGACTTAAGGGTTTCTCGCGGGAAGGAACAAATCCCCAGCATCACTGCAGCTCCTCAGTTTTTGGGTGAGTAGTCTGTGCTGTAAAGCCAGGAGTCATTCACTCTACTGCAGGGCTGTGGGGATCTTCCCTAGCACAGCTAGGAGGGTTTTGAAGGAGAGGGTTAATTGCTTGTGTTTGGAAACTTCTCCTCTTCTCTTTTCTCTGCATGTCTTCAGAGAAGCTACAGAGCTTGCCACCTCTGAAAGGACATCAGTCCTTTCTTACTCTTCTCAAACACACACATCTTACTTTCCACCACAAGAGGTCCCCAGGATCCTAAGGTAAAAAAATGTATGTAGGAAAAAGGGTTTGGAGAACAGGAGTGTTTTGTTTTTAAAGGGAAAATACAACTAGTATYGCTAAATTGGTGGTGGAGAGGAAAGATTGCTCCTTCTCCTGAACGTGAGACTTGGAATACATATTTTGCTGTTTGGTTTTGCATTAGTGGAGTGAGATTTCAAACGTTTTTTTGCAAGAATGGAGGTTTTTGGAGAGTTGAAGCACTCCCAGCATGGTCTGGGAGCTTCTACTCCAAGAGGAGCCAAACTGGGAGAAAGGAATAAGTCTCCAGCAATGGGAAAAACCAAGAAAATACAACAGAAGGGCTGGCAACTGTGACAAATTCATTGGCTTTTGGTCAAAACTATGAAGATAAGTTTTTTCTTAYCACTCTTTTCTCTAGCATGGCCCTTCTGAAGACCATGGGTGATCTGTGGCTGTCAGGCTGTCAGGTCCACGGTATAATATAATAACTAATATAATACAAGTTTATTTGCCCTCCTTCATCTATGGCTCACAAGAAACAAAACTCTGTTTAAATATGTTCCAGTGCTGAAATGATCRGAGGTGAACTATAGGACACCTAAGGCTGGAATGGAAAGTGTTACTTGAATAAATGTAGGGTTCAGACTGGCACACCAGCAGGGCACATCAAATAACACAGTCTGTCAAGAAAGTCCCAATGCCCTGGCAGTGTGCTCTCGTTTCCCCTGCGTAAGGAGGGGAAGAGGGCAGCAATGATGGAGACACCTTCCGGTACGCTTATGAGGTTTGGTTTGAAGACAGATAAATGGCTCATGCAAGCTAATGTTGCAAACTACGTGAGGCTGGAGGCCACAAGAAAGCACAGTGCCATAATAAGAAGCCTGGCTTTGTGCTGTGGTGTTAAACGAACAGCAGCAGAAGAGGGCAAGGCAGGGGACTGGGGTTATTGTGGAGGCTGCTCATTTGAACTCTCCTCTGAAATGCTGCAATGGTGATTAGGGAAACAGGGTGCAAGTATTTCGTGGTGAACAAAGCTAGCAGCTCCTCTGGCACGTGGCTGCTGCAGGCAGCGGTGGAGGCGGGCGAGTCAGTGCTCCTCCAGTGTTGGACCTCCATCTTCTCTGCTGGTAGCTGTATTTCCATGAACTCGTACAGTCCTTGCTGCCTGTGAGACAGTTTTTGGGCTCGCCTCTCAGGAGSGGGGAAATGAGATCCTGCAAGGGTCAGCAAGGGAAGGAACCTGCAGTGCTTGTTGCAGGCAAGAAGCCAAGAGGTACCAGTGCTGGTGGCTGTGACATATAGGACTGAGGGCAAGCTGCTGGCCTTGGGGATGGGAGAGAGAATGGAGGTCACTTAAGTGACCATGCAAGATTGCCTGTGCTCTGTAGGGCTCTGTTACGCAGCACTTGCTCAAGTCTGACACCCTGCAGTGACCCTTCTGGCAATGAAGGCTGGGCTTCTTTTCTTCCCAAGTCCATTGGTTTCACTGGGGATGCAGCTGTGGCTGTGGATGGTTCAGCTCTGATGGTTGCCTTGCAGAGACTAGTCTTGCTTTATTAAGTGCCCCTGTCTTGGGAATGAGATTATACACTGGAATGGATGTGGAAAGGAGCCTGGACAATACAAAATAATGTTTTCTGGTCCATCTTGATCATTCTAAAGCTGTTTGAATGATTTAATTTGGTGGAGTTTAGGTTATAAGCATCTGCATTTTCAGGGCTTTGGCTGTAGAAGGAATAATTCTCATACACAAACAACTGCAGAGGAGGCAGAGGTGCAAACAAAGTTTCAGGAGGGGAACTGTAAACTCCAGCATTCTTTCAGAGGTGGCATTTCTCAAGTGCTTGAAGTGAAAATTCTCTTGACTAAATCAATAAGCTTGAAGTTAGAGCTCGCCTGCAAGAAAAAAGTAGTTTAAATAGAGGGAAGAAGCTTTAGCTCAGTAAGAGTTACCTAGGGAAAAGAAAACAGTTATGCTCTTGCTGGGACTTGGCTGTGAAATGTGATGCCAAAGGCTTCCAAACATCAGCTGTGCAGCAACTCAGCACATTACCAAAAATACTTCTTTTTTCCTTCCTGAGCTACCATCTCTCCATGATCTTTGCCCTCTCATTTTAATGAGGCACCAAATGTTCAAAAAGCGTTTCGGCTTTTTATCAGATGAGTAGCTCTCTTTCCGCTTCATAAGGAAAAATGAGAAAAGCTGGTGAGGCTTCTTCTCCCTGTCATTTGTGATTTTGATTCTTAGATGTGGTCTTTGAATTGCGGAAGGCAGAAAAAAGCCTTTCACTGTTGTTTCATGATTTCTTGAGAACTGAGCAGACCCTATTCTTCACRCTTCTCTGAGGAGGATGGAAAAGCTTCCGGCGCACCCCGTTGTTCATGCTGTAAGTGGTGGTTTGCAAGTTTCTCTAGACAAACGTTATTCCCCTCTTCTTCCCACCTCACACCCTGGACAATGTAACATGCTTTGTGAAGAAGGAGGTTGTCAAAATAATACACAATCTTACAAGTCCTTGTGGGGTTGCTTTTGATGTTGAATTAAAAAAAATAATATTTTTAAAAATCTCTAAACAGACTGATTTCATGGAAGGTGTCCTCCTACAAGAGGGTGAACAATCTCTGAGCCCACTCGGTTAACTGAGCTGTTTCTTCGCAAAACTTTGCAGGATCTGGTGTTGAAAGCATGCAAGCTCTGAAGCATCCCTTGAAAGTAGGTAGGCAGCTCTGAGGATGTGGCTTTTAAATTTGCTCAGACTCCTGCTGATGACAGTGAGAGTTGTGTTTGATAAAATGAGTTCAAACAGCTTTTGGCCCAAAGCTCATGTCGACAAGCCATCTGACTAACGTTGCTATCTGAAGGATTCCTAGCAGGAAGTGTGTGGGAATTAATATCAAGCTGAAAGCAAGCATGGTTCCAGCATGGCCAGTGGGAAAGGGGGAAGCTAGAGATACCAATGCTTGCGTCATCTCTTCTAACTTAGATGCTTAGCAGGGCGTCTGGGTAAAAGATGTGTTAAAGGTCCTATCTGATGACACTTCTCCAGAGACCCACAATAAATTATGCAAAAAATCGTCTTTGAATGAGACCTCTCCAGAAAATACTGGAACAAGTAACAATTTGCACATTAATACAGGCGAAAAGGCTAATGAAGATTAATTTTGCTGGGGAGAGGTGCCCTAAATGGTTAGAAACTGATTTTTTCTTGGCAGTTAAAATCTTATATTTATTTTTCTTTAGTTGTATTATTTAAATGGAAATTTATATGAGTTCTGTGGGCAAATTTGCCTGTTATTCTTTATGGATGCAGCCCTAGCCTGATCTTACTGATCTCTAGAAACAGAGCCTCGCCAAGCTCTTTCAGCACATCATCACYTATGCTCTCAGGGCTTTCTCTCTTTTCAGGTGATTTTATTCCAAGATGTTCTTTACTCCACATCCGTCCTATTGCTCTTGTCCTTTCTGCCATGCATAAGGAGAGAAAAATCTCACTCAACTGCACACATTTCTTTGCAGCACTGAAAAAAAAGAAATGAGAAAGAAAGAGGCTTTTAGTATGTCTTCTCTTCTCTAGATTAACCAGCCCCAGTTCCTCCAATACTTCCCCGCAGGTGATATTTTGAAGACTTCCACTTCTTTGCAGATGGTCTTTCCAAAGGGTCCTTGCTGTTCTTTGAGTGTGATGGGYATGTTAATTTAAATTTGCCCTCCACTGAGCATCCCGTTTGTTAGTGAGGAAGGACAAATGTATATGTTGTGCCAGCTATGYGCCAGCTTGTCCCTCCCCAAATGCTACTGCAAAACAGCATGATGCTGGTGACTCATATTCAGGTTGGGACCCTCTAGACGATGGCTCCAGGYTTGATCCCAAGTGCAAGGGACATAAGGAAGAGTAAAGTGGGGCTGCCGAAGGACACTCATGAACCACCTCTGTCCTATGATGCTTCTGTTCTTCATGTTGCTGTAGATTTTGGTCAGGGAGGAAGGACAGAGGAAGTCCAGAACCACATTCTAGCTGTTTTCCTCTATTTTTTTTTAACCCTTAATGTGAGCCCAAAGAGCCCTTCCTAGAGCTGTGCAGGAGGCAGAATGCAGCTGGCATGTGGAGAGCTCTCCCTGATGGCGTTAGCTGCATCCTTTGTTTTTGTTTTTTTTTTCTTTTTTCTTTCTTTTTTTTTTCCTGTTTGGGAATAGGTCTCTAACCYAGGACTGAATAAGGCTCGGTCCTGTCAGGGGCCTTCATGAACAGTGGATCTGCCAGCCCAAGCTGTGGGGAGGCACAGAGGTGTCCCGGTAGCAACCGGAGTGAAGGGATCAGCTTTGACTTGACTTGCAGTGATTCCCTGGCCATTTGTGCCTTCTGTCCCTCTCCATTCAGGGTCGAGCAATGTTTGGGCATAGACTATAGGCAGAGGAGCTCTTTGGATGATATCCTCCTTGCCCMACTCCAATAAGCTTTCTGTGACTGTTCTTTAAATGCAAATTTAAACTCACGTGCCCAGTCAGTGAGGCTGCAGTGTGCAAAGGAAGGGTGCGTGTACTGCATGAAGAGCCCGAAAGCTGTTAACCTGGCAGACTCTGCTGTTAGTGAACACAGCAAAATTCAAGGCCTGATCTCTCTAATTAAATCTTGATGCAGAGTTGCATCCTGAGAAGGAGGCAGGAGCTCCTGAGGGGAGATACAAGAAAGAAGGATTAGCCACACRTTGCTTGCAGCTGCCTCCATTGAAAGACTTGCAATATAAAGAAAAAAGCCACACTAGCAAAGTAATTCTGTCTTCTCTATCACTTGTCCTTCATTGGGAGGGCTTGATCTTCTGTAATTTGTAGAAATGGTAGAAACACAGAAGAATCTCTGCTTTTTATCTGGTTTGGCTTGTTTTACTCAGCTCTGTCCCCTGCCAGCATTTTACATAACACTGAGGTCCTAATGAGCAGTGTTAGCAAAGTATCCATTACTGTGTCATTTTATTAAAGTCCCTGTATGCCAAGTGCTCTGGATTAGTCTCCTTGTCCTTTCTCTGGCATCTAGACTGTCTTCTGGACTTTTTTTTAAAAAGAAAGAAAGAAAGAAAGAAAGAAAGAAAGAAAGAAAGAAAGAAAGAAAGAAAGAAAGAAAGAAAGAAAGAAAGAAAGAAAAAAGAAAAAAGGAACCTACAGCAGTAATTGTAGTTCTTTTAGTTCTTTGCTGATCTTTGAGTAAGACAACTCTTTAGACAAATGGTTTCTAGCAATAAACAGGCAGGTATTTCAGGCTTTTTTAATGGATACTTTTTATAGTCTAAAGAATCACTTTAGAAGCCAGACAGGGACACGGATTCTCCTATGTAAACGTTAATATTCTTCTAAATTGATCCTGGTTAATTCACTGTGAACAAATCTTAATTCAATGTTATTTTTTTTTTGTGTTCAGTTATTAAGTAGAGCAGCGTGCATTTTAGCAGCGCTATCAAGTTGTGCAGGTGCTAGACATATGCTGCAGTATTTACTTTCCCATCTTCAAAAGGCATTTTCACTCTTCCCCTCTCCTCTCCCCACCACCACTTTGCTTTTTTCAGAGTCTTTCCTTGAGTTCAAGGGACCCCCTCACGCCACATTCCCTCAGGGGGAGGGACAAGCCAGACTGTCACTGGCTTGTCTTTTCAATGAGGATGGCAGAGATGTGAAGTGATGCCACAGCAGAGGCATCCCTACACAGATAGGCCATCAGAGTCTGCAAAATTTCTTCCACCCATAATCTTCTGCAGGACTGGGGCAGTTCTTCCATAGTGGAGGGGTGTACTGAGTGACCTAGAGGTGATGAGCTTTTCCTTCACCCTAGGGCAGCAATCTGTTATATTCACAGTATGTTTTCTGAAGGTACCTAGAAAGAACGCCAATAATAGCCACTTGGACAAAGCCGTAGCCATAAAGGGCACAGTACTACCCTTCCAAAGGCCACAAAGGAGATGTTTTTGTACAAGGGTGCCATCTCTTACCACTGCAAGAAAAGAAAAGCACAACTACGTCAGAAACTTTTCCTGCTTTGGGATGTTGTGTTATCTCTGTTCTGCTCTCCCAGTTATCTGAGTAGTGTCTGACTTACTCATTTCAGGAGATCTGGAATACAGCTTCAGTGCAGTTTTTCCTCTCATTCTTGTCTGGAGATTTTTAGGACAAATGAATGAAAGATGCGGGCAGTCATCATCTATGAGAAACCAGCTACGGCTTTTATAATAAGACCTCATAGATTTGGTTTTGAGCTGAAGTTAGCCTTCTGTCGTCAGTGCTATATCTGCCTATACAAAGGGTCTGKTTTTTGGTGTACAGCATGGCTGGTGGTGGAATTGCAAGCTCTCATCCATTACATGCAGCACATATTGACTTTTGACAGAACTGCAAAGAAAGAGTTACAGTATGCATGCAGGATACTTGTCAAGAGGAGCAGATGCAAGTTCTGTGAGCTAGCTGCAGAAAACATGATTGGAATTCAGGTGTGTTTTTCCATAGGACTTCATGCAGTTGTAGGGCATGTGTGCACATCTTCTTTCACCACTAGATGTCATTAAATCGAGTGGTCTTTTCTTTTCTTTTCTTTTTTTTTTTTTTTTTACCCCCACTTTTAGAAGCATCTTTCAGTACATGAGAAATAGCTTGATGGAGACAGTCATGTTGATAATCTCTGAATAAGCTTTCTGGTTTGGGGGAGAGTTTTTTTGTTTTGACTCTACCTAAGGCCAGCTTATTACATTTAATATTCCTTAAAAAAAAAAAAAAAACTCACAAGGATTCGAAAACATTATTTCTGTCATGCTACAAATGACATATTTGCCAGAATCTCAAAGATCATCTGAGCTTTGATTCGTACTTTTACCTTGATCAAACTGCTTCGGTGTCCTTCCTGAAAACAGTGAAAGTATTAACATACTATTGTTTGTTTGCAGTCTCTATCTCAGCAAAAAAATGGCAATAGTGTCTCAGCTTTTCTTAGTTCAGCTCCAGCTCAGAGCTTACTGTGTATCCCTACTGCAGAGAGGCTGAGAGGTTAAAAAAAAAGAAAAAAGAAAAGAAAAACTCTCTTTTTGGAGGCTGGTTAATATTCTTTGTCCAGCAGTGATACCTCCTGACAGGTGATTTGGAAAATGTCTCARTAGGTGAACCAACCTTTCTGGAGCTTACATTTACAAATCTGAAAAAATAGCAACTTTTCAAACTTTGTATTACCATCTTTAGAAGATAAGCATGGGAATATCTCTATTTTGCTCTGTGCAGCCACTTCAAACATGGAGAATGGACCCATACTGCATTTGCATGGTATTAGATCCTTGATTGCCCCTTGATTCCCTCAAGAGATCTCAAGACACCTTACTGACGAAAACATGTATTTGTGTGCAGGGTAAGTTTTACTTCAGGAGTTGCTGGCACAGCCTGTGAGTAAGCAGAGAGTAAGTTGCATACTTGGGAGAGATCAGATGTTCCTGCAGATCCAATTAAGGATCCAATGCAAATGCTATGCAAAAGCAGTGCTAGAAAATCTACTTCTCCTCTCTCCTTTCATCTGTGCTTCTTTGGTGCTTGCTTCATAGCTATTTTGTTTCCCTGGATAAAAAGAACTGGAATACATCATAGGGGAAAAAAAGGCAAATGAGGCTGTGCTACTTCTTCACAGCAAACAGTCTGCAAGAATTGGAAATCCAACCTTGTTTCTTCCAGAAACATCCATGTATTTTGTAAACAGCTTCTCAGCTGGTGCTGGAAAGCATTTAAAAATGTCATGACAACCTCAAGAATGAGCTTGTTTTCTTCACCCTACACAGCTTCAGGGAGAGGCCGGGAGTGTGGCCTCCTTTGGGCTTTTTTGATGTTCACAAATGTCCCTTGAGGTGTTAATGGTCTGTGCTGGAGAGAGCACGGAAATTGCCAGGATGACAGTGACACTGCTTCAGCCAGCTCTTCCAGGAAAGGAGCATTGCCACAGTCCTTGGCATGAAGGGAAATACACGGAAATGCCTTCAGCRGCATGCTAGAGGGACTCTGGCCAGTGATGTAGTTGTTTGAGCTTTCTCTTGCTTCCGACTTGTGGGACAGTGTCTGCAAAGTTATGCTGGAAAAGACTTTGCAAGGGAGCAGCCTGGGACCTCCAGTGCTGTTGTCTGCTCAGAGCAATGAGGGGGGAGGGGGWTGGTGGTTAAAAGATGCCTGGGAGCTCCTGCTGTGTGACAGCTAGCTGTTGTGTCCTCCCGGGCTGAGCCCAGTCTCTCAGGCTGTGTCCACCTGGCAAGCCCTCCTCTTTGAGAAAGCTGCCAGCTGTCAAGTAGGTGGCTGATAAGTGTGCTTGTGCTGGGCACATTTTCTCAGAGAGCTCAGCTGGGGTCTTTAACAGACAGAGAAACTGTGGAACCGATTAGGAGGCCAATAYGAATGCTAAGGAGCTGCCTCTGGGCCTTGGAATAGCTTGACCTGATCAGGAAGCAGCAAGCATGAACAACAAGGTGGCGAGCAGCTGGGRGAAGAGGGGAGGAGAAGCAGCTGAGAGTGGACAAGTGAGGCTGAGGAGTGCAAAACCTGAGTTTACTTTGARGACTGGATTTTTTTCTGTTCTCTGAGAGGGAAGAGGGGGAGATAGCCAACCTGGTTTGACTGAGCAAAGTTGCTTTCTCCTTTCTTTCAGCACACCTCCTCCTCTTTCCTCCCTTCAGAAGGGTTCTTCGTGTACAGTGGAAAGAGGTTTGAATTGCATTACTTAATGCTGAATATGGCAGTATAGGTTGCATTTGCATCTCTCTCATGCTCTCTGCCTTTACTAGACCTTTTCAAGGTCAGTATTTACTAGAGAGGAAGTCTTCTTATTCCTTCTTGGGAGCTTGGTGTGCTTTGAATCGTGATTCACTCAATGCTAGAGCTGAATCTRAAGAGGTGGCCTCCCCATGTGTTATAAGGAGTTGAAGATTGCTTTGGATGTTGTAGCTATGTTTCCCTAGATTGATGGGACAGGAGGGAGGGCAAATTTCTTCACTAAACATCAGAGTGACCTTCGATAAATGTKCCAAGGCTATTGATTTGACGTAGCTGCCAAGTTCATTTACAAAGTTGTAAGAGGGGCTATTTGAATTAGATATTATTTTTTATAGACATGATAGATTTCTAAAGTTAATTTTCAAAGAGAAACACAATTAGCAGAGCTCTTCATTATCCATAAATTATCTTCATGGAGATTTGTTCCCTGGCATGGAAGATCTGCTCTGTCTGAAGTTTAAGAAACAGCAAAACAAACAAACAAGCAGACTCTAGAGTACCACAAAGAAAAAGAAACCAGCATAATTAGGTCCCAAGAGATGCTTATTCCCAGCTCGGTGTAAAAATTAAGTCAATACAATTGAATGGTTAAATATTGACTGAATTGTAATATTAATCAAGTGATATTCATATTGCTCCCCATTCAAAAGAGGTTTAGCTGGTTGTTTTATTAGCTTTTTAATCAATACTTTAATTATAATGGTGCTTTAATTTCATTGTAAGTTTGCATTAATTAAAGTAGCTTTTCTATATGTAGAGAGTAATAGGAAAACAAAACCAAACAAAAGAATACGCTTTTCCCATTTTCCGGAAGAGATGTACACTGCGGTGTTTACACTCACTTAGTCTTGCAAAGGAAAAAGATACCAGGAATTTATACTGCTTTATTTATACTGACCATGAATTTTTTATTCTCTACTTGGGTTAGCTCTGCCTTTGATTTTGTTGCAAGAG
The DNA here is from genome assembly GCF_003343005.1 of Rhea americana. NCBI lineage: Eukaryota > Metazoa > Chordata > Aves > Rheiformes > Rheidae > Rhea > Rhea americana. The sequence continues at coordinate 425,860 of NW_028185950.1, read as the reverse complement.
CTGTGAAAACTAGAACTTAGGTCAACAGTGTCTCATCAGGTTATCGATCATATTCTGACAAATAAAGGGTTTGGATATATTGGAAGATAAATGGGCATCAATAAACAGAGAAATGCCTAAGCTTGGTCCAGTCTCTGTCTCATCCTATATTCTTCACCAGTGATAGTATCAGTACTGAAGGGACCAGGCAGGGTGGTCCTGGCTGGTCTTAGTGCTTTGGACATTCACAGCTTCATAGAGGCTGGGCAGATCAAATAGATTTTACCTATTGTTTTTTCCATCAATATCTAAAAAAATATGAACAAGCTTTGTCTGGTTAAATGTAAATAGCTAAGATTTACATGTCACTATCGGAGGTAGTCATCCTTTATGAGCAGCTATGAGCTATTGACAGAGTCTAGGGCGCAATCAGGATGAACCATTGTCATTGTAATTTCCCTTAATAGTAAGCAGTGGACTTCTACAGTGTAAAATGGCGAGCAGTGGTCGAGATGAACATTGCTTAGATAAAGATGTTTTATGCTGTGGTTGAGATAAATCAGGGATGTTGTTTTCCAGGCTGACAGGCCTATGTGTTTTGATAAATCCATCTCCCTGGCTCTGTAGCTTTTTGGGACTGGGGAAAATGTGATGCTTGTCACAGCATCCATGGCACTCTTGGCAGGAGGCTTCTGGTGTTTCTCTGCGGAGTAGTGTACATATTGCCCCTGAGCAGACGTGGGGATGTGCAGCCTAATCTTCTGCTGCAAAAGCCAATCAAAAAGTAATTCCCAGACCTATTTTTCAGAGAGATAGCAAGAAGCCAGGCTACTACTACTAGGCATTCTTTTGCAGTTGCTCAGTAAATACAAGCTATTGCTCCTGGTTTGGATTAGAGCAGAGGTGTGAGTAACAAGCTGTGCTGAGAGGTGAGGCTGACAGGAAACCCTACCTTAGCATGCCAGAAAAGTGAACAACTTCGTTTTGATACAGAAGAAGCCATTGTTTTAGTAAGAGGCAATAAAGCCTCGTGGTGAGGTCATGTCTTGGACTAGAGCGTGTTTGGAAGGCCGTGAGGATGTTGTTATACCAAGACTTCTTTGTCAGGCAGTAAGTCTTTAATAAAACTGGACTGTTCAGATATAAAGGATTTTCATTAATGAGATCACTGTGACTGGAAAGATTCGGATATCACCAGGGTCACAATAACTTTAATAATGCATTGTTTCAAGCATAGAAGTGATGCAAACACAAATGAATTTGTTTAGCCAATGAGATAAGGTGTCCCATATGTATTAAGAAATGTCTATGAACAAATAAATCAGATTATTTGGACTGTAAAAGGATGTGTTTAAGCAACAGGTTTTGGGAGGTGTCCCCCCGATGATTCTTTTACATCTGTTGATCATAATCTGTCAGACCAAGAAAACTGTGAGCTATAAAGGGATAACAGTTTGCCTTGTAAGAATGCTTCATTAATTTTTATTAACATTGGCTGTTAACTCTACCTGCTAGYATCTGCTTAGCTCAGCCTGGGGCACTCTGTAACAATTTCCATGCAAGCGTTCAGAGCCGAACCTAGTGAAAGGGATAAGTAACTAAACATCACTGAGCTCATGCTGCATGTGTTATAGAAGATGTGTTTATTGTGAAGGCACCAGCATGTCAATTTTTCATAAACCGAATTTAGAAAGAATTAAATGTTAATCCCTCTTTGGGAGTGYGGTGTTGGCATGATTGCAGCAATAACACAACCTTTGTGCAGGATTTTCTGATAGATCGGGTTAGTGATTCAGCTAGCCTGTTAAAGAAACTCTATATTTACCTAGGGTGTTAGAGGTTGGTTTGGATTTCTGGAAAGCCAGTAATGATTTTTAACTTGTCATCTTCTACGTAAAGGAGCCTTTTTGTTTGTGCAAGTTCACTCCTTGATTTGGATAAAGACAGATACTGAAATAACTACTATTGTGATCTKAACTCCAACTTCCCGTCTGACAAATGTCAGCTGTACGTACCCTGAATTCTCAGAAGCAATTATTCACAGCAGCACTGCCTTCCCAAGAAATAAAAATGATTYGTAGTTCCCCTAATATGCTACCTACATCTTTCTATGGGCCTTTTACAGACACCAGCATAAGCAAATCCATATGCTCAACATTCCCACAATTTTGGCACAGTGTTGTCCTTCTTGAGTTTCTTCTCTTCTGTCCTCCAACTGATGCTTGGTTTTGCTCTTCATAAGGAACAAACATTTAAAAATAATTCCTAGTTTAATTTGTCAAAGGGGCATTAAAAGTCTCCAAAGGAACAGGACAGTAGCTAACTGATCTAAATGTATTCTCTCAAATTCAGAGTTTTAATAATCACAAATATTCAGAGAAGATGGTTGAAGGTCTTTAAAGTGTGGGTTATACACTCTCCAATACATCGAATTTCACCAGGACTGAGTGGGCAGAACCTAGTCTGGAGCCTGTTTCCAGCACTTGGAACTGTCTTTCACTGTGAGAAATAATTCCCAGCTTTTTCAGTATTTTTTAAGCTCTTAGATTCTTTCTAGATTGAAATGAAGGAAGACACTAAAATTGGCACCAGTACAGTAGGCGTTGGCACAACACAGTAAGAAGCAATTTACCCTCTCCCCCCGATCTAATAGCTTTGGTCATTATCTTCTTCATGCATCTTTCCTGGTCTGGCTATTCACAAAGTCTCCAGTCTTCTATTTATACAGAAAAGTCTCCTTTGAAGATAGGGATGGTTTTCTTCAGCCCAGGGTCACCAAACCCTTATCTATGGAGGCAGGAGACTAAAGCTGCGGGTCTTCTAAACACACCTCAGTTGCAGGTTGCTGAGTTAGTCTTGCCCCTTCGCCACCATGGAGGTATGTACTGGTCCCTRCTGCGGTTCTGTTAGCTAGAGCTTATGCCAGTTCCTAGGTCTCCATTTGGATGTTATTTCAAATGTATAAATAAGTCTCTCTCCCCATATTACTGTGGGAAGAGTTTTTCCCTTCTTAATCATAGCCACAATGCTTGAGGATGCAGAATCTAACTCCAATCGCTAATGGTCTGTCTGGTTACTTAATGACAGGACACAGAGTGCTAAATGTACTGCTAGCAGCCTGACCCAGGCATGCAAGACAAGGAGTTTAAGCAGGTTGAATGAAATGAAGACAAACAGCAGCAAGTAGCAATGCGGCAGTGGAAACACAAAAGCTGCATTCTTTCTCCACGAACAACATGGCTAATGAATTGCTTGTTCATACTCTATCTGAAATCATCTTTATGTACGTGAACATGACTTGTTTAATTTTGATAATATGCAGATGCCAGGGTTTCTGGTATTGGCCTGTGTGTGGACATGGTAGGTCATGAGATGAGCTCCCCAAATGCCCAGCAGCGTTCAGTGATGCTTTTGCAATTCAGTTCACATACCTTGCTGAACATGCAGATGAGTTTAATTTATATTTAATCAGCCTCTGCAAACAGTAATCACTTGAGAAGGTTTCCATATAACATGCAGTGATTACCCTTATTATAGCAGTACTATTCGTTGGCGTAGGGGTCTCTCAGCCCCTCTATCTGAAATCCTTCACTTCAGGATGTTTTAAAGCTTTAATGCTTTTCAGCCTGCAACTTATGCTGGGAAGGAGGAGGATGAGCTATAGACATATCAGGAAATGACTTTGTAGCAACCATACTGTTGTCATGGTCTCTGTGGGCTTCACCGTCTATGCTGAGCACTCTGCTGGCCAGGCCTAGATCTGTCGAGAAATTGTTGGGTTTTTCACTCCYGGAGTTTAATCTCACACTAACAAATTAAAACTTTGGAGGCCTTTTTCTGTAAGAGTTGTGTAGACAAAGGCAGAGTTTTGAGTGGGATGCATCTCCGTTAACTATAGCAACTGAGGGGAGACACATGAAGTCTGAGGTGATTATGCTGGGATCCCTTTACATTAAGCGCAAGGAAAAATGTGTTGGGACTGAGTGAACCAAGACACCTCTGAGAGTGCTGCTTCATCGYGGCCAGCTGTAACGGGAACTGAGACACGAGCTGAGCTGCTGCTGTCTGCCTCACCAGTAGCAACAGGTATGTGAACCTGCCTGTACAAAGGACCTTGAATGCCAGGTGTTTGCAGTACTCGTGGTTTTACCCCAGGATTTGTGTGTTTAACAATTCAGCCCGCTAATCTTACGAAAAGCAGCTTTTGCTTACCAAGAAGTGATGTACTTTGGCCATTAGCTGACATGTCAAAGCCAGGCATGTAGTACTTATTTTTATGCCTGCAGAGCATTATGCTGGCATCTCCAATGGAGCAGGACGTTGCTAGAAGATCAGACTTGATGACTTCAGAAGAATAGAGGCTGAAAAATCAATGAACTGAGGCAAAGACCTGATTTTTTGGTGAAACTTACTTGAGACACAGACAAAGTAGAGCTGGAGCTTTTACACATCTTCAAATAGCGCTTTTCCATCACGGAGCTTTATTTATCTGTCTATGTTTGCATTTGAGCTCAGACCTAAAAGTACTCTACCATCAGCAAACACTGAAGGGAGCAGTGCTATTTTTCTTGCCCAAAGTGGAGGTATCTTCAGCCAGAGGTGGGAGGACCTGGCTTTACAAAGAAGTTCCCAGGCCTGTCTCTGCACAGCAACAGGAAATTTGCTTGCCTGCACCATCGGCATCATGCCACAGGTTGCTGACCCTGAGTTTATCCTGATGCATTGAATTTCTGTCTCTAGTTACATTTTTAGTCATCCTGTGATTATCTCAGATTTCTCCTGTCATACAGAGAACTATTTTTGACAGCTTAGTCTGAATTCCAGCTTATTACAGAGAAATAAAAATCTAAATGGAAATAGGGGTTAAAAGACGTGGGTGCACTTGGCTTCTTCAGTCTGTGATACTTGCATATTGTTATAACGTGACATGTCCTGGGTGGCAGCATTAGTGGATTTATCACCTTGCCTTTGAAGGGAGGTGGGGGAGGGGGGACAGGACCTTTATTCGTTGCAAATGTTATTATTTTCACAATGAAATGGTTGTTCCCTTTTAGCCGGTCACAAGAGGCATAGGTGGCATTGGGAACACCAGCTTTCAGCTCTTCCTACTCTTCCTTGCTCAAATACCTACAGCTCTGGCAKTTCCTTAACTTTGTCTTCTCCTTTCCTCTCTCATTTCTCCTCGAAATCTTCCCTAGCCTTAACRCTGGGCATGAAAGCATTCCAGCTCCTAATAGACAGCCTCCTTTCTGAGCAAAAACTAAGAGTGGAAATTGCTAATGCAAACTGTGCCTGTTTCAGAAAGTTGCAAAAAAGTGGAAGTGCGGAGGCTGGTGTGCAGCATTCAGCAACCTCGCTGCTAGCAGCAGTGATCAACATCTGCTATAATTACTTTCTTTAGAACTTTACAAATGTGCTGATAATTTTAGTGGAAAGACTAATAAATGGGAAAAGATATGGAAGATACTCTTGGTGAATTTTTTAATTAAAATGTTTTTGATTTTTAAGAAACTCTTTAAGAAGCAATTAGAACAAGATGATATTAGTCTATACTTACACAGGAAAGCCTTGCCAGTATTAACTAGCTTTTACCAAATAAATTGCTGCTTCTGGATTTACATTAGCAAATAATTTCTGTAGATGTTAATCAGGAAAAAGTGTATATTGAGGGAATGAGATCCTAGCTGCAAAACTAGCCTGTGGGTGGAGTGTGTGTAATGGTAGGGAAGTGTTCTGTCTAACTGAAGACTCTGTTGGCTGGGAGTTTTGAGCTTTGGGAGCCCGTTGATGACAAGAGATTTTAGACCAGACCATGCCTGAACTTTATTTAGACTAAGAATCTTAAATCAGGAAAGCCTTAGTTCTTCAGCATTTGTATTTTAATAATTAAATTTGAGGTCTTGGCCAGACTATCTTTAAACAAAGCAGCAGAGCCAGGGTGTGAAATAGTGTGCTATATGATGACCTAATCCAAGTCCCACTAAGCCTGGGAATGTTTCCACCAGCTCCCTGGGATCTGGATTGGACCCATGCAGTCATTCCTGCCTATTGCCAGTGCCTGYTCCAGTGACAGCAGGCTCCCGAAACCTCCTGGTGGGGCAGAGCTGAAGGATCAGGCTTCTGAGTGGTATTTTTTTTTTTCTCTGCTGAATGGGTAGCATTAGAACAACATGTGAGCTAAATAGGCTTTGGAAGACTTGGAACAGTGGTTATGTTTGTGGGCTCTTTTAATGGTGGGATAAAGCAGTTTGATCTCAGTTCAAATGCCATATTTTTTTTCTTTTAAAGTGTGCTTTTCTCCCTCTGTCAGTGAAGATTTCCTGGTGGTATCATACTAAACTGTTAGGCAGAGTGCTTTCCCTCACTGAAGGCTGATGGGAAGAGATGACGTAGTAGCAATGATGCTCGTTGCAATGGAGAGCTGAGTGGTGTAGACCTGGTGTCTCCTTCCAGTGGTGAAATTCTTCAGCTACTCATTTGTTCTTCAATTACTCATTTGTTCCTATAAAAAATGTATAAGAATTCCTACAATAAATTTGATTCATTTCTATAATGAATTCAAGCTCATGCCTTCCATGTACACTTACAATGTTTGTCAATGCAACTGCATATTTTAAGAAGTCAACCTAKGTATACAGTAATTTTTTTAACTATCAGATCACAAGTTTTGTAAACATTTTTCCCACATCATTTGCTTTTCAGAGGTTATCCATGCATAGATAATKGCTCATAATAAAATTTGTGATGGTTCCAGGAACAAAGAACGCTACCTGAGCTACCAGGCTGTTGTCCAAATTGTTTATGATTAATAAATAACGTGAGTCCATGAACCCAAGCACGATCCATTTTGTTGTCTGGGGAAAACCACTCATACTTTCAGAGTTTAAATGAAGGAAACAGAAATGCTATTTTTGTAAAATTGGTGAGGGTTAGAGGAAGCATTACAGCTCTGTTCCGAGCCCATAGCAGATACGATAGAAAACTGGAAGATGGTGATCCCTTCCYTCGAGGCCTCGCGAGAGCTTTCCTGATTGTACTGTTTCTCCCAGTAGCCCTGCCCACTGTGGCTACGCCTGCGGGAAGACTGGTTACCTACATTAAGTTTTTCCTTTTAAGGTTTAATTTGGGCATTGCTACAAACAATTTGGGGGAGAATCATTAACCTCATTCTTATCTCCTCCAGTCAAATGACTTCACATACAGAAACAGTAGCTGTGGAGGCTGGTCTGCACTGAAATGAAGAGAGCTGGACTTGCTAACACAGCAGCTGCTCTTCAGTGGAACTAGTGTGTCCAGACATGTGAGCGTGGTTTAGCCACACAAAGCAGCTTTTATGATACGAGGTCTTGGCCGCAGCAGAGATGGGAATAAACTCTATGATCAGTGTACTCTCCCAGCAGCAAAGAGCTGGACCCCGGCTCCTCTGAGCTCAGGGAAACAGGTCCACGATGTTCCAGCAGCTGTAAGAAGAGGTTTTCAAGCCTTTAAGCAACGGACATACTACAGCACGTGGCACAGTCTGATCCTTCTCTTTGAGATCTGCGTGTGGTGCCCGCCAGTCGCGCAGGTTGAGGTTTTGACTTCCACCGCTTCCAGAGGAGAAGTGAAATTCCTCTCTCTGGCATGCTGATGAGTCCTGTGTTGTTCTCCAAATGGTGATCCTAGCAGTGAGCAGGCAAAGCATCTATTCAGCCAGGAGCTCTTTTTGTAATAACAGGCTTTAAAATATGTAAATCTATTTTCAAAGCAAATACCCCCAAATGTTCATGTGTCTGTCAGAAGGAAGAACGGGTCTCTGTCCTAATATTTTATGCAAATCTAGCTTTTGCTCTTGTRCTTGGGCATAAATAAATATCAATGACTGCTTTAAAATGAGGAAAAAAGAAACTTCATACCTCATCAAAAGAAAAAAAAAACCTTTATTTCTATTGCATAAATAATGGTAAAATTAAAATCTTTTTATACAGATTATATATTTACAGTGGTGTTTGGTTAGAGGAAACAGCCGATACATATGGCATTAGGTTTTCCTTTATACACATCTTTATACACTTGGGTAACTTGCAATAACATAGGATTTATTTAAGTTGCATGCCAAGTTAATTTATATTAATATTTACAGTGTTTTGTACAAAGTGGTTTTTTTACCATTATGCTGCTGACTTTATGAGTTGTTGTCTTTAATTAAAATGCCATGACTTATGTCAACAAGCAAAAAATAGTCAGTTTTTAACAATGAATGGTAAATGGCTTGAAAATGGTGAGGGATGAAATGATGACAAAAAGGAGATCCCTATATTAGTGATGAACTTCCTAGAGATGAACCAGGAGGCACTGATTACTATCCTACTATGGATTAAATGGCAACAGGCTGGATTCTGGGCTCCTTCCAGTTTAAACCAATTAATTCTCATGCGTTACTTCACTTTTACTCTGAAAAATGAGAGCAGCTTTAGCTCTCGTCTTCTCCGCCACCCCAATTAAAATTTGAGAGAACAAGAGTGGCTGAAAGAAGCTGAGATAACTGGCTCCTCTGATAGAGATGGTAGGAAATATCATTCTTGAGTTGGTGCAATATGAAAACAGATGCATGTGTTTACAGATTACTGTTAAATGGAAATGCTAGGGGCCTGATGCTGCAAACATGTCAGCAGTACCTTTGGGTTGGGTGGGACTGCTCACAGGAGTGACAAGACCTGCCTTAGTGCTGGCAAGACTGGAGGGGATAGTAACTAGAGCATGCTCACCAGCTTCAGATGGGATGGTCACATGGTAACTTCTTGTCTAAGACAGAAGACCAGCTGATAGGGGAAAATAGAAGGATGGAGCTCACCTAAAGCGCAATAAAACTAGCAGTGTTTGAAGCTGCTTATACATGACCCATTCATGRCAGCTGTAGAAAACAACTGCTTGGAAAATGGTAACTTCATTTACTAATGCTCTTCCAGGCTATGAAGTATTTTGGTCTGTCTTGAAATAAAATAAAATAAAAAAAAATCCACAAGGATCAAACTGTCAGCTACCAGTTTTTAGATTCAGAGGATTTTATTTTTCTCCTTTCTCTCTCTTCTCCTCCCTTTGGAGCTGAAATTCTTCCCTGGWGAAGAATGTCATATTCAGGCAGTTCTTCAGCCTTTTGCCACTGGAGAGGTAGGAATAGAGTACTCTTCCAAATAAAATGTTGTTGTCAAATCTTCTGTCCATCCTGTTCTCATTGAAGCATCTAAGGCTCTTACAGCTGCCTAAATCATCCTACTTGAACTATAGAAAAACAAGATTTGGCCCTGATAATAACAGACAACATAGAGAGATGAAAACGTTTGAAGCCTTTTCTTCTGCATTAAATTCCTTAGTTCCTGGGAAAGTAATCGGTTTTAAGTGATGCCAGGGAAATGTAATTGCACTGTCAGAACACACTACAGTAAAATAATAGATGGAAAACCAGCAAGTTCTGTACATCTTCATCTGTGGAGTGTGACCATGATTCAGAGCCAAGAAAAAAGAGACTTTATCATAATCTTATATTAGGAGAATTAGTTTTTCTTCCTTCAAATAGTCATCTATAAAGCAGAAGCTAAATAATTTATTACACGGGTGGATAAAATAGGGAACTTCATCTTTAGTGATCTTAATGTATTCCTCCTACTGCTTCTCTTCTCGCAGATCTAAGTCTGACTCGGGACTGTGAACCTTTTGCTTTTGTGYGATGACAGCCCTTCGCAGCACTATTTGCTCTGTGCATGCGCACATTACACGTGAGGCTAGAGAGTTTTACGTGGAAAAAGCTGCCAGTCTCTCTATACCGGGCACCTTGCAAAGGAAGGCGTCATCTTGAGCAGAGCCAGCACCAGACATGGGCGACTATCAGTCCTCTGGCCTGTCCCAGGAGATGTTCTGCTCTTCTGTGGCAGSCAGAAACATGCAGATTTTGCAGAAGAGTAATCTTAGGCTTTGCACAGAATGAAGCACACATCAGTAGGTACTTTGCTCATTGAACTGTGTCACATGAACTTCATCCACCCATAGTAACATCTTTGGGAATGCAACCATCTTTTTGATTTGACTCCTCAATATCTARTGTTATATGGGAGAGGACCAAAAAATTTTGTTTACTTGGCCTCAGCTTATAAGAGAGGTGCATATATGCCTGTATATCTTTTCTTATAAAAAGATGCTGGAAATCTTCTATTTTAAGCAACTAACACCCAGCCCCACCAACTCACAATCCCTGCTATACAACATACAGGCTCCTGATCTGTATGCAACATCTCTGCATCATCAGATGATAACCAAATACTGAGTTCTAGCTCATCTGTGAGCAGCAGGCAGGTAGCCAGGTCTCTTACCACCTGATCTGCTCACAGGTGCCCTTCGCTCTGAGGGGTCCATGAGCACCTTCACAGGATGGAGTGTCTTCTAACAGTTACCAGCTTATGTAGGTACCCATTGAACATGAAGGAGAATTATTTTTAACTTGTCAGCTGCATTTTTTATCCTATTTGATCTCCTCAAGCGTAAGGACCAAAGTCTCCCTAACAGAAGAGAACATTCCCAGTTGCACAGGGAATCCTCCTTGTGATTTTTAATATGCCTTTGAATTTCTGCTGATACTGCACCTGATCCGCAATGCCTCTCTTAGTGGCTGAGTTAAACTCAGCGAGGGACTTGGACCTGAGGCTCTGATGAAGYCCTTGGGTTGCACTGTCCGTCATGTGCAGGAGCCTGCTCATCCAGGGTTGCTGCTGGCACCAGGCTGCTCTCATCCCACCAGGGAACTCCTCAGCTGTGGCTTTTTTCACTGCTGACCTTACTGTATGGCTTTACCCTGAGCTGTGCCTCTCATCAGTGATGCACACCTGTGCCTCATATGAGCCATAATCCAAATCCTTCCCATCAATTGATCGATCCCGCTATTAAAAACCTGCTTGCACTGGTTCAAACCAAAGGGCCTCAACGAGCCTGGGAGAGGCACTCACCTGTGTCGTGCAGTGGCTTACATTGCATTGATTTAACTTGTTCCCAGACTAAAGAAAACTCAAACAAAGCCTCTCTCAAGCTAAAATAACCATGTCCATCCCAAAGCTTTCCCTGTGTCTCAATCATCTCTTTAATTTTCTACTTTTTCCTGCTCCCAAGCCAATACAGGCATCTTTGGGGTGCTCAGAATTTGCTAATAATCCGTGAGCTGAGAGACTGTCCAAAGCTGTTTAAGAGCTGGTTGTCCAGCCTTGGTTTGACTGGTGAGCATGTTTTAAATTGCTGCGTGTCTCTACGACACTGTGGCACACATGTCACGAACAGTGAGGGTTGCCATAGCAATATTCTTTTCGTACAGAATTACAGTGCTGAAAAGACACTTAAATTCTCATGTAACTGGCAAGAGCATAAGTTTAGTGCTTTTTCTGACAGCTCTACCTAGCACCACTGCAGTCTGGGTATTTTTTAAAGTATGTTAATTATCACTTAAATAGCTTTTTTTTT
>NW_028185950.1:319591-414340 GCF_003343005.1 Rhea americana | reverse complement strand
TTTATTTTTATTTCTTTGATTCTTCTACTTTCTTCCCCCTAAGCCTTTGCCATTGGGTTCCAATCAAAATTTTACTGCTCTATTTTTATCTACTGCCTGTAAAAGCAACAAAAAGCCCATTTTTTTCCTCTTCTGTAGAAGCAAAAAAGAAACAAAAAAAGATAAATGGRTGTTATATAAATGGAGCCAGGGAGGTAGATAGGAGACATGGGTCCAATATTGGARGGAGTTGGTTAGGAAGGATGGAAAGAGGTTACTGGGAGAGGAAGGTTTGCAATGGCTTGGCCTGATCCCGCCTCGCACTGCCACTAGCTACTGGAAGAGCTTGACTGACTACAAAAACGAATTCTGCAAGATGTGTTTAAGTAAAGGAAAGCAACTCTAGGAACAAAAGGGACACTCTGGCAAGACATGACACTGATTCAAAATAAATATATTGGGTTTCCCCCAAAAAAGAAAAAAAACCCAAAACAACAAACCACCCAGTCCTGTACCCAGTAAAATCAGTGGGGAGTTTTTTTGATAAACTCTACTGACCCCAGGCTATGGCTTTTACCAATATATTAATTATAGGTTTGGTTTGACAAGTGGAGTTTGAACATGAAGAATTATACCGAAAAATGACTGTATTCACAAAGCTTTCTATGCAGCATGCATGTAGAAATTATGGAGGCTTCCAGAAAGCATAAAGGAATGAAAAAGATTATGCTGTCCATAAGGTAGCTYTGTAATAATTGGAGTCTGGCTGGTTTTAGTCTGATCTATGTGTATTAGCTTGCATTTCTGGAGGAAGCAGAGAGCCACCACTCTGCCCTTGGGGGCTGCAACTACTGACTGGGCTGGCAGGACAGTGCCTACGTCTCCAGCACTCCTTGTCAGTGCTGCTCTGCCTGTTGGTGCTGGGCATGCACACTAGCTGGTGCTGGTTCTAGCACAGCTCCGAGGGATGGCTGAGGAATTCCCTAGTTAGCCCCGTGGGTCTGCTCCAGCCCTGCATGAAACCAGCAGGGAGTGGGACAGGTCCCAGACCAGCCCCAATGGCCCAGTTCGGTGCTCGTATCTAAACCCAAAGGCTGGTTCCAGTCCATGAAGTGGAACAGRATACAAAAACCATGGGAACATCCTGGAGATAACTGCAAAAATCTTAATAAGCATCACTCAGTAGCAAGCAACATGTAGGCTGTTTTCTGCTGAGACCAGCTTTTCATGTGCTCTGAAACCTGGAAATGTGGCTGTCAAGTTCCCTCATAAAGATCTCAAGGCTTGTTGTCTGCCATGTCCAGTGAAGAAAGCACTGCGAATATACCTTGGTTCCCCAGCGGTATGAATCATGCACTCAAAGCTTGCTTAAGATTTTCTGTTGTTGGTTTGAAGTCTGCTGCTGCCCTATAGCAAATACAAAACTCTCCATTTTCTGGGAGATGTAACAATTTTTGCAGAATATTTTGCAGTCGAACTCTATTAGTCACAGTAGAACAGAAATAAAGAAGTGTATGTTTGTGTGTGAGACACAGGGAGAACTTCAMATCAGACGGAAAAATAGCTCATCTGCTTTGAAAAAGGCAGCTGTCATCTTCAACTATGGAGAGGGGGCACCAGGAAAACAGTAATGTAGTGGAGGTAGGCAACTAAAACAAGCACACACGTAAAGGCAAAAAAAAGCAGTGAGATGATTTTAAAGGGATGACGGGAGACAGAACAGCAAGAAGTAGATTTTCAAATCAGGCTACTAAAAAGTGCAGGTTAAATTTAACAGATCAAGCTAGTAACCAAACAAAAAAGACCTGGAACCATTCTTTGGGACAGATCCAGGCTTAAGAAGATGGCTGCTGCGTAGSACGAGGGAAGCCGGTTTACAGCCCCTTGGGAGCCCTCCTGCCCCAACTCGTGACATAAAAAAACAGTCATCCACACTTACAAGAGCAAGATCTCCCTGTTCCTTGAAACTTCTGGAGCTACCCCAGCTGGCAACATGGAGCTGCCACAACTCTTAGGTCTGGGTGCTTTCGCGGGCCTCCGAGGGAATGCTCCCCGCGCCGTCTCTGCAGAGCGGTTGTCGGAAAACCTCTCCCACGAGAGCAATGGAGGTGGATCTCTCCCACAGGTGACACGCAGACGCACAGTCCATTCACAGGAAAATGTAAGGGTTGTGTCAAGTCTAAAAGGGAAGCAAATTCAAACGTAATCCTGGCTTCAGGATTCAGGCGCACGTAGTCCTTGGGCTTTCCACGGGACTTGTGTCTCCTGTCTGTATCGCTCCATCTTTTCCTTGCTGCTCATTGAAATCTTTTCCAGGAAAAATAACTAACACTTGCAGGATCTGAAAGTCTGACACACTACATAACATATAGTGGTATACTCCAGTTTGATTCCTTCTTCTCTTGCCGCAGGCTGCTTTTCAGCTTACCCTCTTTTGAGCCTATCCATGGGACAAGTGAAGAGGTGGGTGGTGGTGGTGGAACAGCTCCTGGGAGGGAACAGAGCAGCTGAGCGGTCAAAACCACACACCACCACAAAGGCAAAAGCATAACTTCTGTGAGAAGGTGCCTGACATGGAGGCTTCACTGCAGGTTAAAAAATAGGGCATGTAAAATTAAAGAAATAAAAACTGAGTGGACAAGGAGGAGGGAAAAGCTCAGAAAGAGATTTCCTTGTGGTTTTTGATCTCCAATAAGGTTATTCAAGACCAATACAGAGGAAGGGCAAAACTCTTGGAAACCAAATGTTGAATATGCAGATGGGACCAAATACAGGGAATTTTAAATGATGCTGGTAGTTGCAGAGTCGGTTGGAAGACTGTGCACAAATTTCAGAAATGCCCATGTGTGAAAGCAGGTGATGTTTATAAGCCCTGATTCAAGGTGGAAAAAAAATGGCAAATAGACTCATGCTACCCCACAGTCTTCTGTGTCAAAGGCAGCGTTTTTAGACCAAAAATAGAAAATTTGTATGATACTGGCAAGTTCTCCTTTTTTTTTTTTTTTTTTTTTTTATTTAAAATACTGTACAAGAATGCTCTAGCTCCCCTCTAATGCCATAAACTCAAAGGCATGGTCATAAGGGAAAACAAAGTGAAGCTGAAGAACATGAGATAAAACAAACAGGATTTGCTTGTGGCAATGCTACGATCAGCCTCCTGGGAAGGTGGGCCCAGCGGAGAGCTACGTGAAAGAGTCTGTCGGCCCCTTGGTTAAAAGACAGCCACGCTGCAATAAGTCGTGAGGCTGTGCCTCCTTAAAACTGTAGAACGGACCGCTGGATGAAAGTGTCTTCCGAGATACCATTGCTGTTTTGAAGCAGTAGTTAGGGACTCCTGTATATTTTTTTATTGCATTAGGAAACAAAACCTTTAAAGCATTAAGACAGCCCTTTTACGTCCCTGCCAAAAGGATGTAGTTGATTCACAAGACACATTACGCTGCTGGCCTCAGGCTCCTGTCGAATGTTGCTTTATCTGCCTGCCTCTGTTTCTTTCCCTTGTGAGAGTCAGATCAGGAAAAGCTCACCCGGTGGCATGCGCATGCATGGTCAGTTTGGTTCACAGTGTCATGGTGAGAGGCTATTCCATGCCGCTCCGGAGGATCTGGTTGGCCGCAATCAACATCACGCTTATTATAAAGGCCATGGCAAACGCACAGATAAGGCTCTTCCGTACGCAGGTCTGTCTGTTCTGCTTCTGCGCGTGCACTACAGCAAGGAGAAGGAGGAGAAAAAGGGAAAGATGAGCTACTTGGCCCAAGAAACATTTTTGCTTTCCTATGTTTCCTTTATATTGTCTGAGCTCGGATGTCCTTTCTTTGCCTCAAAGTGTACCTGGAATCTAACCTTCTCTCCACCCCTTAAAGATGCCCCCATGCTGACCAAGTCTTACCTTTCCTTGGAGACTATTATCAGGTGAGTTCTGCGGGGACATTTCCAAATTATCTGCCTTACTGTTTATTACTGCCGAACGAATTTTATTAGATTCTCCACTCCCTTCATACTGCAGGAAGTCCTCTCATTCTCACCTTGACTTCTAAGCCATTCAAATGCTTGTAGATATATAAGAGTTTYAGTTCAGCTTTTGAGTTCTTTATGAAGTTTTCTCTGCAGTTATTTAATCAGACATATTGGTCTTCTGTAAATCCCCTTAGGCTCGTCTAGGCAGTTACGGGTCAACTGGGAATGAGCAGAGATTGAAGACATGCTCTGTGTCAACACTTTAAGAAACACTGTGATAGTTCCCATGAGTATGCACAGTGTGTTGATCRTTTTTCTGAACTGTCTTTAGGTTTTCTGTGCTTAGGCAAAATCAGATTAATTAAGAACCTTTTTCAAATGAAAGCTTGCAGAATAATTGGCAAATCACTGTCAAAAGYGGTGAGAGGAATTTTCAGCACTTAAAATACAGACAAATTGAGAMTTTTAGGGTTTGAGAGTATTTTATTTATTTATAAGTTCAGCGTGATGAGGCCTGCTCAAGCCAGCTCATGCCTTTCTCCCAGTCTCCCTACATATGAATATCAGAATAATAGGTGTTATTGGGGAGTACTGAGAAGATTAATCTGTTTGCGAAGGCTCAGAATGTCCTCCGAGAGAAACRCACATAAATTCAGAAGATCCTCATGTGCAGGGTGGAAAGCTCTGCCCTGCCCATGTGGCGGTAATGCATGGTCTTGTTTTAACATGAGAAAGGTGGATCCGAAGTGAAAATCTTATTTTTTTTCATGGAGAATACTAACAGCAGTGTATCTCCTTTCTCATCATACCGGTGATGACAGGAAACCTTCAGATAGTTGAGAACAGGCTCAGAATGAGAATAAACCTAAAAGTCAACTAGGAAAAGGCTTCCTGAGAGCCCAAGCCTGGAAAAATCCAGGAGGATGTTTTGAGAGTATATGGTAAAAACTCTTATTCTGATTCAGGCTTGAACCTTACAGCGCAAAGAGGGGGCAGCACTGGATGCTGCATTTTGAACACTTCCATTTCATTCCCCCTCACCTTCCTTGGTCAGGATTTAGCAGTGGATGTGTCCTGATCCCAGCTCCCACGCGTTCCCCAAGCATTAGCTCGGCGCCAGAGGCACAATAACCCCTTGTCAGGCAGCACTTTGACTGAAACCACCTAGGGCAGGGAAGTGCTGAGCAACCAATACTCCAAGGGGACTYGCTAAGTGCTGCATGGATAATGAAATCCCCTTATGGCAGCTCTCCTACATATTACTTGTTTTCTGCTTGCACTGCTCTACTCCCCGATTCCTTCATTTGCTTTTATAATGAATGCAGAATCAATACTGTGATTCCTTGGATTCACACATGATGCCCCAGCAGTTCGAGAAAGATTCTAAAATATAAGGCTTTGCTTACTGCTATTTCTTTACTTTGAAAACCTCCTCAACCAGTGGACAAAATGGTTCTGCAGAGCTGTTCAATGTGGGGTTCTGAGGTGAACTGTTGTGGCTAGGAGCAAAAATTGCCCACAGTTCAGTTTTCTGTGATGGCAGCWCTCTCCTCTTTAAAGCAAGAAGGATAATGCACCTTCAATGTTTCTTGCAGAAATAGCAGTATTCCTGAATCCAACAATTTCCTTAGACTGCTGTTTCATCRTCAAGTAAAAATAGAGCTTTAAAGTTTCAGGATCCAGGGTAAGTCATCATTTTTGTCCTTTATCTACTAGAAGGTATATCAAATATCCAAATGACCTGCCTCTCAAGAAAGGGGAAAAGTCTGCACYGAAATGTAAAGGTGTTGCAGACCCAGAAAGCCTCTCTTGCTGTTGGCTGGGCTCTGCAGGAATTACAGCAGTGAAGATGAGGATGCTGATATGATTCCCTTACCTCTTGCCATCCACAGGGAACAAAGAAGCTAAAATTGCTGTCCTCTTAAAATAGGAAAGAAGTCTGTCCAGGACTGCAGAAGCTCACATCCATGTTATCTAGATCTGAAAAGAGGAGGCCTTGAAGCCACTCCCTCTGCTGATATGGACTCTTGCAGGCCTGTGCCATTCAAGAGCAAACTTTCAGAACTGGCTTCTGGTTCTTCTTCTTTTTCCAGGGTGAAAGACTGCTGCTGTCCTAAGAAGGGATATATGTTAAGGTGGAGCCACCTCCATTCTGGAAGGATGAGTGGGGATCAAGGAYTAGTTTAGCTAACTGGAAATAAAAATAGGCCAAGGTAGAAGGCAGCCTGAACTCTGCTATAAAGTGTATGGGCCTGCTGCCTAATATGAGGAAAGCAAGCTTTGTCAGATGCATTTGCCCTCATTACGAACTGATGGGTCTTTGTTCTTGATTCTCTCATTTYTCCGAACGCCTAGAGCTTTTGAGCATGGCACCTGTGCTTTCCCCTGCCAGTTTCCACAGCGGGCATTACCTTGGGGGCTGGCCACTTGGTCTCTTTTACATTTCGTTGCCAGYAGAAGTTGCTACTACGCGTGGGATACGCTGGTGGTTTGGACGTGAGCTSGTTCCTCAAACCTCATCAGAGTGGGGAGTTCCTCTGGAGATGTCCCAGTCTGCTGTTAGCAGGGTAGAGCAACTCCCCAGACTGACCRACATAAAGGAAATCTCAGGAAGCAAAGGCATGTTGACGCAGAGGTATCTTTCCTCTCTCAATATACAGGGGATGCACTGGATGGAAGGGCGGACTCTGTTGCGGTGTTACCTGGTGGCAGAGACAGGGTACCACTGCTGAGTGGCCCAGCAGCTGCACGCACCTAGTGACATGAGCAATATTTTGGRGCCTGCATCTGGCTAACTGCTGCCTGGCAAGCTGTGGCCTGAGGGCTTTGCCAGATCTTCACAGTGGAATACCTGCTGGAGGAGACTGGCTGCAACTTCTCTGCTGGGATATGGGGCAGATCGGTCCAGCCCATTTCAGGGTGCGTGAATCCACCCGCTGTGGCAGYAAGGATGGTTATGATGCAGACGGTGTGTTTGAGATCCCCAGGGTAAGAGCTAAGAACCTTCCGCAGAAAAATGCCTGCTAACGTGAACTGTTACAGTGTGTTTACAGTGACTTTTGTCATAAACTTGCCAAAGGTGAGTGATATTTGCTTTCTCTGGCTGGCTAGAGATTTATTTTCATCTTAAGAGGTCAATTTTACATTCCCACTGCCCTTAGCAGAGGAGAAGATGCTCCTAATAGTTGTTTGGGGTAGAGATGTGGGGAAGCTGTGGCAGGTCTTGAATATCCAATTAATATGAATGTCAGGGCTGAGGAYGAAGTACCTGTGGTAGGCACCACGGGTCACCGCAGCCTTACAGCATCCTTGTTTGCCATGAATTTAACATTGTGAGCATTTTTATAAAGGGAACTGCCAGACAAATGACTCTCGTGCTACAGATCTTTGTTTGTACAACATTAATGCAAACTGTTGTCCTTTCCTTGTGTGTCTTCCCACAAAATACATACACTCTTCTTGGCTCTCAGCTTCATTGKCCTGCCCTAAGCCTTAATTAAAAATCATGAGATAGGCTAAAGATAAAACCATGCATTCCTTTTGGTTGTATTCTTTATCGCCTGGGCTGGTGTGGGCTGCTTGTACTGAGGAACTGGCGTCGTCATTCCTTTGCTCTTCCTCAAGTAGAAGGCAAATTGACCCCCATCCCTCCCTAGAAACAGTATAGGGCGAAAGCTGTAACRTAAGTGTAGCTCTGATTTCTTGGGGATGTCCAGAGTGAATTGACCAAAATCCTGGACTTGTCCATGGCTATAATGTGAATTTTGTATTTGGTTTAARGTGCGTRTGTGTGTGTGTGAGAGAGAATTAATGTTTCGTGTTGACAAAGGAAGAACGTTATAAAGCTCGGATCTGAAGGCCACTTCATGACAAGATGCCGTGATGTCAGAATTGAGAGAATGACACAAATTTACAGTTGTATATATTTGTACCAGAGTTGGTGTTATTTGTACAATGCTGGTTGGTGTCTGGCTGTTTTTTACCAGTACTGCCAATTTTTGTGGATAGTTATACTGGCATAAATTTGACTTATAAATTGTCTTATCAGAGAGAAAAAATCTTTCTTTGATCTTTGCAGGAGCAAACTAGATTGATGCAAGTGCTTTTTAATAGGAGGCAGACACCATCCACTGCCAATATAGCAATACTTTTCCTGGAGTGGTGCAGAGGGGAGTACGTTTATCCAGATACCAACCCCCAAGTTCTCTGCAGACCTGACTTTCCAGGTATCTCCAGACTTTTTGATGCTGAACATTTCTCTATTTATGAATTTGGCAGAGCTGAGCTGAGGCAGGTACCACCACCTGTGTGTGGGACAGGGAAGGCASGGGTTTGGGGGCTTCATTTTGGAGGGAAGAAATTATCCCGTGCTGACAGTGAGTGTAGATTTTCCTTTAAAGCACAGTAGTGAACGTACCTGCCATCTCTCTTCCCTTAGGAGCTGTTCCCAAATCTCAGTGAAAACCACTGGGATCCTAGCTTCATTCCTACTCACAATTAAAGGCACTTTGAATGTGGTGGATCAAATGTACATTAAATGCAGATGCAAACTGCTAAGCTAGTCCTTTTAGGCTATGCTTACAGTTGAAGATAGGTGCAGTTCATCCCATCCGAATATAGTGCTTAAAATAAATCAGAGGCATTGCACCCAGAAAGCATCTGCTTCATTCTACTAATTAAGATGTGAGTAAAGGGTGACTAAGTTACATGGGGATGCTTCTGTACAGCCATCTAAAGCTGAGCTGCTGTCTAATCTTCATGACAGCTCTCCTTACTGCCATCAATCTGCTTCACACCCCACACTTGCTGCACTGGAGCCCTGCAGGGAGGTTAGCGTATGGGAAATGGGAATGCTGAGTGCAGCCGCATCTCCTCTGGCACAAGTAGGTCATTCAGATACCGGCTGCGTCCAGCCTGGAGAGCTGAAGTGACAATACTGGCTCTCAGCCTGCTTTTCCTGAGAAAAATACTCATGTCAGAAAGGCCACAGACCGGAGCCACCCCCTTCTTCTGGGACGTGAAGCAAAATTTTGCATCTTGGTTGACAGTGTTCAGTTGATCTTCACTCTCTGGGGGACTTGTGCGTGCGTGTGTGTATTTCTAACAACATCTAAAAAAGGGTCTGTTTTGCTTCTAGGTTCTGCCTAGCACCACTAATGCCAACATCCCACGAGAAAAGCTGTTTTTGCTGTACTTTTGGAAGCTAGGACTTTCAGAATGAGATGCTGAGCATTCAGTTTATTGGACCCATCTTTTGTGACTGGGGCAGTTCACTAAGCAGAAATAAGTCCTGTCTGCATGCATCTTGCAGCAGTGACAGCTGCASGCTGGCGCATGTCTCCGCTGAATCAGCAGGTCACTGGGGACCAACAACTTCCATTCATGTAAGCAAGCATCCCTTCCTGCTTCTCTCCAGAAAGGCAGAAAATGTTGCTTGACTTGATTTGAAAAGTGTCACTGCTTACCTCCCTCTTGCAGGCTTTTTAAAATTCAGCTATGCTCTTCCACATCTTTTCCGCAGTGTTTAGCAGAGGTTGAGCATGCTGGATACATTTTCTGAATCCTGTTAATTAGCTAGGCAAAGAATTGCACTAGTGTATCTCTCYGTTGCTTTGTTTTAGAGATGCATCAGCATCTCTGCATTGTGGTCTCCTGCTTGGTGCCTTTTCAGGGATGGTGCTGAGCAAGTGGTATAAGTGCACGGGAAGGTACGGTGCAGATGCACCAGCTCTGCTCATTGCTATTGGTATAATGTGGAGCTGTGCTAAAACCAGCCCTATCTCTTTGGCTTGGCCCAGCCCTGAGCTGATACGGGTGTAYTGCTGGTGGGCTAGGAGCTAATTTATTTGCCAGGAGTTCAAGGATTTCTGTAATGTCAAWAAACAGGATTTGGGCAATGTAGATAAAATTGTGTGTGCCCTGATACGATGTTACACTGAGAGCAAAAAAAGACAAGATTGAATGTTTACCACAAATCTTCCTTCTCATTTCCTAACAGACACTGAACTGACTTTCACAGTGGTTCCAAAGTGGAAAATCTGCCCAGGCACCACCTCATGACTCTGTGACTAAGTTGTTTTATTAATCTTTGYGTGGTACAACAATGGTTTTTAAGATAGCAGTAATAAGCAGTTATTCTATGTAGAATGAGATATTTATGACTCTAACACAGTGCTGTAGTGCAGAGAAAGAAAGGTGTGGTGTGATAGCATAGGCCTTGAGAAGCGCATACACAGGATTCGGCGTGGAGGAGAGCAGGYGTGGGATGCTGAGAGACGGGGCACAGGCTCCCACTGAACACCCCACGGCTATAAAGAACCCACCACTGGTCAGTTAAAAAAAAAAAGGCAGATTTGGAGCTGGATAAACAAAGATACAGTATCTAACATACATAAATGGCATTATATATAGTAAAGGTGGATGTAACCTGGAGCTGCAGACTAATGAAAAAAAAAAAAAAAAANATTATATATAGTAAAGGTGGATGTAACCTGGAGCTGCAGAGTAATGAAAAAAAAAAAAAAAAAAGAGAAAGGAGTGAAAGTATGTTATCAGCTTAAAAAAGGACCCCAAGTGGATCATATCCCTCCCAGCAAAGGACTCAAGAGGCTGACGACTTGCCATAACACCCTCCCCTGCCAAGACCAGCATGAAACCTCTGACCTTAGGATCCACAAGAGCAGTGGAAGTGAGCGTGTAACACCAGGGCAAGGGGCAGAGACTATGAAGTGTGTGTGTTACAATTTTAAACTATTGCTGTGGCTTTTTTTCTCTATATATGTTCTCTAACTGCAATATTAGTCTTTCTTTTTCTGTAACAATTAGTTCTGGACTAATAGTGATCAGATCTTAGGATTTCAATTATACTAACAATAAATTCTTGGCTTTACTTATTTACTTACTCTTTGCCCATAAACAAGATTTTAAACATAGCAATGCCTACACCATTGAATACCACAAGCCTAACAGCTTGCTGCAGTAGGAGCTGGGTGCCCATAAAATCTCTCTAGTTAAGTAGAGAGATGCATATTTTTGTAGGGGAATTCAATCTATCTTAGACACTTACCTTAGCGTGGGCTGCATGGCCCTCTGCATGACTCCTGCCAAGGAGAGAAAGGCCAGGAGCACTTCAAAGCACTAGTCCATACCTCTGCCTGAGGACAGGATTGACTTCAATCACATGGAAGAAGGCTAAAGGCCAGTTCCTGAGCTTTTTAAGTGTGTAATTGCTACTTACTGTAAATAGGCTAGCTCCCTTGTATCCTTGTTGGTTAGCTGACCAGACTCAGACTTCCAGAAAGGAAACAGAAAAAGAATCATTTCATTGAAACACAGGAACTTTCTCACCTTCAAACTCTGTTTGGCAGTTGCCAGAGTTTTCATTTAAACTCTCCTCTTCATTGATAATGATGTTTTCAATGTCCTTCATCGTTAGGTGGTCCCGGAACGCATGGTAGAGGATGTGTTTCAGCTCCTCCAGCGTTATCCTCTGCATGTCAAACTGTGGGAAGAGACCGAGTTAGACTTGGCCAGTGGTTACAAGCACGGTACTCAAAGGAACAGAGACATGCTGGCACATCACAGCTCCCTGCTCATGTTTGYTTTCAATCTCCTTTCAACACCTCAATGTAACCTCACAAATTTTGCTCTTCCAGGTTCATTTAGCACCAACAGTACAGAACATTACAAATGGACATTGCCAGAGCTCTTGCCGTGTTACTTACTGCCAGTAGAGCAGTAGAGAGAAGTATAGCCTTGTGCAGAGGTGGCTTTCCAGGCTGGAGATGTACCAATTCACMATTGATCCCTGCCATCCCAGCACAGGTAACTCCCCAAGATGTTCACCTGACACCTCCTACTCTTCCTTGCCATGAGCCACAACCTTTGCCCTGACCTCAGGCATCTGTGTAGGGAGCAGAGAACTTTTCCTTTGTAGCTGACTCTGCTGTAGATTCCGTAGGTAAGTTTTGCTCCTATACATACCAGACACCTGCTTTAAAACCAGTGGATTCCTGCAGAATATGTAGAAGCAAGCATTTTGCAGCAGAAGAATGATGCATATGTGTACGCTTCATGGTATTAATGTCTGCTCGTGGTACACAGAGAGGGCATTCACAGCAGCTGATTCTCATAGCCAGCGGAGGAGGCCAGTCTCTGAACCGCTTGTGCAGTCAACGAAGAAGGACACTCTGCAGTCTCCCCCATGCTGCTGACTAGAGGCAAGTGGTCATTACATATAGTACCTTAATAACAGCCTTATGGTGCAAAACACTGATGTGCCTTAGGCAGTGAACACCAGGACTTCTACACTCTTCTCTAGCCAAACATGCAAGAAACTTCAGAAAGACCRAACAACGTCTCTGAATTAACACTCTGGTGGAGGAAAAGAGATGTGATCTTGCRCCTACCACTACAGTTAAAGTGTGTTGATAGCATGCGATCAGACTGCATATCCAGCATTTCAGAAATGGAATAGCAAGAATCACCCCCCCCCCAGCCTGATAAGAGCAGGAGCAATCTTACTGGTTCCTTGTTGCTCAGTGTGTTATCTAAGGTCGTTTTCCCTGACCACTGCTGCACACCTCATTGCACAGATGAAAAATCATTAATCCTCAGAGTGATTACTGGAGGAAAACAAGTGCACTTTCATTAAACTAGACCTCTGAAATATGTAAGTCTGCGTATGCGTGTGTGTTTGYATGTGTGTATTGACAGATTTGCACACATTCATATATATTTGTTTGTCTGCACTTAGAAGCATTGACCTCTACAATTTTTTTTTTTATTATTCTTTTTGGGGGAGGTGGGCAATGATTAAAAGCCTGGTGCATAAAATCTGTGGAAAATTGTAGCAGATAGCACCAACAAGAGCTAAAGTTCCCATCTTTGTCCCAGATGAATTCTCTGAAAAGCTTGTCTGTTGGGTTTCTTAGCTGTGCTCCTGCCATGTTCCTCAAGGAAAACAGTGTTCATGCTGCCCAACTAAAAATAGTGAGCACATAATTGTCACCAGTGGTCCCTTGTCTCACAGTTCAAAGTTGGCATTGCAAATCCCCCTGGTATTTAGTCACAAATTTCCAACTTGCTTTGTTGTGCATGAAGAAATTTGTCCTGCCATATTCTGCTTTAAAAGAACAAGTAGAATTGAGCAACTCTGTACTTCACAGTCRGTCTGATTACGAAAAGTATTTCTTCTGGCAGCTAGGGGTGTGGGAATGGGGGCTATCATGTGCAGTTGTCTTAGAGCAGTGGCAGRTGGCATCGTTAGGGGAGGTTTGCAAAATGCCTTGAGGCTGTCTCCCTTCCACCCCTGGAAGGTAGTTGACCCCCAGGGCTACAAGTGATCAGTCAAGTCTGCTTGTCTAACTGCGCTGAAAATGCACCATTGCCATGGAGAAGAATCTGATCCGTCTTCAGTGGAAGGGGTGATTGAGGTGTAAATGTCTAGGGAGTGAGCTGAGCCCTCTGGGTGGGAGRGCAATTCTGGGGTAAAAGCAGTGCTTTCTCACCTGCTGCCCAGCTTTCTGCTTTCCCTTACRGTCTTTGTCCATAGGGAACTCAGAACCAAACTGGAGCCCTGGCATCTTCCAGAGTTAATCAATTTGCCAAAATCCATAATTTCATCCTGGTGGTCACTTCATATCAATCTGCGCAGCCTGTCTTTGTGTGGTTTATTCCATCTCATCGGGATATAATGTGCAATCCCTGTTAGAGGCTTTTTCCATGTTCTTGGTGCTAAGAAAGTTTTCTGAGATCAATGCAGACTTATTTACTTTTTTTTTCTTTTCTCCCTTTCAGGGAATGGTCTTTCTACAAGTCATCTAAGACCTCTGTTCACCCACTACTGGATGACTGCTTACCCCTGAGAGTTCTAGGTCTGCAGAAGTGTCTCTGCGATTTGCTCTTCACTGTACACTTTATTTTTAGGTTTCCTCATATGTCCTTTTCTCAGGGTGTCTGCAGGGACACATGAGCCTCCTTTGAACATGCTGGAGGTTCTCACAGACTTCACATGGGAAAGATGATACTTACAGAACAGGGACTTCCTGAATGGTGTGTGCATGCAGGCTTTGTGGGGAGCAAGGAGTAAAGGAGAATTAAATACTTCAGGATCTGCCTCACTRCATCCCAAGGCTACTGTAGTGGAAGAGAAACATCTCTGGATCAGCCCACTGCTCTTTCACATCTGCTTCCAGCTTCGGTCAGCTTTGTCAGAAAAGAACAATGACACAATCCGCGAGRCAAAGACGGACATTGGCAGGTTCCCCATCCCTGCTGTCTTCTCCTCAGCAGCAACTCTACTTGGGCTAAAGAAGTGGTGTGGAGAATGCCAGCTCCCTCATTAACTGGACAGGTTGAGACAAAGGCAGGCAGTGAACCATTCCCCATCCCCAGCTAGTCAGCACCCTGCCAGTGATTGCATATGGGTTGGGATGCTGGACTGCAAGTGACTGGTTGACTCCCACTGCTGCAAGTAATCTCTGGTTAGTGTCAGGATGCCATCCATTTGCTGTTGCTGTTGTCAGAGCACATCCGTCAACTTGCTTGCATGTGGTTTCCCTGGCAGAGTATTGCCCTGGTGCATAAAGACTTGGCGCATTTCATTAAACCTCTCTAAGGATAAAATAGAGAATTAAGAGTAGCTCGGGAATTTCTTAGATGTGGGAATTTTACTTTGAAAGAACTCAGAACTACATGTGTGAAAACTAACCATGAGACACACCACCCCCTATGTTGACATACATTGCTCCTTTCCTTTGCAGCTCTCCTTTTACAGCAGCATCACTACTAACAAACTTTTGCAGAGGCTACTGTGATGCTACTTGTTGTCTTGCTTCTAGCTACTTGGGATACAAAAACAGTCATTGGTATCTTCTAATCTGCTTAATAATGTGGGAACTGTAATGATTTGTGAGTTTCTGGTCTTTCTGTACCAGTCAATCTGTTTAGTTGGAAACAATTGTTGTCTTGCTGAAATGCACGTGTTGCYGAGTCTCCAGCTCTTGCTTTTAGGCCTTATGCTAATATAAGGAGAATTTATTCTCTCCTGTTATTTTTCCTTTATGATTTTGTCTTTTAGAAAGAGGATCCATCTCAGATGGGTTTCAAAGTCACTCTTAGTGACTTGTGYCCTGAGTGTTCGGCCTGCTGGCAAGCATATATTCCTTGGTTCTATTTGTTTCTAGCTTGTCCTAAGTTCACAGTACATGCACGCTGGAGACATTTCTTCCATTAGATAAGTATGTCTTCTGGAACCAAATCATAGTGCAGAACTTTGTCCAGACTGGGATACAGCTTAATGCAGTCAGAGACTTTGCATTGGGTTTGGGCTCCCATGTAATTTCTTCTATCATTGCTCTCAAATATGGTAGTTTTCCTGATTCACTTTTCAATTACACTGGCTTTTTATTGCTATAATGATGGTAACCAGGGAGCAACTCTTAACTTTTATTGGTTCCACTGAGAGGAAAACTGACTGCTGCAAGCTGAAAACTTTCTATAGGATTTATAATTAGAAGAAATCAATGATGCCATTTCAGAACTGCTGCTCTTGGAATACATAGTAACCAATGATACAGAAACAAACTGTGTCTAACGCTGATGCTTAAATGCACCAAGTGATACAGTGAGTACCCTGAATGAAAACCAACTGCTTGTACAGGTGTTTAGCTTCCTATGGAGAGCACTGGGAATCATCCCCTGCAGGTTCTGATGGACTTTAGTAACCATCACCAGCAAGGACATCTCTTGGAGTCAGAGAATGTTGCCCCAGGAAATATTCAGAAGGGAAAGTGGACCTGATCCAATCCAGTCAATATCTTCCAGACTCCTTCTCGCTTTAAATTTCCTGCTGGGAATGAAAGCACAGTCCCTGCTAGTTCCTCCAGTCTCCATACCCCTGATTTCCAAATTTTGCTGTTGGCTAATAGCTACTATGGCTGCAGAGTACCATTTTGATTATTGGCAGATACTTAGCTGTCCTACTACTGCCACTGATCTATGCAGGGGAACAACCCTATGATAAGAGCTTTCTTCTTCACAGTGTTAGACACTGAAATATTACTTATGATCATTTCCTTTAATGTCAGCTCAGCTTTTAAAATATAGTGGGAGGGCTCTTTCATTGAATCCTCAGTTGGCCTCACTGCCTTACAGACTGAGGAGCGCCAGGCAGCCACCCTGCGCAGCGCAGTGATAGGGACCGTTCTGGTGATGCCCACACATGCAGGAGCCTGCCACACCAGGGTTTCAGAGCCTGTGACATGCCTGACTTCCCTACAGTGTCAGCAAAGTGTGGGCACTCTCCTTGTGTATAGATTCAACTTTCACAGCTCCCTTGCAAAATCTATCAAAACTGCATCAATTAAAGTGGGGGCAGAACTGGTTCCTCTAGCAGTTATGGTTTTAGCTAGGAGAACACTTGGATGTTATTTTTTCYTGAGACTGTTTGGCACAGTTTTCTCATGTAAGCCATCTGAAAAGGTCTTTTTCTGCCTTGCCACTTTCCATGAGGGCTCCAAATGATCTTCATGTCTACTGACTTGATAATCACACTTCAGGATGGGAGACTTTGAGACAGCAGCAGGAGAGAAGGTTCTTGAATGGTACTTTTGAGTATCAGGTCTGCAAAGCCAAAAGCTTCCTGTTTCATAAATTCCTTGTTTGAAGCAGGCCTTGCTAATTCTGAACAATGAGTATAATATTTTTGTCTTTGCTATCAGACCTATTGCACTCCAAGCCATGTATTTCTTGAACACTGCAAGGTTTTATAGCTTGCTACATCTGAGTAAGCTGACCAATTACCGTTGTTTTCTAGCATGCTGGACTTGCAAATTTGACCTACTTTAACCACACGCAATTTTGTACTGGGTTTTCACAGCCTATGTTCACAGTTAGATAAAAAGTGATARGGTGATCCTATGCACACAGCCGTAAATTCACCATCACACCTTGCTCCACTCCTGTCAGCCACGTGTCCACAGTACATTGCAGCAAATGCAAACTGGCTCTGCCCACCTTCCCAGCCAGCTGAAAAGCCTTGGGACATGGCCCAAAAATATTCTGCCTCTGCACAGCAGCTGGCTGGGCTTTGTGCTGTGTTAATCACAGTCGTGTTGGCTCTGGGTAGCTCTGAAGGCACACATGGYTTCTGTGAGCGCTCACAGCATATTGCATAGCTGTTCCTTTTGTCAGCTGGGCTTTGAGCTCATAAACTACTGATCTGGGACTGTTCTATAGGGCCAGTGTTTAATGTTGGCCACAGATGAATGCACAGAGCCCCAGTCTTCTCAATGCAGAATCTAATGTTTTCCCAGCTCTGTCTGGGGGCCAGATGAATGGCCGTTTTGTACTGACTGTACTTGCTAGATAAGCTCAGCCACAGATATTTTATAATGAGAGGGAAACTGTGTATGCTGAAAAAGCCAGCAGTGTYGGGAGCAGCGGTGAGAACATGCACAAAAGGGAGCGAGCTCCTGCAAGTGAAGCTGCATTTGCAGATGGGATTTGTACTGTGCAGGCTGAAGGACTCACTAGTGATGACTAAGAGACAGCTAGCACCATTTCAATCCATGGCACTGTCTGTAATGCACTGTAGTTGGCCCGTGCTGTAAAAGATCCTGGATGAAAAGACAACATATGCATATATAAATATATATATACACATACGTGTGTGTGTGTGTATAGTCTGTATAAATAGAATTATAGACATATTAAAAATTCTATAAATGTCCAGACACACACCCCCTCCAAATCCGTAGGTTTTCTGTTACACAGTTTTCTGTCAAAGAGTCTCTACTGTTTGCTGCTAAAGGGTGAACGTTTGCCAATCTGAGGCCTGGAGCAACTTGCTTGTGAGCTGACCTGGGAGACAAAGCAACAAAACCATTCAGGAGCCTGCAACAATTTTAAAGCAGCAAGGCCATTTTGCTACGTTCTTCCAATCCCTGAACCATTACTACATTTCAAGTAGAACTAACCTGCTCTGTCCACCCCCTTGCTGGCTCACATAGGGGTGGGACTCCTACAGCTTCAGGAATGAACATGCAGAAGGTRATATATTTTGTTCTGCTTCATACACACGTTGAAGGTGGCTAACTATATGCTGCTGTAAGCTGAAGATGGAGGGTTCTTTTTTCTTTTCCCCTGCAATACTTCCTTTCTTCCTTTCARCATTTGCTCCATGCCACAGTGCGCTCTGAATGTTTATGGCCCAAGGCTAAGCTGCACACAGGTCCTTCAGGATTGCTTTGTGAGCTGTTGCAAGGCCTGGAGCTGTTCCCAGGCGTGCACAACCACTTTCTCCTGCTGTGGACTTTGCCTGACCATGTGTAAAGGTCTCACATTGCTCTACTGAGAGCAGCTTTATGCCAGCTTGCTGCCCTTTCATGGGGGGAAGAAGGAGGGGAGCAGGAGAGAGAAGGYGGAGACCTGGCCCTTATGTACCACCAGGGAGAGCGTGTGCTTCTGTTCAATAATTCATCCCTTCCACCTCCCAGTTTACCTTTGTGCCTCTGCTGCTGGGAAAAGACTCCTACCAGAGGTGTCTCTCATCTTTGCCTGCTGAGGATTATAATGCTTCAGGCTTCTGACAGGTGTCAAGCCACTGTGCTAGTGCTGGGCTGACATCTCCACCTGGAGGTGGGGAAGGAAGGCTTTAAGAGGGCTTTAACCTCAGCAGCTCTGTTACTACCTTCACTGTCCAAGTTTTGCCCCCAGCCATGCTGAATGCACTTGCTCCTAAATTTGCATCTTGCTCCCAAGCAATGAGCACGAGGCTGGGCTTAGGCCTGTCTGCCCACATGGGACTCCTACCCACCAGGAGCTTGCTTTCATCATTCGCTAACTCTGAGAGGCCCAAATGCCAAGGAGCCGGGCAGGAATCAGTGTCCCTATAGAAATAAATATGGAGGCTTATTCCCTGACACTGTCTGTGTCGAAAGGGTAAGAACTAGAGGAAATGTGTGTAGCAGAGCTATAAGGATACTGGACACAACTCTGGATAGTCCTGAGCTCCTCCACGGCTCAGTGCAGGTTTGGTTGCCACGAGAAGAGGCAYCAGGTCCAAGCCCTGCCAAGAGCTGCAAGCTGGGCCGGGATCCTGCTGGGTAAGGAGAGTGGAGCAAGCAAGTCCTTGTTAGGCTGCCTATTTGACTAAGCCCCAAGCTGTGAAYAGGGCAGCCAACGTGACACCGCGACTGCCTGCTTGAGTCGGCTCAGCAGCGGCAGGATGGGTCCTGGGCCATGCTGCTCTCCCACCATCCCTACACAAGCTGTTTGCAACAAGTTCTTCAGCCCARCCTTGGTTTGGGGGTTGCTAACATCTCGGTTATCACTTGCTTTTATGCATCCTTCACAAACGGACAGCTTCTGCGATGCTGAGCCACAGCACCCCGATTGCTGGGGAGCTGTGAAAGAGTAACAATCTCATTTCCATAGTAACAGGCTTGTTACTGCGCTGGCTGCTGCTCACGGGAGATTGCTCCATTCTTTCCGGCAGCTTTGTTGGCCGGAAATCGTACATACATTGATAAATTAAAATCAGATTTAAGCGTATATTCACAGAACCCTTCTTAACTCAGCACCTGGCCTAACTTTGCATTATAAAATAGAGTGCTATTCAAAATCTAGACTGGCTCATGGATACTGCCTCCCTGTGTGTCCCTCCAGCCACCCACATCTCTTAGGTAGATGTCTCAATACTTTGGGCACCACATTAGTGCCCAAAGGTGTCTAGCACCGAGTTTGATGGCCTTGAGGACTATGAGCTTTGGTGTGTGAGACTGGCTCCAGTGGATGCGGGAGATCTGCTGGGCTCCCTTGTGGGTAAAAATAGAAATTGTGGACTCACGTAACCAACCCCTCTCTTACCAGCAAGGATGGTGGTCAGGAGGCTTCATATACTATTTTCTAAATACTAGTGCTGCTACACAGAGAATTCTGATTTCCTTAGTACCTCCTCGCCCTTATTGATACATGTTGTTTATTCAGAAAGAGTTAAGCAAAGCTCTCTTACACTTTTTTTCTCAGCAAAGAAAAAGACAGCTATTTGATGTTTTCCGTGTGCTATCCTGCTCCCTGCACATCCCCTTATCTGTTTTTAATTCTTATTGATGGCTGGAACATGCACTCCCTGTTATGTACCAGAGGGCACCTGGGGATTTGAGAGACAGCTAGCAAATTGGCCTGTTTGACAAGGTAATAGGACTCATTGTGCCCAAAAGTTATGGTTGCCCTTGCTCACATGCAAGTCCCTGCTAAGGCATGTCTTCAGATCAGAGCCTGAGTAGTACCATTAAGTCTTGCGTGCTCAGTACTGACCACATTTCCTCCCTTGGAGAAAAGCATTAGCTTTGGTCCCTACACATATCCTGTGTGGGTTTAGAGCATCTCCTAAACCTTCTGGCTACCAAACATGGAATTTCTGCACCACTACCYAGTTCAGAGTTGGAGCACCACTTCTAAAACGAATTAGTGAAGACCCTGTAGTTTGGGTCTTGGGTTGGAAGATGCTGCAGACAACCAGTTTGTGAAGAAATATGCTTGCAYAGTCCTTGCTGCATGAGAATGAGCCCAGAAACACAGGTCCCTTTGTTAGATCTAATCATCTCATTAGGCTGATGCTGTCCTCCACTAGAAACACATTTTAAAACTCTGAGATGTTATTTTAAGCAGGAGACTGGGTCAGCAACTTTGCCTCCTCACTGAACTCTGCGCTTCACAGCTGGGACATAATTGTTATTAAACTGGGCTAAGAGAAATAGGCCTCCTGGTAGGTTAAATCTCAGTAACACCTCCACAGAAAACACAGTAGGAATATTAATCCTGGTCCCATTCAATTAACTTTAAATAGTTTAACTGAAACAACGAGAAGTGTTTTGGTTTTCTTTTTTTCTTTTTTTTTTTTAATTAGCAAATGCTCTCAGGATGAAGTACACATTAACAGGTTTTAATGATTTCTTTTTCCTAGTTTTAAAGCTCCCAGGTCTTGACAAGGCTCCAGGTCTGATCCCAATCAAAGTGAATATATAAATAGATCTACAACATCTTGACCTTAGATGCAAGTCTTGTGGGAACTTCTCAGAGGAATGAACTAGCAAGTTTTAATTAGGGCTAAAGTTGAAAATTCCCATTTGAGAGTGAGCATCTTCAGATGCTGCAGACTGCCCTGAAGATATTAAGTTTCCATCTCTCCAATGTGAATCCATCATCGGGCATAGCTAGTCTTACATGAAACTTGTTCTAGACTTGCAAAGTCTGCACGTCAAGTTGTAGGCAATGGATTTCAAGGCAATCCTGCTTTCTCCTCCTATTCAGGCAATAATATCGTGAGAGCACATGGTGGTTTCATGGCAGATCAACATGCAGGCTGTGCCAAAGACCTTTCTTTGTCTTTGCTATCAGACCTATTGCACTCCAAGCCATCATCATCAAGACCTTCATTCTTTACCCTACACAGTGCACCTCCATCAGACGATGGGCAGAGAGGTTTATAGTCCCAGAGAGATCCGGTGAGGGACCCTTGGGTAAGAGCTGTTCCTGCACTGGCACTTGCGCCTTCTGGGTAAGTAGGGTACATGACATTTACATTTTGACCCAGGCACTAACATAGCAAGGATGCGAGGTGCCCTTGATCTACATTAGCTGCTTGGAAGCTAAGGCTTGCAACGWTAGCGGTGCCAGTCAAGCTGCTTCACAGGCGTGGAACGTGGGCTGCTATTTTTTGACAATAATAATAAAACTGACACCCGTCAAGCACAGTAGGATTATGGACTGAGGAAGAGGAAATGTATAGCAAAAAGCCTGTCCTTTCTACTTCAGAAAATAGATTGAATTTGACCCACTGCTACTCTCCCCACTTTTCATGTACAACCGCTGGCAGCATCACTGCCTGGAGTAGCAATCTTTAAGCTTCTTCTGAATTAGAGAAGGCAGCAGAAGCCTGAGTAAAGTAAATGAGCTGGCCGTGGAGCCCTGCTCCAAATGTCTTCTGAAAGCCTTTAGCCAAAGGAAACCAATTTTTTACTTAGCAGTTACAAATGTTTTGAGGATGCTGGAAGAAGTGGATTAGAAGGTGAGATATATTGCTGAAACACAGAAAGAACACTAATAATTAATAAAAGCTTTACCTGTAAGACTGAGAACTACTACAGGAAACCTGAGGTATCCTTGACCCTGTAAATGCTAGGTTAAAAAAAATGAAATGAAATAAAATCAGCAGGACTGTGAACAAGCCTTCTAATACTGCTGTCTACACCAAGCAAAGCTGAGATGATAGACTGGAGGCAGCTTCTCAGGCTGCTCTATTTAACCAGGCCTATAAAAACAATCTTTTGAACTGCTGAACTTCCAGAGATTGGTCAAACAAAACTATGCATATGCAAATGCTTGATAATATTGCTGAAGCTGCACTGTGTTGGGAAAAAATAGAATAAAAGTAGCTGTTAGACTGGTACCCTGTGCAAGCCTTAGAGCTAGGTTTAGAAACTAGTCTTTAAGGGGGACATAGGAGATGTTCTCTGTGCTATGGCAAGTTGGGGAATAAACAATCCAATAAAAGTTAGGTTTGCTGCTAGGTGAAGGTCACCAAAACCAAAGAGAAGCTGACTGAAAAAGATGGCTATGAAATACAACAGCAGCTCTGGCTGTGTGTGCAGCCCGCATGCCTGATTGCAAGACGTTTTACTAGCAAGCGGCCAAGGTAGAGAGAGGAAAGATATTYTTTTACTCTGGTTAGTGGGTGATCTTGATCCACACATGGATCCAAACATGAGCTTGAACCAAACATGACTTATGAAGCAGGGTATGTTTAGGCCAAACATGACTTAAGAAGCAGGGTGAGTTTAGGCTCCTTCCAGTATTAGCTCAGCTAGCACGAACCCCATCATTTCTGAATTCCACAATGTGTTCATATAATTAACGCTCCGGTGAGAGGATTCCAGGAAGGCTTCCSAAAGATGCTTGGAGGAGAGTAGGGTCAAAGGTCTTTTACAAGATGCGCTTTAGCATTTGGTTTTGGCCAGCCCCCAAAGCCATTCTCCAGTCCAAAGGGAATTGCGTAACCAAGCCAAAATGGTTTCTCTGAGAAAAGCAAAAACACTGCTAGCCTGGTGCAGAAAGCAAAGGGATATGACCGTTGTTTGATCCTTCAACTCTCCTTCCTCAGATGACTGGGAAAACCTATCATATTTTTGAACAGCAATGCAGAAAAGAAGCAGCTGGGCAGTGTGGCAGTGTGTGTGTGTGTGTGTGTGTGTGTGCACGCGCGCGCACATCTCGCCCTGTGCACACAACTTACCAATTCACAGCTTACACCTATTTTTCAAGAATATTTTAATCAAAATCTGACCTTTGCAAAATTAAATGAATGCACCTGGCTGGATGTGTCAGGGGAGCATGAAGGGCCTGACCCAGCTTCTCAGCGCCAGTAAAGATTCCCAACCCTCCTTGTCTCTCCCACCTGCACCATGAGAAATCTGCCTTGTCTGGATATCAGCCAGCTGCCAGCTGGTTTAACTCATGCCCTGGCTCCATTCCCTTTTTTAAAAAAGTCAGCCAGGACACAATTCAGCCTGATCCATCAAAACATCTGAGCAGAGTATCAATCTTCAGCACTTAAACAGAAAAAAAAGCACCTTCCTAGCACACGTTACAGTTGCTTTCTGCCTTTCCTGGCTTGGGTCGCCTAGGGTCATGGGACACAGACTGATGGATTTGGCTGGTCCTGGGTGAGCAGCTTTAAATTCTTATCTTTACAGAGGAGTTGATTTCTTTGTATACAGTTCTTGAGGATTATGCTGAAAGCTTGCCAGAGATTAGGAAATTCAGGAAGTTTTGCCATGGGACTGCTTAAGAGAACCAGGTGTGCAGATGGGGATGCTCCTCAGGCTCAAGAGACGGGTAAATGCGAAGCCAGGAGCCAGGCAGGGGTGTGGTGAGGGGAAATGGGGATGTGATGTAGGAGAGCAACAGAGGGGCTGTGCTTGGCTGGGACTGAGCTCAGTGGGTAGAAAGAGGAGCTATGGGTGTGTGGAGGGAAGAGATAGGGGRAAGAGACTGGGGTTGGAGGGGAGACCTAGGTGGGGAGATGACTGGATGAAGGGAGCAGGGGGTTCTGGATGTGAAAAGACAGCACAGTGCTCGTGATCTGAAATCTCTGAAAGCCACTCAAACACTTCATCATTTGTGGTATAGTCACGTTTTAGCCCAAGAACCAACCTTTAAGAACTCAGCTGCAGAAATGTATCCTTAGCAAGCAACTCCATTTTGCTTGTCAGCATAAAATTGTGGGGAGGGGAGGGCAGCTGGAGATTTGTATTTTCTCCCCTGCTCAGCCATGGCCTTGCACTGTTCCCTTGCAAGTCTGTGCCTCCATTCCTTCCTTTCCCTTCTTTAACATTATGATCATGAAGTTCAACAAAGTGAAGTGCAAGTGCAGGATCCTGCACCTAGGGAGAAATAACCCCATGCACTAGTACAGGCTGGGAGCCRACCTGCTGGGCAGCAGCTCTGCAGAGAAACACCTGGGAGTTTTGGTGGACAAGTTAACCATGAGCCAGCAGTGTGCCCTTGTGGCCAACGGTCTCCTGGGGTGCATTAGGAAGAGCGTTGCCAGCAGGTCAAGGGAGGTGATCCTGCCCCTCTACTCAGCTCTGGGGAGGCCTMATCTCAAGTACTGTGTCCAGTTCTGGGCTCCCCAGTACAAGAGAGACATGGAGCTGCTGCAGAGAGTCCAGCAAAGGGCTACTAACATGATTAAGGGACTGGAGCATCTGCCCTATGAGAATGGCTGTGAGAGTTGGAACTGTTCAGCCTGGGGAAGAGAAAAGAAGGCTGAGGGGGGACCTTATCAGTCTGTATACATATCTGAAGGGAGGATGTCAAGAGGATGGGGACTCTTTTCAGTGACAATGCCCAGTGAAAGTACAAGAGGCAATGGGCAGAAATTGAAGCACAGGGAGTTCCGCCTGAATATGAGGAAAAATTTCTTTACTGTGAGAGTGACAGAGCAGCGGAGCAGGTTGCCCAGAGAGGTAGTGGAATCTCCATCCTTGGAGATATTCAAAACCTGCCTGGATGTGATCCTCTGCAGTGTGCTCTAGGTGACCCTGTTTGAGCAGGGGTAGTTGGACTAGATGGTCTCCAATGGTCCC
This sequence comes from Rhea americana, assembly GCF_003343005.1. Taxonomy (NCBI): domain Eukaryota; kingdom Metazoa; phylum Chordata; class Aves; order Rheiformes; family Rheidae; genus Rhea; species Rhea americana. The sequence goes on along the minus strand of NW_028185950.1, from coordinate 389,249 downwards.
TTCCAACCTCAACCATTCCATGATTCTGTGAACTGTGTTGAGCAAACAATGGGCCTCCTTTGGAGACAAAATTCACCGTGGTCTATACCCTTTCTGCAGGGCTATACTGCTGATAACTCACAGTTTTGCGGGACCGAGTAAGCCACTTCAGGTTTCAGAAACAAAGCTCGTATGATGACGTTTCCTGAGAAATGAATTACTTTCTATTGATACTAGAAGATTTCAACCTAAATTTTATAGTAAATTATAAAATGCCATTGGTGGTGTGCAGCAGACAAGGACTGTGCTGTGGCAGATACTGGTGTGGAGGATGTAGGAGATTCCTGCAGTACTTTCATGGGAAAGTAGGCACAGCTTGTTTTTCCTGCTTGCATTTGTATCACTTCCTGCAGGTACAGAAGAGGTTAAAGTTTTCCTTAGGACAGGGGATTATCTTGGCAATGGGCATACCACTTGGTGTGAATTAATGCTCAGGAACTGTCAACACACTAACAGAGTTTCCTCGGAGACGTAGGGAAGGCTGACAGCCAGATGAGGAATCTCTGAAGATCTCCAGGTGAAGGGGGGCAGATGTGTGAAGGCTGCATGACCAGGGTCAGCAATGCAGAACCGAGGTGACAGGCCATCGCCAAGAGGAGTATGKCTGCCCAGGGCAGGGAGAGAGACGAAGTCTGGACCTCTGTGCATAGATGTAAATATGGACGTTCCTTTGGACTACTTTGCTTTTTCTGCTGTCACCTAAACCCCTAGGTACCTGCTGAGGAGATATAGGCTGCTTGTTTTGGGAAGTCCCTCAGCTCTCGGGACAAAAATCTTTACTGCTTTCACAGCTCCAGAGAGGAGCAGGCACCAAAGAAAGATGCTAGGCAGAGCTGTGCATTTTTGGATCCAGCTGGGGAAGCCAGGCTAGAGAACAGCATGCTGGACACAGTATCCTGGCCTTGTAGTCAGGATTACACTGTCTCTTTGAAGTTTTTTGTTAGGGCTCAAGCCAGGGAGTGTGATGGCCACTCAAGAAGGTGCTAGGTAAATGGGAGGCAGGACTGTTAGTGTGGGATGTGCCTGCTGATGGGTTCAACTAATGCCTCCAAGTTCCTGTGTTGGACTGTGCCCAACGAATCCTTGTTCCAAGACCTCTCTTTAACTCTTCTATTCCAGGCAGATGAGCCCTAAAAATGTCTACAGCTTCTGATAGGATTCCCAGCAGCAAAGCATCCTGGGGCTGGGTTGTGATAGTTGGTCACCAACTAGGATTCAACAGCCAGAGACTGGGTGCTTGGCTGGACTGAAAAAAACGTAATTTGAATTTAGGAGCCAAACTGTGGATTTAAGTGTCTGATTTTACTGACTAACCTGGGAAGAAGTACTTACCACACTAACAGAAGTGATATAGTTGCCTTCTGAGGTCAAAATGTTATTATTTTTCTATTTGCCAAGTTGACTATGATCACTGCCCTCTTAAAGCCATAACGACTTGCAGAACGACTTCCCCTAAAGATGTATAAATAGTTTGCACAATACATAAGGAGAGATAAAAACATCTCTCTCAGTCCACACTAGAACACAGTCACTCCTAGGACAAAGACCAACAGCTGTGTCAGAGCACACAACAAAACATCTCAGAAAAAGGAGACTATCCTAGACAGACTGCAGAAAAAAAATGCACAAGATGTAATTATGAGTATGGAATTGGGCCAGGATACCAGGTGTAGGTGCTGCTCTTGTGCACTACCCAGGGATGTTCACTGATGCATGTATGAAGGACTCTGCCCAGCAGCATTCAAAGTGCCAAAGGACTGCTGCATCTCAGCACTAATTGCAGATATTTCAGCAGGCACTGATTTCCACTTCACTGTCAAAAACTAAAATGATACTCAGCGGCTCATATGGATATAGCACAACTAATTGCTTTGTTCATTTTAATTCCTTCTGTATAATTTGATAACTTCCTCCTTTGTGATTATGCCCCCTTTATCCTGAATTTTTTGAGTGGCTGATACGCCTGAGAGTGTCAGAGAGACCTGGACAGGCTGGAAAGCTGGGTGGAGAGGAACCTCATGAGCTTCAACAAGGGCAAGTGCAGGGTCCTGTATCCAGGGAGTAATAACCCCATCCACCAGTACAGGCTGGGGACTGACCTGCTGGAGAGCAGCTCTGCAGAGAAACACCYGGGAGTGCTGATGGATGACAAGTTGACTATGAGCCAGCAATGTGCCCTTGTGGCCAGGAAGGCCAATGGTATCCTTGGGTGCATTAGAAAGACTGTTGCCAGCAGGTCAAGGGAGGTGATCCTGCCCCTCACCTCAACCCTGAGGAGGCCTCACCTCGAGTACTGCATCTAGTTCTGGGCTCCCCAGGACAAGAGAGACATGGAGCTACTGGGCAGAGTCCAGCATAGGTACRAAGATGATCAGAGGGCTGGAGCATCTGCCCTATGAGGAACGGCTATGAGAGCTGGGCCTCTTCAGCCTGGGGAAGACAAGACCGAGGGGGGATCTTATCCATATGTATAAGCACCTGAAGGGAGGGTGTCAAGGGCATGGGGATAAACTCTTTTCGGTTGTCCCATGCGACAGGATGAGAGGCAATGGGCAGAAACTGAAGCACAGGAAGATCTACCTGAGCGTGAGGGGGAATTTCTTCACTGTGAGAGTGACAGAGCACTGGCACAGGTTGCCCAGAGAGGTTGTGGAGTCTCCTCCTCTGGAGATCTTCAAGGTCTATCTGGACGCAACCCTGTCTAACATGCTCTAGGTAACCCTGCTGAGCAGGGAGGTTGGAGTAGATGACTTCTTCCAGAGGTCCCTTCCAACCTTGCTGATTCTGTGATTTTCATGGTGGATTTAGATCAAGCAGAGTTACTGTAGAGTACAATAGCAAAATACAGGACCTGTTTGCGAACACAGTGATGCTTCTTGGGATTGTGTTTCCCTTTGTCCTTAATCAAACTAGAAGAGCAGAGAAGGGAGGCTTTTCCCATCCTGTAATGTGCTTCCCTTTCTGATTTGGGCCAAAATGACAATGTCTGCAAAGTACATGATTGAGAATGTTAAAGGGGGGGGAAGGCCAAATGTAGTCAGTAAAAGCATTTCATTTTGGTAATTATGAAACAGTCTTTGGGGTTTCATTTTGACCTCTATTAGTTCATGCAAGTTTGTTGCTACCAGATAGCCTACATTTAGAAAAGCAAAGTTGTTGTGACCTCAGGACAGGAACTTTCTCATTTAGAAGATATTTAATATTAAAAAAGCAATTATTTTCACAGTAATAAGTGCACATAAGGCACGAGAAATTCATCTTTGCAGATAGTAGTTTTCATTTGTCAACCTGGTAATTTCTATAGAGCCATAAAAATGAAAAAATTCAAAATGCCAGAGTTCATCCACATACATCAGGGACTTCAGGGACTGAGTGACAGGCTGGCCTAGAGCCAAATATGAGAGTCCCTTCAGCCTGCCCTGTGGGGTCTGGTCACTGATTTGGGCACCACTAGTCAGCTGCTCAGTTGCAGCAGTTGAAGGATCTGTATTTCACAGCCTCCTCTTCCCTTCCTCGCTCATAATTTTTAGGAACTGCAGTTCATCTGAAGTCTATATCAGATCTGCCACCCAAAGTCCATCGCTGAAATTATCAGGCATTAGCTAAGAGCACTGGTGAGCATGAAGCTCTCTCTACTTGGCTTAGYAGAAGGCCAGCTATATCATAACATGGTAAGCTCATGGCTGGATTTTTTTTTTCTTTTTTCTCAGGCAAGTCTCAAGCATTGAAGAAAATAGATGAATATTGAATTCAGCATGAGACAGAAAAATAACCAAAAAGTCCTCTCCTTTTGCATTTCATTTTAGCAATACAAGAGTAGAGCAGTAAGAAAAATCAGTATTTATGCACCAAGGGTCAGAAGATGTGAAGAAAGGCTGTAAGTGATTTTAATTTTTTCTGATTTGCATCCCTCTGTCATATTATGCTAGCATGTGTATCTATCTTTTATTTTTTTCATTTTAAAATTATTTTTACATAATACTTTTCTTTCCACATAATGTCTGTTGCTTGAAAACAAGATTAACTCAACTGAGAAGCATGAGGTAGAAAGTTCAATTAAAGCCTGGAGTAACTGTTAAGTTACTCTGTTGCCATGAGTACATGATCTTTTCCTTGCCATGGTAAAAACAAGGTGATCAATTCTGAAGTCCCCTCCAGCAATTCACTTAGCATTTACTAGCTCTTGCCAGCTACCAATACGCCAGAGCAGAAAAGGAAAAAAAAAAAAAAAAAAAAAAAAAAAAAAAAAAACAGGAAAGTAATTTTAATGCATGAGTCAGAGCAGTGGGTCTGTGACAAAGAGGGAGACATGGAGCATTTGCACCTTGGAACTGGGAAAAATGAATGTTCTTGCAGTTACTTGCTGTCGGGCTGCAGTAAAGCTCGGGTGGCCACTGGGAACAGCAGCATGCATACATCTCAGGTTAGACTGCTAAGGCCTACAAAACAGARTCTGGCATAAGAGGACGCATATAAGTGCGCAGATGAGGTCAAGTAGGAGTAGCAGGTCTGGTGGTAAACTTAAGTTTAGGATGGGAAAGGCTTATATATTTTGGTGATGGCTTTACGAGCTCTGCATAGGATGCCCTGTAGGCTTGGAGTCCACTAGAAACGCAACGGCAGAGAAACCCTTCCGCTAAGTGACCTTGCCATCTCTCGAGCTCTACACCCAGGGCCCAGAGACAGGGTTGAGAACCTGTGGTACAGAAGGACACATTCCTTGAGGCACAACACATCAGAAATGTAACTGGCTCAGCATATATTCCTTAATTAACTTAACTGAACCACTTAATAGCCAGATTTTCTGTGCCATATCACAATATAGAACTGCCTGAGGATGCTGCAGGGCACCTGCTACTGTATGTGTGCGTATGAGTCTGTCAGCAGCCAGGGAGGCAAAGAGGCCTTGAATGAATGGGGTGGAGGGTTAATGTAGGCTTTCTGCACAGGGTTCAATGAATGCAAAACCTGGGCTCGCTTCAGCCTCCGTGATCCGTTGGAGTAGTTGTTTTGTGCCTGCACTGTGCTGTATTACAATGAAAAGTGAAAAATAGTTCTCATCAATATCTCCCCAATGGTCACTGCTGATGAGGATCTGAGTACTGTCCATAATAATCCACTAGGTTTGGGCAAACAACAGGCTTGAGCTCCCAGACTTGCCAGAGGCAGTCCCAGCACAGTCCCTYCAAGGGAGACAACTCTGACCTAGGTCTGTAAGATTGGGCTGCTAATTGTACTTAAGTTATGCATGAAYTAGAGAAATATTTAGCTCAGCGATGCTTGAGGACTCTTCTAACACTAAAATAAACTGTCACATGGTAGCTCCGCTCCCTGATCCAGCAAACAGCACTTTGCTGACGTGGCGGCTGCTGCTGTGCTCGATCCAGCTCGTGACTCAGCATGGCCAGTGTTTTTCCTATCTTTGTTTCACATCCTGAGACATTAGCAATGGCTTAACAATTGATCTACATATCTGTGATTCACTAGGAGGCAAAACRACGCTCCGAACCAGCAAGAGAAGGCAAGCCTATGTGCGGCAGAGATTGGGGTGCAAACCATGGCCTTCAAATCGAAGGCCAACGTTGATGGATTTGTCAGTCAAACAAATCCAAGACRCAACAGCTCATCCCCAGAGGTTGCTGCCAGCAAAGTTAGGTGTCCTCTTGTAGTCATGGAGCCAGAGCTGCCCTGCCAACTCACCATGGCAGGCCCCAGTCCACCGATCAGACTGGACTAGGCAGCTCTGCTTCATTTCAAGTAGGAGCCCTGGTGGCACCACTGCCAGCGCTTCTCCAGGTCACAGGGAAGCAGCAAGCCCGGTCAAGAAGAGAGTGTAACTTTGTTGCTAGGCTTAACTTGCTCTTAAAGGGTAACCCAGGAATSTGGCATACAACCAGATGCAGCCCTCGTACGTGTGTCAGTCTGTGGTCTCAAACRAGATTGCATCTTCCTGACGACACGCAGCTCTGTGTCTGAGCTCTCAAGYTCACCTTTTGGCTCCACACACAGAAAAAAAAGATGGTTTTCCTAAGTGCTCACACTCTCCTTCAAACCRTGATGTGAAGCTGCCTTTTATCAGCAGTGAAAAATACACTGCAATCAAAAAGCAGCTGATAATTTTGATGATAYGACACAAGGAAAACACAACTCTGTTCCACTGTGGTGACAGCTACGCAGAAATATTTGGATAATTTGTTTTGGTTCAAAGCTATCTTTGACAGGATCAGGCTATTCACTAAAAAGGGGGATGTTCTGTATGTAGCAACATTTTCAGCTGTAAATGATACTGAAAGTGACATCAATTTCTTTTAGATACCATAAACTACCTAAAAAATGGCAATCCACATAGCAGACCCAAGGGCAAGCAGCTACTGCCAGAAAAGCAGCAATCATCTGCAACATAAAAAAGGGCAGTGATGCACAGTCCTGCCATGAGAAACTTGCTGTAAGGAAAATACACCTCACCTGTGTACAGATCATCTTCACATTGTACGAACTTTCCTCTCAGGAAAAGAGTTTCTCTCTTTGACCAAGCCACCTAAGAATATGCAAACTTCCTGTGTATTAAACAAACAAACAAACAAACCCCATTACCTGTATATCCCTGATAACCACTCATCATCTTATACCAGAAAGCACAGGGAAAATCATTAAATAGGTACAACTAGCCCTAGAAGAAGATCCTGTCTTGAAATAAATGTTCCCTGGGCTTTCTGCTGTCTAGCTTTCAGGCACAGCCTCCCTGCACACTCCCATCCCTAATACACCTTCTTTCCACGAAAAATACTCTTGTGGAAATAACACCGATGATGCTAAGCAGTCGATGCCTCAGGAGGAGGACGATAAAGGCCAGTGACTCTAGGGGGAGAACATTTCACGTGAAACTACTGCACTGTATCTGACCTCTTGCAGGTCCTCATCCTATCCCCATCCACAGGAGAGAGCTACAAAGCACTCTTAAAAGAAGAGCTAAGGAATTAAAATCCAGAACTCCCTCAGATATGGGAAATCACAGACCCAGTAGAAGAACTAGTTTCATGGCGTATTAAAATTTTCCCCACTTGCTGCTGTCTACTCACACTGCACTGTTCCCCCTGGCAATAGCTACCTGCCTCTCTCTCTCCATCCCACAGGACCAGAGACCTCATTCCTAGCAAAAAGCCTCCTCTTCTCTACAGATGCCAAATCCCATTTTCTCTCCAAATTATGTAATTTATTGATAAAATTAAGCTGTTTCCAACCTGTATTTTGCTTGGAGTCATCGGCCTCTGTTTCGGATCTGAAGAAGGGCAGGCATCTTCAACAGTTCAACCTTCAACTGTTTTTTTCCCTGGCAACTGGTCTAACAGAAAATGTTACTGATCTGTGAAAATTCTGTCTCATTTTTAAATCCTGATTTCATTAAAACTTCATTAATTGGAGGCCTAAGACTGAGAGGTAAAAAGCAGACAGTCTTTTCTTCCAGCTTAGGCCTGGCAGTCTGACTCATACGCCAGTTGTACATCTTGAGAAGGGAGTTTGAAAAAATCGCATCTACCTTTCTGACCTATTTTCTTCCCRGATGAAATGGTCTGTTGTGAGAGCTGAAAGAGTAGCAATACCACAAGTTTTGGACTGGCCTTCTGTCTAGAAGGGAATGATTCCCCTTTAATCTTTCATTAGTCCTTGAATCCAGTTTCATTGTAAATCTTACTTAATGCTTATTATTCGCCCAAGAGACTTGGGTCAATTGCAGCATTATCATCCYATCCCATCTGCTAAAAACTGCCTTCTTATGCAAAAGAAAATGATAATACACTTTAGAAAGAGACTAAAATAAATATTGTAACTCTTGGTCACAGGAGGGACGAGGCTGTGTCTTGTAAAGCAAAGATATCCCTTTTTTTYCCCTTTTTTTAAGTGTCTTTACATCTTCATTTGCATTAGACAAAATGGATGTTCAAGTCAAATGGGAATGCTGACGTCTCCTGGGAGAATTTGTGATCTTAACAGATGCATGGTATAAATGCGTTTCTATTTGCATGAAAGAAGTGGTTGAACTTGKGCTATGATTTACCTTGAACTTTGCCTGTTTGTCTTAACGAATGCAAATCTTGTTGCATTATGTGCCCCTGCACAATAGCTTTTTGGGGTTATTTGGTCAGACCTAATGAAAACTGAACAGCTTTTTGGCATGAGACACCCACTTCATCTGGCTGCAAAAGTTTTGTTTTTTTTTTTTTTTTTTTTTGGAGAGGACCAATCCCTTCCTTGCTTGGGGTCACACTTCAGCACTAGTTCCAAAGAGTCCCCTCCCCTCCTGCAGCAGGCTCGCCCCGGGGCGCCCTTTCTCGCACCCTGCCGCCACCCTGCTCTGGCAGTTCTCCTTCTGCAGGGGCATCCCRTGAGCAGGAGCTACCTGCCTGCCATGAGATTTATGAGGTCTAGTGGAGATCCTTGGCTGTAGAAAAAGATTTTGGGCTGAGGAAGGAGCTGCCGTTTATCTGAGGGGTTGCATGGGATCTGCTGCTAAAGTCCGAGCAGCGCKCCTGGTGCCCGTGCGGGCTTGCTCACTGCAAGGAGATGCTGAAATGCAGATTTTTGTGGCTGACGGTTCAGTGTGCTAATGCTGGCTGCACCTGGGAGCCTGGAGAGGTCTGTCTGTCTTATAATATGAAACACTTTTATATTACCTAGAGCTGCTGTAACTGCACTCAGCCAGGACTTTTAATCAATTTTGGGACCAGGTGTGTGCATTCTAGCAGTACGCCCAGGTTTAATGTGCCCCTGGGCCTAGCATCAAAAGTGTGAGTGGATTTAACTGAGCTCTGCTCCTTTCTGACCCCYTCCCAGTGGAAGGAGAGATGAAAAGAGGAGAGAAAGGTCTCACTTATTAATGTATCATGCAGCACTGCAATGTTTAAGATGCAGCTTTCCTGCAAATACTCACTAAGTTAGGGATTTTTGTTCTTACTTTTAGATAAACACACTTCTAGGTTAAAAGCTGCCTTTTTATCAGGCTCTTCTCCAGCTTGAGTTACACACATATGTTTGCCGTCGGTTAACAGCATCCCTTCAAAAGTCAAATAATCAGATTAAAGACACTCCTTCTTACAAAGGCAGTTACCTTGCTCTGAAACCATAGCATTTCCTCACTGGAAAATTAGCTATATGAAAGTCAAGGCTTTTACACCACTGTAACTGAGCTGCTCTATGGTTCACATCAATTCAACTACATCAGGCTCTAAACAGCTATAGTTAAATCAATACCAAAAATGCTTGTTGGCAGTCCCTCAGGCACCTGTTCTTGTAGCACATTAAGGCTACAGAGTTAGCCTTGGAGATTTATGTAGTCTTTAAGTGCAGATTTTGTCTGGTCCTGATTCACACYAAGCACATGCTTAGTCTTCCACAGGTAGCATCAATTCCAGATAAATTTGTTCTATGCAGTGGAAGTTCAGCAAAGCACTGCATCACTGATTGCRCTTCAGGAACAAACATTAGCTCACCACCACCAACGGACCATGAGCACATCTGCGGTCCAAGCACTTTGTCGAATTGTCACTGGCTGACGATACTGGCTGATGGTCCAGATGGCTGTGAACACCTGGGGAACCAGGACCATGTTGTTAATCCTTTGGTATCAGATGTGCAGGCCTGAAAGACCTGAGTTAAACAAGAGCATTTCCAGGCTGTGTTTCTGTATGGCCTTTAGTATGGCCTTCTGTATGGCCTGAGTGAGCACAGGGCTGCTCATTCATTTCACAAGGATGTCTGAAAGACAGGTTAGGGGCTGATGAAACCCAAATACACGCACCTCATTCTTAAACAATTTATTTTCCTTCTCCAAGGAAGGAAACACTCTGTAAGGCATGTTTTTCTCACATTCATACAATCCTTCACCTAAGAGCCCCCCCCCCTTTTTTTTGAGCTTTAAGACTCACTTTTAAGACTCATTGAGGTTGACCTTTTTGGTCTTTTTCCTCACTGATCCCTGACCCTGACCTGATTTTCCCCTATGATCTCTCCCTATTTTACAAGAGTAACTCAGAGCAATTGTTCAGGCAACCCCACTGGCTTCTGCAGGGAAAGGAAAAAGGAATGTAAACCAAAATAATCCAGCTGCAGTGTAAACCACTTTGGGGGGGGGGGGGTGGATGACAGGCCAACAAAAGCCTTCATAGCTATTTGTATTGCTTTCAGCCCCCACTGTATTGAACAGCTCCCCCGATACACACACACTGACCCGGCAGAGCTTGGCTACTCAGAGCCGAGCATGCACGTAAGCGCTCGCCAACCTCAGATCCCGCTGACCGTGGCCCTGCCTCCCCCTCTTCAGGGCTCACACTGAAGGGGTATTTCCAATGCAAGCGCGTTACGACCTGCTTGCTTGCTGGCTCCKGGGAATTAATCTTGTCCCACAGCAATGCCAGGCACATACCTGTCATTGCTACTGTTTATTTGCATTGCAGTAGCCCCAAGAGACAGTGATCAGGAGCAGCAGTGCACAAGAGATAGCTCCCCTGGCACAGCTCTTCATAGGCTCTATCAAGCTATAGGTAGGCAAACAGTCCCTGCTTGCTGTTGGTTAAGGACAAGATGCAATTTGTGGCAAGGATAAGGACAATAATGACCAGAGCAGGCCACAATACAGAATGCCTATAATGCAGTATCTCCTAYTAACAAGCAACATGAGCTGTAAACACTGGGCACCATCCAGCACCTCTGGTAGGGTCAAAGCTCCCCTTTAATGTATATAATTTAGTGAGCTTGAAGATAGAACAGCTTGCCCATGCTCTGGGGGCTTCTTTGGGGAAGTTAGACCTTGCTCACAACACCTCAGTACATTACAAAATTCCGTGTGAAACCAGAAAAACTGCCTCCCTCCAAATTCCTCATGTTTTCCTGGTGGGAAAGGGACACATGAGGTTCTGCATCCAAGTAACTACTGGAAGGGACAAGCCAGTATGACAGGGCTTCATGAATAYCCATGGAGAGGCATTCATCAGCAGATGTTTTGCTGGGTACAGCCAGCCCAACATCAGCCTCATCTGCAGGGTGCTCTGTGGCAGATGTGTGCAGGACGCAATGTGCAGGTGGTGCTGGTGCTGGGCTGCCCAAGCCCAGTTTCTCTGAATAGAGTTTGCAGACCATCCTTTTTGTATCACATTTCAACTTCTTGTTTTTCCTTCTCATGAAAATGTACTTCAAAAAGCTGGATTTTCCTATAGGAACATTGCGGTCCCTGGCCAGCTGTTCTAGCTGATTGACTCACGGCAGCCAGTCAGCTCAGCATCTCTGATGGTTTTCTTGGAGCGCATCATCTGTGTGATATTGCTTTGAAATACCGCAGGAGAGAGAAATCCCTATCGGGCTAGATTTCGATTTTCTCATTTTCTGACTTCATTCTTTCCTGTTTAGTGGGTACAGCTTCAGTGAGGGGCAMGCAAAACTGTGGCATGCTGCCCTTGGGGTCTGCCCACACCACTTGCTTTGTGCTCCTGTAGTAATTTCTTGTACTGGCCTGTTCTTTACTATCCTGAGACATTCATTTTGCAACATCCAATTTCATGAAATGTGTATAATGAAAAACAAAAGGAAATGAACAGTTGAAAATATAGCAAGCACTGCTCCGCTTTGGAAACTTGGTTCACTACAGTGGTGCAGACCACTAACAGTGAGTCTGTTTGCTGCCAGTTAATCTCTCCATCACTGGTGTAGCCAGGCTGAAATATTTCCTCTCTATCCAGACACATCAACTGCATCTGAATTTTCAGATAGGGATGGTAAACTGAGAAGAATCTGTCCTATGTGTCTGTAGCTCAGGCATCAAAATTGTTCAGTTTTCAGTGATATATTTTTCTGGTAAAAGGAATAAGACTCCTTAAATGAAACTTTACTTTGGGAAAAGATACCCAAACTAATAACCAGAATGATATATATATTTGTGTTTCAACCAATGCTATTCTGTATTTCATCCTGTTCTTATTAATGAGCTCCTCATGCATTAGGCTAAGGCCAAAATGGACAAAAATATCTTTTTTATACCAGTGATTGAGGACCTTCCTGAAGGCTAGAAAATTGCAATGATGCCCTTCCACAAATGCAGTCCAAGAAGCCCCCAAACGCTGTGAGGCATGTAGTACCTGCCACCAGTAGTAACTGCAGCCCCAACCCAACCAGCAGGTACCCACGGCCATATGACATGGTGTGGGATCGCCGCCTKCACTGGCAAAGAGCTGAAGAAGTAGCACCTAAAGAAAGTTCACTGCTGACTCCCACCCTGATCATACCTTTGGTCTAAAATAGTGGAGACTCCAGCTTGATCTTACCTGTCAGAGCTACTTCTTAATGCTAGTAAGATTGCCCCAAGCTCCCCTGTGACTAACCTCTCTCAGCTGATGATCACTGATACCAGCTAGATCCTCATCTGTAGGTGCGCTATGTCACTACATGAGCTGGTTCCAAAAATACRAGATGTCACATGAAATAATCTGTTTATTCTTCCTCTATAGTTCTATTAAAAATCCGGCTAAAGGCAGGTCCTTACGCATTAGCAGCTGTTTTAACTTCCAAATGGTAAGATCAACATTAACAGGATGATACATTGCAAGTAACACGCAGTACTGTTATAAAGCATGTGGCAAAATTTGATGCTGGRCAAAAAACTCCCAATCGCTTAATGCCAACTGTTTTGTAGAGCTAAAGGACCAAATTAAAATGAGTATTTAGATTTTCAGCAACAACTCCCCCAAATCAACAAAAGCTGAGAGTAGGCCTGGGCTCCTTGCTGCTACTGTCGGTACTCAAGGGACTCAGGAGACCTGGATCACCAATAACACTCAGGGGGGTTTATATGTCCTTTAGGACTTCCCAAGGGTTCAGACTATCTCACGTGCTGTGGCATGCATATACTGCACAGCCTCTGATACATTTCTCCCAAGCGCTATAAACTTTATTACATCCAGAGCACTGAGGCGCTAAGGGRACATCTACATGGCCCCAGACCCTCCACTGGAGGGAAGACAAACACCCTAGGCCTGGGAACAGAGGTCATCCTTCCTGGACCAAGGACTCTGATTTGGGTACGTATAAGCTTTCTGGTACAGCTTCCCTTTTTGTAATGCTTTCACRCAAAGCAGGGCAACATCAGACAGGCTGAAACTCCCCTCCCTCCCCTGAGGCAGCCTGTAGGTAGCAGCGCTTCTCCASCCAGGGAAAACAGAGTTAGTTTCATCTGAAACAAAATAATTGCACTTTGTCTTCCTGACCATGCAGCTCCCTCCAAAGGCCACACAGGAGATTCAGTTAACAGAGACAGATTCAACAGTAAGGTTACATTTTGGGCTGAACATCTGTCTGTGCCATTCTTCCTCTTTTCGTCTTTCTGTGCATTTTTTTTATTGTAGTTGATATTGTATTTTTTTATTGTGGCTGAGTAAAATCTACACGTAAGTAGCAAAAATTCACAACAGACTCCACCATCTTCCATAATAAACATTTTCTTTGCCCTTGCACACTCTATTTGGAGAATTTTGATGTTCTTGTTAATTCTCCAGAGGAAAAGCTGGCAAGAGYTGAAGGGACGTGAGTTCTGCTGAAGTCTCCTCCCTGCGAGCATTCTGGTGTGGAGCCACTGCAGTCAAAGACATGCTGATCACAACAGCGACTGGGTGCCCTATTGCTCTCTCTGTGTATACAGATGTATATATGCAGGAATTAGTGAATATAGCTAAAAGGAAGGCATTATAAAATATAATTTTAAGTAATYGGTTTCGTGATGTTTAATTCTCAAATTACATTGGGAAGAGAAAAGCTGTTAGAATTGACRTACCAACATAACATGGAGCAAGCAGAAATAAAATCCACTTTCTCATTTATACATAAGGTCAAATAATAAAAGATTGGGTATAATTAAGAAGATGCTCTGGATCTGCGTTATCAAAGAGGAATCTGCCTCCTTCACAGTCTAGCAACAACCAGATGACGATGCCCTGAAAGAAGGTAGGAAATAGTAGCTCTGTGCTCAGGAAGAGGCGTTACTGTTAGCTGACCTTTCACAGTGCTGACAAAGACTTCTCAAAATTAACTGAGGCATCGGATTCCTGRGGAAGTAAAGAAAATTCAGGGAATGTCCCCTGTCAGGTTAAGTAAATCTGACRAGACTCCGAGAAAATTTTATGACTTCTTACATTGGCCCTGCGATAAGCTTAGATAAACTTCTCTAGCTAATTGCTTTTTAATAGTTTGTTGTGGAAGTTCTAACTCATTATAAGTCACCATGCTTTGCAAAGCGTATTTGAAATAATCCTACGGGTAATGAATGTTTTTCAGGAATAAAGGAATTTTTAGCAGAGAGTGACTTTCTAAATCTTCTGGTGATTTTAAATCCCAGTACAAGCAAGATCAAGGTGGCAGACCGTTACATTGTCTTTAGACATCAAGAAATAATTTGTTCTTTGTCAGTTATCCAGTAAGCTTTGGCCTTTCTGTCAGTGGCGGTGTTCTTACTCAAAAGTAATCTCCGCRCATCCAGCTCTTTATGTTACTGGCTGGTTTCTTTTGCTTGTTAATTCTTGCAGGTTGTTCTCAAACTGCATCACGGTGGCTCATTATAGGAGTCGGTGGCATTGGTCATAATCCCAGACTGGAGTCTCCATCTAAAAAGATGGGGAGCAAGGTGAACTGCAAAATGTGACCTTGGCTGGAGAAGTATTTACGTAGGAAAAGCCACTTTCCAAAAACACAACTGTCCAGGTTCAGGCTGTTAAATGAGGCAGCATGCGTTTCCCACGCTCATCAGAACAGGTACTCGCAAGTAGCACATCCAGCTGAATGGAAGTTTCCATTCAAATCCTCCTTGCAGCCTATTGCTCTGTCTGGGTCCCACCAGCACTGTATGGCCTGGAAATTTCCTTCCTTTCCTTGCTGTTAGATGCAATGAATTCCAGGCYCCCAGGAGCTGATCAGACAGCTCTGCAGAAACCTAAGCCCTGGATAAAGCAGCAGACATCCTCTTCTGCTGCCTGCTGCAAGGCAGACCTCAGCCCCACTATCAACGGCCCGACAGCGTGTGTGCACACGTGTTAAAGCGGGTACAACACCAATGTGAGCCCTCCCTCCCCTCGCCACCCCCTCACTTCCCTGGCATTTACTGCAGACGCTTTGAGCATGAACTGCTTTCTCCCTTGACTCGACATGAGTCAAATGGGTGACATCTGGCAAATGTTTGCACTAGAACTTTAAGCAACTCCCACTTTCATGTTTTCCAAATCGTACTCATGCTGCTAAACTGCTGGTGACTCAGATTGTAGCTAGGCCGTTGCTCCAGTCCTTCTTGCTTCGCTTTACACATGTACATGCTTAAGTGGTAATTCATGTGTTACGACTTTACTCCTGAAGAGCTGCTGTGGGTTGTCTCTGAAGGGAGGTGAATCTTCCCATGGCACACAACTAGTCTGTACTACATTGCCTCCTCATTCCCTTTTATGAGTTGCCAAATCAAAGAATGAGGGAGGGAAAGAGAGAAAGGGAGGGAGGAGTCTCGACAATACAAAAGGCAAACTTGCTGATTTTAATTAGAAGTGTTTCAGCCTCTTCAAATGGCTCCACCTGCAGTGATGGAGCAGCCAATATTACAGGAGCTTCTGCCAAGTTACAACCGGTTGTCAGCTGGGTGAGCAGTGCAGCRTAGCCTCCCTCTTCTTTGGAGAGTCAAGTTACTGTGTCCTGAAACTTTTCAATTGATGGTTCTTACTGTGCCCATTAAAACTTGGCTCTAATCGATAAAATATAGACAAGAATTAGGAGCTAGCTAGACTAAACTGAAAGCTTGCTTWCTTGGAAAGGACAGAGCTTTCCAAGGAAGCTTTCCTAATCTTTATTTCCAAGTAGACCCTACAAAGAGCAAGAAGATATGAGGTTTTTGTGGTCATCTCCAAAAGAGGCTGGCATCTGTTTACCTCTCAGAGCTTGGTAGGTTCAATTAAAGCAAACAGAGACCTCAATGCAGCCTTTTAAACAGACAAACAAGACTTTGGATTTGACTGCTTTGGAATCACCWATGGCTGAACTGAACTATATCTCCTGTTCTACAAGCAATTCTTGACACAAGCATTTCATGTTATCTTTGTTGTATGTAGTAGGAGTCATCACCAGTCTGCTCAGCAGTAAGAATGGCTGTTGGCTTTGTAATATGATCTGCAATCTGCAYAAGAAATTCAGCCTTGCTTGCTACTTCAGTCCAGTAGCCCTGATTTTTGGTTTACTGGTTAAAAACTGCTATCCAGAGGTGCCTTCCAATTCCAAATGTAAAGATGAGATGGTCCCAAGAGCATATTGCTTGCTTTTACTGTTCCATAAACTGGCACCTTTTGCTTTGGGAGAAAGCTCTCATCCACATGGATGTAATAATCTGTGGATAGATGTGTCTGTGCGCGGACAAGTCAGAAGCAGACGTTACCTTTCCTGTATTGCTAAATTGGCTGAATAATTTGGGCACTGGATAAGAGTGGCTGTACTAGGTCAGACCACAGGTCTATCTACTCACTAGCCCARCTCCAACAGTGGCCAAAACTGGATGTGAAGTAGAGGTAGGACACATACAGAAATATTTCCCCTGAATATTCCCAGTGGCTCATAATTTGTGGTTCAGGAATTTCTTCATTTAGAGGTGGTTTTTCTGCATATTACCCYTTGATGGATTTATCCTCCAGAAATTTGCCAACTCCTCTAAACTTCTAGTGCATACATTTTTTGCTCTTAACAATTTTCACAGCTTAATATCATGTTGCAAGAAGAATCCTCTCCTTTTCTGTGTTCTGAAACTGCCTCCTATTATTTCATTTGTGCCCTTGTAACAGAAGGGTGAACAGTTATGCCATATTACCTTCTCACATCCAGCCATCATTTTCTAGATTTCTATCAGCTCCCTCTGCAGTTATCTCTTTTCCCACCTGAAGTGTYCCAGCTCAGTTACTTATTATCTGGAATTCATGCTATACACTTGACCTTTCTTCTTGCCCTTCTCTGAAATGTCTCCAACTTCGCCATCTCCCTTTTGACGTGTGGGAGAAYAGAACCAAACTATATCCAAGATGCAAGTGCACCACTGAATTACCGCAGCATAATGATGATCTCTGTCTCTTTCACTATTCCTTTCTTAAGATTTTCTAGCTTTCCATTTGCTGTTTTGACTGTGCTGAGCATTGAGCTGACATTCTCCCRGATCTATCTGTTATAAATAACTTGAAGATCTTGCTCCTGAGTAGTAACAGCCAGCTCAGAGCTCCAGAGATGCCTGCTRTGGAAAAGGTTGGGTGCCATTCAGTTTGCTTATTTTTGTTATAGAAGGTGRATACTAGATTATCAGCAACAAGAACAGCATCTTTCTTCTGTTGGTTTTGTAGCATCTCATGCTGTTTTCCATATCCATCTCCATGCAWATCCATATCCATGCACAGGCCTGGGAACAGTTAAGGCTGTAGCCGTGGTGACCATATACCTTGCATGGTGTTGATGAGCCCACCACTTTGTGCTTTGCGTACCACTGTCCTCAGCAGTCACTGATGACAGAGTGAAAAAGGCAGTGAAG
The DNA here is from genome assembly GCF_003343005.1 of Rhea americana. NCBI lineage: Eukaryota > Metazoa > Chordata > Aves > Rheiformes > Rheidae > Rhea > Rhea americana. Next base: position 371,638 of record NW_028185950.1, on the reverse strand, counting down.
CAATCAGACAGCTAACCATGGAAACAAGGTGTCACACGTGAAACGGGACTGCCTGCTGTTTTGCCTGCTGCAAAAACACCTCTGAAAGACAGAGCCAGCCCCAGCACCTGCCTTAGGTGTCTCTGTATTGTCCTTGTCAGCAAACTGTCAGGTTTGTATCCAAGCAACAACACGACTGGCTTGATGATGGCGATAMGACTATTCAAGTTCTGCTCAAACAAAATCAGACAACTCATCATCTGCTTGCCTGAGTGGCCTCTGCTGCYAACAGCCTGACTTCTAATTGGCTTTACTGTGAAGGCCCACTCAGGGTGCACTGAAAGAAAGATTAGGGGTTGAGAACCATCCTTATCAAATTGCAGGTAATACTGAACATTATGAAGTGTGTTTGCTCAATATGCAGGACTAAAGGCAATTTCTGATTTGATGCAATATGGAAGCAGTTTGTGAAATAGAGCAGGATCAAGGCCCTAGAGATTCAACAGCTGCTAAACATCAGTGTTTCTGTCAGTGGAGGAAAACTGGTCTGTGTCCAGGAGCTCAGTGTCACCTGGGGTTATCTGCCAACTATCTGGGAGGTAAAAATGTGGTGGCAGCTAGTGGCACCTGGCTGGCTCCTGGGATCTCTCCAAGTTGATGGCAAGCTCCCAAAAGAGTGATTGCATTGAAACTCCTGTGCTGGATGTGGGGTGCTCAGGTCATTCAAGCAGCCCTGAAGAGGGATTCTTTGCCAAGGCTTACTGCAAAAGAGAAATAAGTGAGTAAACATAGGGATATCTCTGCTGGCCTCAGATGGTGAGATACTCTCTGAGGAGTCTCCCTGGTTCATCGTTGCTGCTTTCAGAATGACAAAACAGGTCTCTGCAAACCACAGAAGAACAGATAAACTTTTCACTGCTCTGTAGATTCRGGACAAGTCTTAACAGCAGTCTGAAACCAGACACCGGAATGCAGACATGAACAATGTACAGCAGTTTGCTGTCTTACTCCTGAACTATGCTTCTGCATGCTATAACGATACAGTAGCATTCCTGCAAAACTGAAGAAAACACAGTCCCTCACTCTATGAAACCACCTGGTCACCACAAGTATCTAAAGATTGTAAAATCAGCATGGTAACAAGCCCCATCTGTCCAGAGACTATGTGCTCACCTTCTGCTGGGGCACTGTGCAGAAGGGACAGCTTTTCCATTGGAAAGCAAACCTTGACGAACACTCTGAGCTGGCATGGAAAGGACTGTACGCCATATACAGGTCCAGTCTGTATATGGCTTACAGCAGCCACGTAAATGCTGCTGTGGAAGACTAGGAGACTGTCCTCCCACCACTGAAAATGCACTCCCTGCCACCAGTGCCCTACTCCCTGTGCCTATGCACTGTCTAGACCTGCAGGTATTTCTGTTCCTCCATCACTTTCTCTTATGATTTGATTTCTAAATCTCTGGGATTAAAAACATTGGTGTTCGTACCCACTTTTGCCTAACACAAGTGAGCATTTATTAATATCCAGTATAACTTTCGTGTGATTCATGACTTAAGGAAAAACTGATGTACCAAACGTATSTAAAGAATCTGTACTGCAGCCAGATGGAAACAGGCATGGCACAAGGAAGATTTTAAATGTGATTGAATATGCATAATGAATTAGGACTCAGGATTTCCATGTTCTCTGGAGCATCAGCGCAATGGATGTATGTCTGAATTCTCTGCAGATTCACCTCTTACAGAGTGAGATCTGTTCTGAGATCTCTGCTGGCTTCAAGAGGACCAGGATTGCCCCTAACCGCAACATCTTGCAAGACTGACGAATCACTCAGCTTGCCTATTTTAATACCCTCTGCACCCAATTTTGCAAAGTGCTCTAATCTCTGCAATTGGATATCAACTGGCTTGTTGGGACTTTGAAAAGAAAGCCGTGAGCTGCTCATGCAGAAGGTAAATCTGCTCCTGAGCGAGCTGGTCTAAAGTTCTGGCACAAGGGGTCCTGCACAAGAACCACATGCCAAGTCCTGGCATGCAAGAGTGCACACTTAGGTTAAAACCTCCTATAGACGTGTGGCATCACTGCTCTAGGTGCCTGCCGGGGACACTACAGAGAAGTGGGTCTGCAGAGACAGACCTGGGGTTGGAGCGACACACATGGGGCAAGCTGCTGCAGAAAAGGCAACTAATCCACTGTAACATCAGTCATGGAAAGCCTTGTATCATTTTAATTGGCAGGTTTCCCATGAAGGTTTTGATCACAACTGGCACCAACTGAGAGTAGCTTTTCATGATATACACTCATGTTAATGTGCCATTTTAAAAAGGTGATGGTTTGACAGGCCAAGAAACTCAGTCTTGATTTTCAAAGCACATCTGGATTTCATTGAGATCTTTTCAGCATACTAAGCTACATTTCAAATTTCATTTGAATCCAGAAATTGTTGAACCAACTGTACCTTTTGGAAAACTGTGCTCCTTTTATGCTGAGAGGAATGAAAAGCATTTTAATGGCTGTTGGAAATTATTTTTCTTGTTGACAGCTAGTAGGAAAACTCCATACCACCTGCTCCTTTTTGTCGAATTATCCATATAAATTTGGATCATTTGCCTCTTCTCTGAATGGATAATACAGATCATYGACATGAAATCCTCAGCACGTCACATCACACTGCTCTGTACGAGAATCCAATCTAGCGATCACTTCAGTCACAAAGTCTCAAAGTTTATAGGATTCCAAAGCAGTTCCATTTTAAAAGTCTGCTATTTAATACTTTTGACTACATACATACACTGCAAACGAAAGGCAGAAAACAGATTTGTTTGTCAAGTTTCATTTTCACAGTATACATCTTTGGTCAGCTAGGGGTAACATCTCACCACAAGCTTTAGTTACTACCTGAAATTCAACGTGGTAGGTCTGAAATTCCCTAAATGAACCACATTAGGCTGTGATCACACTCCTATTTGAACTGACAGCTGTTTTGTGGCCGAGTTTGACTGTCCTAGAAATAGACGAAAACAAACTAGGAGTGAATTGTGAAATGATTTTTTTGTTARCGTTGTGAAAGCGGAACATAGATATTATATATATATAAAAGCCAAACATAAAATCATGAAATCAGTACTGAATGCTTAGCTAATAAGTTGATTTAGCATTTTCAGTATGTCTGCAAGGAAATAATGGCTGACATTTGGGGGGGTAGTTTTTATGACTTTTATGTTTAGCTAAGATTATTCTCCTGCTTGGCAGTCTTTCTGAGGACTACTTACTCATATGCAATTTCATATACACACAGAAAAAAAGCAAAAATCAAGGAAATCTCAGCCAAAGCAATAAGAAAAAGCACTGAAAGAGCAGAGCAAAGCAGCTAACYGCTTTGCAGCAAGCCCTGGAGCGGGAGGACAGCAGGTCTCCCCATGTCTGCTCTGGGAGGTTGTGGCCCAGGCTAAGAGAGGTGCTACAGTCAAAATAAAACCATGTCCCTGCATTGTTTTGTTCATGTGAAAGTGCTTTACACACATTTAGAAAAATGGATTAATCTCAGCAGGGCTGGCTTTAAGAAAAATCAGAGAGGCAGCACTTACCGTCAAGAGCAAGCAAGACAGGGGAACCAAATCAAATTTGCAAACATGAAATATTTATTTTTCCCCGGCAACCAATGTTTTCTGGTAAGATGACAGATTGGAAAAGGGAACACATTTTGCTCCCTGGATGTTTCATTGGGAACAAGGCAAGGTGGTAAAACCCTCCTCTGCCTCCTAGGAAATGGGCGAATGCTGGCATTGCGCTTTGATTCCTGTTTAAGGCAAAGGATTGGCCCAGAAATTACAGGCGCTTAGAAGGAGCAGAAGCTAGCTGTTTTGGTGCTTATAAGGGCAGTGCAGTTCACAGTTGTTCCTTTTTATGTTAYCGCTTTTGATGACTTCAAAATGATGGCTTTTAACAACCTTGTTAAAAAGTACAGACAAAGGGTTTAGATAGAAGACAACTTGCTTTTCAACTACCAAAAATTAATCGCAGGGTAAGTAACCTATGCCACTCTGTAACACTGCTCGAAGAGATTAGGAATAAATAAATRTATACGTACACATGCATGCTTGCAATAATTTCTGATTTTGCACTACGGAGGCAACCTGGAATAACACACAGTGAGCAGGAGTGAGGGAGACACACCAGACACCCTCAGAGCCRGGTGCCTGCTTCCTCTGCCTTCCTCGGGACTATCGTCTCTGATTGTGTTGCAATGAGATTTTTACTCTGAAGTGTGTTGTGTGCAATTAAAAAACACAGATGGGAAAGTAAGATGCAYATGGCCAGCATTAAAACCACACCGTGTGTGCTAAAAGCTCTTGATGTGGTGTCTCAGCGGGAACGAATGTGGACTGGCTAGCAACAGTAGGTGGGGGGTTGGGGCCTGTGAAGAAGCATCGTTTCCCATGCTTGACCCAAAGCATTCATCCAGCGCTTTGGGAAATGGCCCTCTCTGTGGGAAGGAGTTTGCATGTGATGCTGCCAAATCAGTGACAGCTTGGGTTAGATGCCGAGGACGTGCTAGATACATAATGGAGACCTGCCTCTGGGTGAAACCTGCCTCACCCCTGCAAGCTTTAGAGGTTATGAACTAGTGTAATTTGTTGCTCACACAAATCTTTCCTCTAATATATCCTTTCTCCCCCAACCATTCAGTTGCTGAAGTGCTTCTTAGTCTGCYAAACATGTTTTTTCATGTTTTTAACAGGTGACATTTCAAAGAGATTTTGACAGRATTTCTGAGTGCCACCCCATTGCTGTAGACGACTGCATTCAYTAGTGATTTCCATCACAAGTCCATCACTTTCATTTCCATCGCCTGCTGAGGTTGCAGCCTGCCCCTCCTGCACCTTCCTGGTTACTCGGAGCAGTTGGGGGGACTATGGTGTTCCTCAGCACCTCAAGTCTGCTCAGTTTCTACTCAATTCGTTTTCGGGAACTGTGAAATCTGAAGTACACATTAAAAACAGGAATTGTCTTAATTTAATTAAAAAATTATCTCACAGATCTGATCATATCCTAAAAACAACTGCAAGTTCTGCCTGGGCGATAAGATTAGTTACTGGGATTTCAGAAGTCATACTCCCTTGATACTTTATTAYACACTGAAACATTGCTCCAGGAGATGTTAAATTCCTGCTTGCTGCATATACTTAAAGAAATAAAATGTGTGCYACTTGGATTGATTTCCCAAGTAAACAGGGAGAAATGGAGTGCAGGAAATTAGGGAAGTAGTGGAGCTACAAGAAAGGTGTCCAGATACAGGTTCTACCACAGGGGCCCTACGGATCAGGACAGAACAGTGTGGTTAAAACTGAGTTCCTGGAACAGTAAGCACATTTCTAATACTTGTGCTTACCACCTTCACGCACTAGGGACACACCCTGAGCAGCCCAGCTCTTGGGAACAGAAGATGTGGGGAGCCATGTATTAAAAAGGCCATTGCAAGAAAGTGCTCTGTGCAGGGATTTTGTTTTAGCAAGGACCCCCAAGTCCTTTTTAACCAGAAGAAAGGGAGTTGGGGGGCTCAGTCCATTGCATGGTGCCTGAAACCTAGAGGGAGGAAGTTTGAAAGCCACTGTCACCAGCTGGCTGTGTTATCCGGCCAAGTGCAGCATGCCAGCACCTTTGTCTGCATGGTAGGAAGAACACGATGCTTTTTGCAGAACTCCCTGTGGACAATGAGGAGAAGACACAAAAAGACTGCTAATTAAAAACTATTAATCGGTTTACTTTTCCCCTGAGCCACATGGAAACAACTTTCCAAAGCGATTGCCCAAGCTCCTGTTTTTGCACCGTTATATTTTAGCAATTACAGTGAAGAAGCAGGCAATCTTAGCACGATTCAGCATGGGCCTTTCATCTACCAGCACAGCTAATTATTTAGACAGCATCTGCTCGTGGGATTATGTTATATGATGGGTCCCTTGCAGCACTGATTTCGGATTGAGGGGTGCACAGGCTGACGCAGCCTCTTGTCGGCATCCGGGGGACAATCAGGATGCTTTGGCTTTCCATTGCCTCTTAAATTGTGTCCACTCTTTGGCAAGGGTCATTATTCATTGCTACATATTTAAAAATCACTTTTCTACATCCAAATACAGGATATACAGTTTAAGAAAGGTACCTTACCCCACTCTGAAGAGAAGAGAGACTTATGAATCACTGAGTTTATCATATTGCAAAGAATGTGAACTTTTCATTGTCAGTGATATTTTAAGTCAGATCTGAAAGTCTGTAAATGCCTTGTTCATACTAAAAGCAAATGAGACTTCATCACTCAGCCACCCACTATGACCTACAGATTGAGATATAATATTACTGCCTCTTCAGATTCAATTGAATTGTCATTATGGCCAAAAGTTCCTTCAATATTGTAACTATAATGCAATTGGCTTAAAACACCTGGACAGTAAATGGCCTCATTCTTTGCATATGTGGAGTATTTTCAATCAACTTCTAAATTAATGTCTTTTGCATTATTATGATCCAGCAATTTAAGAGTTCCTGAAATCCAATTCCAGGCATTATGGCATGAGCCCACCTCCAATATTAAGGCCTTCCATTTCAAACTTCAATTTTAGCAATAGTTTGCTTCGAATTTATGGATCTGTTTGTGTTTGGTCCTATTTTGTATTAGCTATGCTTTTTTCTGCTCTTAACTTCTGCATTATTAACAATAAATACTTTTAGTCTGGCAGTAAATAGAGGCTTTGACCTCTAGCTCCACATTTTCAGATGATAACCTCTCTACAAATATATAAAAAAAAAGTTCTCATAATCAAATATTTTATTTATCATCTCCAGCAATGGGCAAGACTTGTAAACTGACTCTCGTATCTGCAGTTCCTTTGGTATTTGTCATTTTGGATGTGATCACTACACTTGCTTGGGTTTTCTATCAGGAAGTGCATCCAGTTAACTTAAACAAGCTCTCTCCACATCCACCGCAATAACAACTGGACCTGCTAACAAAAACGAACACGGCCAAAGGGCCAGCCCAAGATGGAGTTAGGAGACACATCAAAGAGGCTCTTGYGCATCCATATGCCCTGCAAAACTTGAGGAAATGTTTGCATGCAGTATCTATGACATCAAAATTTCCTGAGCACTTTGCATTTTATTGTCACAAATTCACATTTTAGTCCTAAGTACAAAATATAAATGCCTAGACTGTTAGGTCAGCACCTTTAGAAAACATTCCTTCATGTGGGCCGGCGGTGTTTACCTCCTCTTCTGCAACTATTGCTCATAGCTGTCTGCYAAATGGGTTATCTGTAATATCAGTGAAAAAGKGGTTCATCAACCACTGCATCCCAGCTGAGRAGAACTGATGGACTGCTCTGTGCARTCCAGCGGTATTTACAGCACTGTTGCAGCCAGACCGCATCGCCTGACCAGATTTGCCACAAATTACCACTTTACATTTGATGTGACCACAAAGAGGCAGAACAGGTCTAATTTACTGCAAACAGGCCTGGGCTAAGTTGAGGACAAGTACAACCACGGCAGCCTTTGCAGCTCCAGGTATGCCAAGCGTTATGGGAATTTCCCAGGCAGGTAACATCCAGCATGGGAAGATGATATTGTTGCATACAGCAGTTACTCCAGATTGTACAGCTGTCTGTACAGTGCTAGAAAGGTTTGCAGAAACATAGGAGCCCATAAAGTCCTCTGGAAACCTGTGTCCAAGCCTGGCCTTGGATATTACCTCCCGCCCTTTGCTTTCCTGCCATACTTCTACCACTGCACTTCCTGCTCTTCCCAATAGCATCTTCTGTCTCCCTGCAGAAGAATCCCCAGCACTTGTATCATTTGGGACAGCAGTTGACCATAGACTGGGACCACCCTTTTGGTCCATGGAGCCTGCCTGGGTAATTTAAATCTCCTCGCAGGGCTGAGAACCAGCTGGCCATTTGCAAAACAAGTTGGACTAATTCTTTTGCTGGCACAGCAGTTAAAGAACTTGTCCCTTGGGCCCCATGTCAGCTAAAGGCCGCGCCTTGTGCAGGCCTGACCTATAACTTGGTGCCTTGCACACCCCAACACTAGCCCAAGCTCTGGTCACTGTTTTGGTAATAGCTCTGCCTATTAGGGGTAAAATTATCCAGGCAGCTTTCACAGAATCACAGAATCGCTGAGGCTGGAAGGTGCCTCTGGAGAGAACCTAGTCCAACCCCCTGTGTTCAGAGCAGGGTCAGCTAGAGCAGGTCGCCTACGATATTTCTAAGGCTGAACAACTCAATAATTTCCAGCAATCATGCTGGAAAGCAAAGAGCAGAAACAGCCCTTACCAGGGCAGCAATCTTGCTGAAGCCAGCAGGAATAGCCATGTTTTGTAGGACCAACTCATGGGCACTAAACTCAGTATTGATAATCTACAGACAGTAATGGGGGAAAAATAAAAGCAATCACGCACTTAGAGACTGATCAGGGAGCCCTGGAGTCATCAGCCAGATCTTGTGGAAAAGCAGCAGGCAATCAGCTGTTTTAAGACTACATCACACTATTAGCATACAAGAAACTAAATTAATGCAGTCTCTTTGTGGGGCTGAACTGCACTAATTCCCTTTTCTCCTCTCTTTCAGGCATCAGCATTGCAACATTAATACCGCCTTTTAACATAGAGTTTCTCTACGGGTACATATCCTTTCATACACCTATCTCTGGCAAGCTCTGTGGGGGGTATTTCAATATCTCCTTCTGTCTCCCCCTTTTTCTTGAAGGAATTAGATAATTGAGTGTCTAAGACATGAACTGATGAAAACTGTATCATTCACTGGACCAAAGACATCAGCGTAGCTGTGCTCCAACTAAGCACTACTGGCAGGAGGAACTGAAAACCACCTCCCTGATCAGATAAACGTAAAGGGCATATGAGGCAAGGCCTATGCTGTACGCCGTGATGAACGGGAATGATCAGCAAGGTCTGGAAGCAGCACAACATGATTACRTAACGGGAGTTACAAGCACCTTCCCCGAAAAGATATGATTAGCAAGATCGCACCGGCGGGGATACGGCATGCAGAACTACGCCAGCAGCCGCGGAAGCAAATCAAATGCGCTCTGTCCCTTTCTRCGGCAACAGGCAACGTCAAAGCCACAAATGGCAAACTGCCGGTGGGACAAGAAAGGAAGAACACGGAGAGTGACAAAAGGCCACATAATAGCACAATAGCTTAATTGGGACTCCATTACCCATTCAGCTCGCTGACAAGCACTCCGGAGGCAGCGAGTGCCTTAAAAGCAGCTAAACACTGGAAAGGCACTGGCTCCCTGTAATGCTGTAGCAAGGAAGGCAGAAGCTTTACTCCCTGTGTTTGGCAGGCTCTGGGGCCACCCGATGTTGCAGCATCTTTGCAGTATCAGCCCTTGAGCGTCTATCTCACTGTTCTGACCTCATTTCTTCAAACGACTGGAACCCTGGCTTTCAATTTTGCAGATGCAAAATTAACTGGATCTAGATTTAATTCTAGAAGCAGCTTATCTACCAAATGGCACTTGCAACACAGGCCTGAAGGTTTTGAAAATAGTCCAAGCCTGGCAATACTCATGCAAACATTTCTATGAAGGTTTCCTTGTAGGCACTGTCTTGTAATAAGGTCCATTATGGCCGTGTACGAATAGCAACTGGGGTGTTTCCACATGTTATGGAAAAGACCTATTTTCAGAAAAGGAAAGTTAAGAAGAGGTCTGACTAAGAGGAGACTATACTTAGCTCATATTCAGAAAATGAGCTTGTATAAGCAAGACACTACATTCATTAGAAATTTCAGGGATGGAAGAAATCACAGGTCACAAGATTTCTGATATCACCAGTTACCGTTACAATTAAGATTTTAACTCCATTGGCATTTCTTTTATGTTCCAGGACACACCAGTGTGATAGACCACATTCAGAGTGTTCCTTCCAACAGTTTCAACAGTTTGCATGTTATAAATCAAAATCTTCCTACCTTCTCTTCYCATCTGCTTCTATGGTTGCATGTACTTCAGTAATAACCTTGTGTGTACAACAGTATATTCCAGCTTTTGTGATGCCATCAGTAATGTGTCCAGTTCTGAAGCACTTTGTCAAAGATGATAAATGAAGTCAGCAGTGATTATCAAACAGACAGAATAGAGAAGGTGTGGAAGTGGAGAGAGGATTAGAATTTTTCTGGTGAATTTTAATGGACTTCAATCAGCCACTCTACATTGATTACCATAAACCTTTTGAGCCTATGTTTCATATGCAAGTATGCATGACGGTGATTGATATGGGTTTTTAACTCACCTAATTAAATTCCTGTACAGCAATCAACAGTCAGCTGTCTCCACGGTAATCAGAACAGCCTGTTCTAGGAGTGGAGGAGGGTTCAGCAGGGTTCAATGCTCTCTTCACCCTACCTCTGCTCGGCCTGACATCCCCAGCTCCTGGGGCTGGCACCGCTCCGCACTCTGACCTTGCAATGGCAGAGCTCTGCTCTTCCATGGCCACAGTCAGAAATGACATTGGCGGCAATAATAACAGAGCAGGGGGGCTGCAAGTAAAGATAGATGCAGGCTGCCAGAGGACTGATTATTCTTCAATATATAGATTACGATCATCTTTACCCAGGGGAACCCAGGAAGTTTATAGAGAAAATAGTTCACCACTATACTGGAAAAAGTGCACTCAGAAAAGAGAGTGCACTCAGGTGTCTGTCACCAATAGTAGAGATAGGTGGCCAAAATCAGGTGCATTTGTACTTGCTTGGCTGTCTATAGTGGCCAGAAAAGCTATGCTCTCTAGTTTACTCAACGAATTACTATTTCAATTTAAAAAACTAGAAAAAATACATATCTAATATTTTAAGTCATTTTCATTTYGCCACATTCTAAATGGAACCATTTTCCACTGCATATAATGTAATATAAAACCCATTTGATTTGTTTACTGAAAAACATGCTTCAGATAAATAAGAAAGGAGCATTATTTGTGAGTACACACATCTCCAATAAACATTTAAAAACAACTTTGATGATTAAAAAAAGTCTCATATATTTAGTAAAAACAATGTGGAAATTCTGAGAATAATGGCAACTTCAAAGAATCATAGAATGGTAAGGTTGGAAGGGACCTCTTGAGATCATCTAGTCCAACCCTCAATCTTTGATGAAAGTTTCACTTGGGGAAAAAAACAAAGGGTAATTTTTCAATAAAATTGGCTTCATGAAAACATTTTGATTATCTCTAATCACCAGCATTATTTATTCTCTAAGGTATTATCCAGCTGTCTGAATAAAAACACTGTTTCAACGGTGGGGGAAGGAGCTTTGCACAAATAAGCAAAGAGACACAGCTCTTGGCTTAGGTCTTAAGTTCCCGATCTTGAAAGATTTACGTGTTTTTTTTTCTGTGCATGCCCCTTTACATCCAACATGAATCAGGAAGAGCAGACCTAAGCACACCCTTAAATCATCCCAGCAAGCTGAGAGCAGAGCACCAAGGGTTTGGCTCTGGATAACCTGCTCACATTCACCTCCAACCCATAAGGCTGCTGTGAGCTGATTCTTCAGACCAATCCATTCTCCCTGTTTCATACAAATTTGCATGTTCCCTGTTCAACTGTTTTAGAGCCTTTAAGGTGAGGTATGTGCATTGCTGAATAGATGCTTTCTCCCTAAATTAGGTGCTTAAGTTAGATTAAAGTGAGCCCTATTCTATAGAAGAGGAAATAAAAAGCTGAGCAAACCTCCACACAAGGCACATAAAGGCACAGGCTCTTGCCTGCAGGCTCTCAGCAGACTCCAGACACACCGAGACTCGAGCTGAGGTCCCATGCCACCTGCCTACAGGTACCCTTGTCACAGAGGCTTCTCATTGTTCTCTTAAACATTTGACAAAGTTAACAAAACAAAAAAAAAATCCTAGGGAAAAGATGTTCTTTTTCTAAAGAACTCCAGCACATTCATTTCCTGAGCAAAATCTATGATTCCTGGAGGACTCCATCATCATTTGATTCTACAATTATAATATATTCCACTTTTGCTCTGAAACTGCCCTTGRGATTCAAGTACTTTTGAATGTCAGTAGAAGAAAAGAGACACATTTTGTTGAAGACTATTTGAATAACTACAAGAGCATTTCCGAGCCAGGAGTTCAGCAGATTTTTGTATGGCAGTTRTAATAAAGATATGGCATTAGAAAAATCCAAGGAAGAGAGAGGCTAATAGCAAGAAGAATCTAGTATTGGAGAAAAGATATATTTTAACATAATAGACTGGCTAATTTTGTGATGACATGTGGTTGCATCCCAACTAGCCGTTAAGTGAATATTAACAGGAATTCTGAATCAGTTGTCTCTTAATACAAAGGGTAAAAGCACTCCTGTGTGTTGGAAGCTGAGGTTCATAGGTTTGTCTTCATGGAGGATCATCGTCCCTGAAAGCATTGAAATCTGTCACCTACATACAGCCTGTCTACCTTTGTGACAGTTCTTTTCAGATTTTGCTCCCCCCAAAACCATCAATTTATTTCATTTGTCTTTTCATTGCTCTGTCACTTCCAAAAGTTGGAAGGAATTTGAGCTTGGTGAGCGCTGGGGGACTGACGCATTGACAGCAAGTGTCTCATATTAACAATCCCCTGAGCAAACCAGCCTCCAGGGGAAAAACATCTAAACTAACACACTCAGCAAGGGCAGGAAGAGCATAAAAACATGCAAATCATTGTTACATGATTACTTTTTTTTTTCATCTCTCCTCCAGGCTAAGGTGTCTRTATTCTACACTCCGGTCCAAAACTGGAGGCGTTTCTATGAACAGCTTTGTTCCCACTTTCTGAACTTCACCTGTGTAGTTTGCTAGGCCATTTGCCGAGGCTTGTCTCCCTACTCAATATGGGGAAGTAGGACAATTAAATACACCTCTTGAAGGAACTCTAAAATCATCCTGGCATATTCTGAACAGAGACCTTACTCCTTTCCTTATACGCTGGGTCTGCTTATTTGAAAAAAAGAGATCAAAATCAGTTTTGAATGCTTCCCACCAATTTTACACAWACATCGAATTCTTCCACTGGTTTTCTTGGATTGCTCTGGACTTCTGCCATAAACATGGCCAGCATCTGCACCCTGAAACATCTTCTTAACAGTGAGTAAATGTACTAGGTTACTTAATTATTTATTTTAATTACCACTTTATAGCATTGTGTGTTACTCCAATAATTGTAGCAGAAAATTGCTCTGTGACACTACAGACTACATCAAAGACTATCAGCTCTAGAGATCGGTATGCATTTCACTGTGTAACATTTCTTTCCTTCTAGAACAGATATATATTCAAGCCTCCATAAATAGTAAAATGAAAGTGAAGAAAAGCACACAAAGAAACAGTTTCTCTGAGAAATGGCAAATTTGTTTTAAAAGAGACATCAAGAAATATCTCTTTGAGATTRGTATCTTTCCACACCTGGCAAAACTAGATTATGCCTCTGCTGGAAAACTGCATTAAGGAAGCCTTTGGGTTGTAAAGRCAAATGGACTACTAGAGCCTGTTTGGCTCAGCCATGAAGGCAGCACTCAGTTTTCAGCAAGAGGAGATGTTCATAGCACCAGGAACGTGCTGTCACCCCAGGCACACCACCTCACAATCCATGTAATTCTTACCAAATAATAAAAAACACATTTGTACCAGGTCTGTTTGCAGGACTCATGTCACAAATTCTTGATAAAAACAAACAAGCCATACAGATTTCCATCCCAGAGTGAGAATCCTTTAGAAGAATACCACCACCATCAGGTCCATTTTAAGCAGTTCCAAAATTCTGATCTCCATGAAAATCAGGCTTTACTTTTCCTATAGTCAGTTAAAATTTTCCTCCAGAAAATAACAGCCGTGTAATGAAAGAGATGATTTTGTTACAAGAATATGCAATAACCTGACAAGCCACAGGAAGTGGGGTGAGGTTTGTCCTTTAGCAACATTTGAGTTGCAGATCCTTACCTGTCCTTTTCTCTGTGCAGAGATTGTAAGATCTGCTGCTGGCTTAGGATCGAAGGACAGTTGAGTCTCTCTCTGGAAGAACCCCGCTTTGTGATGCTGGGAGTGTAGGGGGATCAGCTGAAGCCAGAACTGTTGCCCCAGAGAGCCTCCTTTGCTCTGTCATGCAACAGTCCCTTTCAAAGGCATCACTATCAAAACCTCCCAACAAAACCAGTAACATACTTCCAAAGGACCAAGCCACGTGTATTCAGGGATGCTGGAGAGTCTGACCTTCGTGGCACAGGATCCACAAAAAGCAGGAAACTCTCTCACCAGCCCATGGTTCAGATACCAAGACACACATCAGCCAATGTTTATCTACATTTCTAATCAGATCACTGAGAAAATGACAATGAAGTTCCTATTCCACTCATCAGGCAGAGGCAAAAAGATCCCAGTAACAAATTGAGACACAAACTGGATTTATATATAATCTGGCAGGGAAGAAAAATAACCTCTGTACCTTCAGAGATGGTTGGTGCGCGTATACATGTGTGCTTTGGTGTGCGCACATACCAAAATCACCACCTGCCAGAACAATCGGACGCTGTCATCCAGCAGGCAGGATGCTTCTTTATATAAACTGCCCACTTTAAATGTATTTTGAAAAAAAACTGTGGTGTCTTTTCAGAAGGCTAAAGGTATAAATAAGTCTGTTCAAGCTAGAAAAATACAGTGGGACATCAAAGTCTTGCCTTTCTCCTGCTCTTGGTACGAGTCCTGCTTTGGTTCATACCTGTTTTCAAGACTTTGTGATTTTCAGTGCCTCCTGATTTTCAATGCCTCCAGTTTTGAGTGTTAAATTTGACCACAAATTTACAGGGCAAATGTGTGCTAATAAAAATGAGATTCCTTCACAGAAATAAATAAACGTAGGGACACCCAAACATTATCGCTCACTCCTGACCACCCTGGCCACTGGCAATTTCATACACTGCAGAAGGTGCTTTCAGGGATGTGACACCTGTCCAGTCCAAGAGTACCACTGCCAGCATGGTCCAGGTAATGAACCTTTCRCACGTTCATGTCTATGCTGGTGGATTGTCACAGCACTTCTACATCTGATATCTAYACTACAGTAAAAAGAGGAGTCTGTCATTGATGTATTCATCACCTGCAAGCATTCAGTTTCAAAATGTTAGAACAACTACTGAGTGCCACATGCTTCGTAGGAATCTCTTTGTCAACAAAACAGATTCAGTAAGGAAAYCTGAACTGTCCCCCTTCTCTTGGTAACACTCTCAGCACTGACAAAGCTGGCTTCCAGTAGGTAAATCARAAAGGCCTTCTGACACCCCTGGTGGGACTCATCAGACAGCGTTTAGTTGTCCCCACTGCCCATGTCTTTATCTGAGCCACTTTTCTAGACTTTCTTTATAGCCACTGGAGAAAAATTTGTACTTCTGCAGCATGATTCAGCTCTTCCTGAGGCTGATGTCTAAAATAAATCCCTTGAATTGCACCCCAGAAGTGGCTATTTCTCTCTATTAACTATGAAGGGAGTCTAAACAACACAATGTCCCAGGTTAGTTGAGATGAACTGCATATTTTCAATACTAACTATGTAGACAGAGTTTCCTTGCTCATAGCTGCAGCACTTTTTCCTTGTGAAGTGAAATTTCACAACATTTTAAAACTGATGTAAGAAAAATTTAGATCAGGTTTAAAATGAACAAATAAGTACTACAAGGCACATTTCACTTCCCAAACTGGAGTGTAGTCAGGATGCTGGAGTTAACAGTGAACCAAGAGAACTTAATGACCTCAGCTGAACAGGACTCAGCATTAGCTGTCACTGGAAATACGGTTGCTTAACACTCTGGGATGCTTGGCTCACAGTTCAGATTACAGTGGTTTCTATGGAAGAGGCAATGCTAAGGGTCTCAAACCAATTGTGAGTTTGGTGGTATCCTGCTTGGAAAACCCTAGAAAAGAAGTACAGGACATCTTTTCAGGGGAAATCAAGCTCCGTGAAAACATTTCAGGTTGAACARCCAAAACCCAGACACCCAAATTGCTGATAACTTTGCAAATATTGCAGTGAGGTGGAAGTCATTGTCTGGCAGAAGAGGACTCTATGTGGGTGCTYTTTTGGGTTGAGAGGATATGTAATGCAAAGGTGCAAGTGGTACAGCCCCAGTTATCCTTCCCTGATTCCACTGACCAAGTTGTAGCACCTGAGCTTTCAGACGTGGAGTTTTCTGATTCAAATCCTGAAGTCATCATCATGATAGAGGACACCTGCACATTTATGAGCTCTGCAAATACTATTAGGCTAGTCTTTCCTCCTCAAATCTCAGTATACTTTCCAAGTAGTGGCAGCAGTTCGTTACCCTGACACCACACATGGCTTGGTTTCAGTTGGGAAACCTGCACTGCCATGAGCAACCATGAACCCCAAGCATCACCGTGTTCCCTGACCTTTCATACTAGCTTGAGCATTTTAACTCCCCCAAGGTTAAACCAGCAAAGCTCTAAATTGACTCCTTTGGGGGAAAAGCCTTCGTGTATCTTCTGAGGGAGAGATTGTATTAGATTTAGCTACTGGACTTCATCTAGGCACACTCCTCTCTCTTGAGCCAGCATTAAAAGCACAGCCCTTGCTTAGACAGTGCCTCCTCATCCCCTGCCTTCCCTTCCATATTGCCGCCTCCCAGGCTTTTCTGTACCCTGCCCTGTGCCACGGAGCTTCCCACACATTTTCTCCTTCATTTCACTCTATTAAAGCACTAATTGATTGACCAGACCACGATAGCCCAGATCTCTCCCCCGAGACATCATTCCCTTTGCAGTGACAACTGAAAACAGATTATGGATGGGCAGTTTTGCACACTGAATCACTAAAGTGTCAGCAGCAGCAGCCACACAATGCTCACAACACCGCCGTGCCCTGATTCGACCACGTTCCTCAGCCTGCCCACATGAGGAGCCGGCTCTGCGCTCCCTGCCAGCTGCCGGATCTCTGCCGACCTCTCTGCACTGCCGGACAACGTGGCACTCCCCAGAGCCTCCCCTGGCCCCCACAGTGGCTGCCAGATGTAATCACTGCACGGCTGGGCTGGATGTGGTCCTGGCTCTACTAACGCCATATTCAGCTCCCACCTGGCAGCCCTTGGGCACACGCAGCTCCCCTGCCACCAGGAATGGTCCATGCTGCTCCGTGCTAACGAAGCAGCTCTCTTGGCTGTGCCATTCCCTGGCGTGCAGCACATCCACGCGGACTGCTAAGCTTGCTGCCCTCAGGAGCACAAGGAAGCAAGCGCTCTGCCCCGTCCCTGTCTATTCCTCCTTCCCCAGGACAAGGTGGCTGCAGGATCTAGCTTTAGCTGTAACCACCCACCACAGATAGTAATCCTGCCCCAGAGCAAAGGTCCATGTGGAGGCATGAAGAAAAGAGGTTTTCCCAAGACCTTAGAGCATAATCAGTYGGAGAGCGGCTCTGTTAGCAGGACCTGCTTCCCCAGTGCTCCGACTGTCCCCACAAAAGGACGGAGCGATCGCGTCAATGGGAAACGAGACGATCTCTGAGCAGCACCTCTCTAGCCCAAAGCACTGTGTTGGCATTCCAGTCATCAAGCTCCTGCAAAGCAGCCTTATTTATTCAAAAACAAATAGCAGCCTTATTTATTCAAAAACAAATAGCCTCTTTCTGAAAGTCAGTAAATTATACTGTAATCTACAGTGTATATATAGTGAGATACTGTGATACCCAACGCGATGAATGAGCACCACATCTGAGCAGGTGATACAGTACCATTCCTTCACGCAAGGAAAAGTTGCTGGATATCCTTGCTCAKGCATTACATTAGTGCTGGCTGAAAGGATATTCCTTGCAGCTTCCACGTGCACACAGTAAGGAGGAAAGAAAAAAATAGCAGGTGTCCCATTCTTCTCAAATGATCACCATACAAAGTACTGACTTCTCAAAATAATCTCATCAGCTCTGCTGGGTACAGAACGTAGTCTGCATCCAAGGCAGATGCAAGCCTGTTGTTTAATCATTCARACCTAAGGAAAACTGGTTCTGACTTCAAAAAGCAATTTAAACAGGACAAAGAGGTCTATTTTAAATAAAAGTCTATAATCCAATATTACTGTTACTTCTGTTTCTGTTACCTTATGTCCCTTACCCCAGGGACCGGAGTTCTCATTACACTGGGTATGTGAAAACTATTTAACATTTGTTCCCAATGGTCTATACACTTGAAAACAGTCTGGACAAAAATTATTAACGAACATAAAAGCTTATTACCTCCTCTCTCTTTTTACCCTTCTCTATTGCAGAATGGCAGAAACAGCAGGCAGATTTGGGTTTTGTTTGACAAAAAAAGGAGCTAATATTTACCAGTCGCAGTGTTTGTCTTTTCTGTAATGCTCTCCATCGAGAGTGCTTTACAGATACGAATGGCCACAAACTGGAAAGGCCCCCAAACCCACTTATATAAAATACCATCTTCTGCACGCACAACTGGAACCAGATTCATGTTCCATGAGCTCTTGAAATACAGACTCTCATGCCTGAAAATTAATCAAATACCATCCCGCTGATCAYGTAGCAGCTACCAAATCACTGCAAATCACCACCTGACACATTGAAGAACCAACTTCAACGCATTAAGTGTTAATCATGTCAGGAATATCTGAGAGATGGTGGGCAGAGGAAGGTATGCTGAGAGTGACCACTCTTGAAAAAATACAGAAGGAGAAAGATGGAAAGAAAAGGAGACAGACAACAGACACAGATCACGCGAGGGTGAACGTCTCTGTGTCAGGCTAGGGTCTTGTACTGTTCTCCAGCGAGATGATCCTCGCTCATGTRGTACTCTGAAAATCTCATCTGTGCTCTTTTTTTCCCTTTGCTTTTGTTTTGAATAAAAGCAGACGTTGTGGAAACAGTCAAAGTGGTTGTTTGCATCGCTGCTGCTAGCTCACCATGGTGGGTCTGCCTCAAATGACAGAGAACTGGATTTCAGTTGGTGCTTTCAGCCTTCAGACTCCACCTGAGAGTTATCCTATGTGCCAGGAAAGAGCTGCTGGTTACAGGACTGCTGTAGATTTAAGAACAAATGCTTTCAACAAATTACTGCCTGAGGTGACTCACACTCTTGTGAAAGGCTTTGATAAAACCCGAAGTTTTCTTTGGCCAGGTAGAAACGGGCAAAGGAAATCTGTTTCTCCGCAGCCTGAATGGCATTTCCCTGGATGTTTTAAACTTGCTTTCTTCTCTCTGCAAATAAGTTAAAGATGTGCATGCATGTGCATGTACTTTCATTTGCAAACAGAGAGCATAAAGAAAAGAATACCATTGGGAAACAGAACACAAGGGGATGTCCTCTGCAAAACTGCTTCTCGCACACTAAAGCTCACTAGCAATTTTCGGGAAGGACTTTCTGGGGTAAACGAAAGTCAATGTTTCCTCAGCTCTCCTGATATCATTGGTCTATATTGACTTGGCCTGAAATATTATTTGCAGAGATGATTTTTCCCTCCCTCCCCAACACCTCTCTAACCATCCTGAGAGCCCTCGGAGAGCTGTTCTAACTGGAGCAGAACTGATYGCTGCTACCTGTGAAAGCAAGAGTCAGCTGCCTCTACCATAAACTGATATGACTCAATTTAAAGTCCACATGGGAAATCAAGAACAGAAAATATATCTGAGAGACCCTCTGTGTCTCTAATATCTGCCAATATGTAGGACTCAGCAGAAGCTAACTTTTTGCTGACAGACCATCATCTTCAGTTAACACATACAATAGAAACAACACATCATTTCCCTGTTATTTCAAGTCTATCTCCTCTCTGGATGATCCCTTTCTTTGCTCTCTATTCTTCCAGCATTTCTACTCCCTCTTTGTCTCCTGCAGCCCCACTACTGTTGTAAGATCCTTCCCCTCTGCAGCATCTGCCATCTGGAACCGCCTTCCTGTGTCCCACCAACTCACCCYCAGTTTCATCTGCAAATACATCTCTAGGCCCTCGCCTGTTCCTTTGAATTCCTCTCTCCTTCTGCTGCTGTTTATTATTTAACTCTGTTGTTGCATTATTTAAAGTGCTATTAAAGTGCACTTGAAACAGAGTCTGCACTAAAGCGTCACAGCATGGGAAGACGGACCCTCAGCAAAAATAGTCGAAAGCCAAAATCGTGACAGTTGGGGGAAAGCTGTTTGGGTAGAAGAGAAGGCAGTTTCTGGATGCCAACATGTCTTTTCTYCTCCTGTGCCCAACACAAGAGCTTCTTCAAGATGTCTTTCAATGCACGCAGCTTGCTGGTGAGGTTCCCCAGGAGCCAACTATCCCCAAAGACAAAACTGTCTCTTCTTGTCACATCCTTGCTGCTTCTGTCCACTCAGATCCATTCACAGCCCCAGTCCTTAGGCACAATTATATCCTTAAAATCACTCAGGGAGATTATTTCCTGCAGAAGCAAAGTGCTCTTTCTACAAGCCAAACTCACCACCCCTCTCTAAAGGCATTCCTGCTCCAGCAAATGTGAAAAAGGCATGTCAGTGGGATATGGGAAACACAGCCAGGTCCTGACTCAGGAAAATGCTCTGTTTCAAATTCATATGTAATCCCACTGAAGATAATGCAGATGTATAAATGCTTTGCTTACGGACAAGATGACTCACACACTTGGAGAAGGCTTTGGTATAGCCAAAGTTTTTCTCTGGCCAGGTAGACACAGGCAAAGTGAATTTGTTGCTCCACAGCCTGAATGGCATTTCCCTAGATGGTTTTTTCCTTGGAAAATAAGCAGCAAAATCACTATATTCTCCATGAGTTCTCCCTCATCCAGAAGAAGAGAAATGTGAGATGAAAACTTACTTGCTCCAGGACCATAGCAGAGGATGAACATTGGTAAAGCAAACCTACCTTATTGCTCAGCTGGGAACATCTAGCCCATGGGTTAACCTGCTACTCACTGTAACACACCTGTGCCATGGAACCCTGCCTGAGATGCAGAAGACAYATTTTCCATTCCCAGGTTCACACCAGCTCACCAAGCTTTGCATTGTGATCTTGAGTTAAGCCATTTTCTCTCCAGGCCTTAGCCTSATGATGTTTAAAATAGCAACTTGGATTTGAACTCTCCTGCAAAGTGCTTTGAAATCCAGGAATGTACTATGTAGGGAGGTAGTGTTTTTAATGTTTCAGATCAAAAATATAGACATCTTTTCCAAGGCAATGCAGTACTCATGCAGCCATTTAAATGGGTTGAAAGATATTTACATGACAGCAGGTTAAACCGTGAGCTGAATTTTAGGGAGGTCTCTCTGCTTCCCCAAAGAGCTCAGATCATGAATATCATTTTTCCGGTGGGCATTTACGGTTCTTGAATACATCTTGTGAAGTGAGTTTTGAAGACACTTGAAGAAGGCTCTTGAAAACACAAATAGTTTCATGAGAAGMGTTATGCTTCTTCCCCTCCGATAGTCACGCACTGTGAGGAGGCTCGCAGGACGAAATGAAGGCAATAAAATCATTAATGATTGCTACAGTCCTGCCACTCGTGGTGTGAGCTCAACTGTTGCATCCCCTCCAGATACACTATAAACCACTGTGCTATGCCAATGCCAAACACTTGCTTTGACAACTGAATGCTGGGATCCAGACCAGGATTTCCAGTACTGTTTATATCATTCCCCAGAAGGCCAACAACAAGTTTTAAAGGACTTTAAAAGATTATTACAAAACTCCATGCAATTCAGCTTGAATAATGCCAGTGGATAGTAACAGAAGACAAAAACGCTTCCAGGTTTGACTCTTTTGAGTCACAGGAGCTCAGTAATAGCCCAGGTTTATTAGCAAGAGAAGATTGTTGGGTGAGCAATGAAGTGAGCAGTAATCTCCCAGGAAAACACACATTTAATCCATTGGCAAGCAACATGCAGCACTATGATTTGGGAGATTTTTAATTCCTGTCATAACAGCCTGGATTGTCCTTGTTTTTCCAGGAAGGTCTAATCCTGTGTGAAATCACAGTGCATGACATCCATAAGGCAGCTCCATGCTGCAAAACCTGCCTTTCATCTGATGCCTGAAACAGGAAGGACCAAACCAACACAGCAACACAGGACAGTATCATGGGTAAAACTTGTACAGACACTGCACACAGTTATCCTCGTTCTTGAACCTGAATTAACCACAGAAAAACCAAGAAACTGTGACCTGCATAGCACACGCTCGGTCTGCCGGGTGCATCCATTAGCCACAGCCAAGCAGATGATGAATAGCCGTACATTTCTGTGAGCAGCTGGACAAGTTCAAGGTTTCTAATACAAAAGACTAATTAATCTAGTATTCTCAAAAAAAGAAAAAAAAAAGATTTTTCTCTTCCAAAAATGATTTCCAAAATGGCCCCAARTGTGTTGCAAAAATAACTCAACGCTTTGCTGCGTTCAACCACAGTTCAAATGCAGCGACTAATGTATACACGCTTCCTCTTCCTTGTCAGTGGTGTTCAGATCAGGYGTCTCACTGACAGGAGGTCACTCCAGGACCACAGTACGACATTACACAGCACACTTTGTAAGGCCTTCACCCAGCTATTCTTGTTTAGCAAAACTTCTCGTGCTTCCCAACAAATCACTGTTATTTTGGAAACTATTGATATTCGTTGGCAAATGCTGCATTTAACAGATTACCACTTACCTGCCAGAATATGCTGTCTATTGTATTTCCCAGAAAGCCATCTCTGCCTTCTGATGATACCAACTTAGGTCCCAGAATGGTCATAAATTCATCAAAATCAACCTGGCCATCCCCTGGAATGAAAGAAAATGATCAATGTTTTCACTGAAGTACTGCTTAATGCCACTAGTAGTGTCTACCATGTTAGTCTGGACCTGCTAAGTATCATGAATCCATGCATTCAATAGGTAACTCCTGCATCAACTTCGTTGTACAGACTCAACTTCATTACTATCTCAATGAACAGTTGATGTTGTAACATCCTCAGGTCCCAAGTTAGAATCAGTGGATGCACAAATAGAGATGAACAGGCCATTCCCCAACCCTGGAGAGTTTACAGGCAAGTTACTATACAAGAAAACAACCTATTTCGGCAAGAGCCAGGAGTGCTGCCAGGGTTCTTCCTTGTTGAAACAGCCATTGAACAATCAGGTCTSTGCAAAGCTTTTACAGGGCCAACCCTGTCCTCCAGAGGAGGCAGTACGTGGAGGAAGAAGAGCCAGACTATTACAACTCCACAMGGCATTTCATTTCAGCTTCCCATCAGCATCTGTCTGTTTAAAGGCCTCTGTGCTCAGCATGCCGAGCAGGCAGTGTAGACAGTTTCAGTGTCATTAGCAGGAAGAGGAGACTGCTCCTGCCATTAATGAACTGAGCCAACGCAGTTCCAAGCCCCTGCAGTATATTGTATGTTTTGTAAATGAGGCATGTGGCTGTTTGAAGTATATCTAAGCGTTATATCAAACATAACTCTTCCCTTGGAGAACTTCTGGGATGCTTAATGAAAATGGCAAAGAARGGAAATTCATGCATGTTGAAGGATCTTAAAAATAMCTGTTTCTCTCAACAGCATGGTTCAATGCTTATACTCCTCTCTTTTTTCCATCTGTCCATACACATATTCCCTTACACTTCACCTCCTCATCCCATCTCAATGCTACAGCAAGGGGAACTCCCTCTGCCAGGTTCAGTTCCTTCCCGTATCACCCCAGAGTAGGGCTTGTCTTTTCTAGAGAGACAAAGCACAGAGACACAAACCCACCAAAGGGAGCCCTTTCTCCATCTCCCCAGAGGAGCCTCCCATCACAGGCCAAGCTGACTCCGCAGCCCCATCCTGTTCCTATTGGTTTAAGACATCTTTTTCTTCTTTCATGGGAAGAAAAAAAGTCCAGTATTAGACCAGTTGATATTGGTGGATATATTAGCCTGCCTTCAAGTCTGGAAACCGAATCAGCATAAGATTTTTTTATCATTATTTTTGCTTTAAATTCAACTGGAACTCACTACATCCACTTTGTGTAGTTCTGTTGCTAACTTGTCAGGTGTAAGGAGGGTCTAAAGCCATCAGGCTAAATTTCACAGATCAGTGCAATGGTCACTATTAAAATGTCACTATTGACTGCCAGTACCTGCAGCAGCCCTACGTGATGGCTTTACCATATGTACCTCACGCTGCTGGTATTTGTTCTTTTCTTTATATTTCATATTCTTGATTTGAGCATATGCACCACTGATTGAAATCTCTCTGTGTCCTTATCTTAACAGAAACACAATGTTAAATAAGCAGATTTAAAACAACTCCTTTTCCAGAACAGTGATCTCTACACACTGAAGGGCTCAGCCCATGATTTCATGAAGACATCCTGGAGGTGAGATGGCAACTGGGGCTCTGAAAAGAAACCCGGCAGTGATTCGTAAGAGCTTTGATCCTTTAAGTGGCTTCAATGCAGCACAGCAGTGAACATGCAAGATGACCCTGTCCAACGTTTAGGCATTGCTCACTCATTCAGGGGTCTGAATGGTGCTGAAGGGCTTTGCAGAGCTGGAGGGGCTCAGCACAGAGCAGGATGGAGCTCATGTCAGGGACAACTTATTAAGTAGAATAGGAAAGGAGTGGGGACCCCACCACTCTGAAAGCCATTCTTTAAAACATTTATAGGCCACGGGAAAATGTACTCTTTCTGCTGTCCCATGGGAGACATCAGTTGATGACATCAAGTCGGATTCTATCAGTCACAGCACGTTGGATCACGTTGTGGAAGGTAATGCAAGGTGACAGTGAATTTAGGGCGATTTACACTGCAGTACACTACTCCAAGGGAAAAGTGACAACAAAAACATACACTACGATGCAGATCGAGTTACAGAAATTAGCCAGACTAGCAAGAAAACAATTTGCATTTTAAAGAGGTTCTAGTACCTACCCCGTATATATTTGGTCTATCCATGTCCGACCCCCAAATATTAAGTTATTCAACTTGAATTTTTTACAATGTCATTTCATGCACAAAGGAGAGAAGGAGGAAAAATCCTACACATGACTCAGGAGGAAACAGGTGCCAGGATTCCTGGGTTCTGCTTCTGACTCAGAACAAGACTTTGGGCAACCCCTTTCTCATGACTTCGCTCTGCCTTTGCCAGTGATCATAACTAACTTCACAGGGCTTAATTTTCAGCTTAATTATAGCATTTTCCATAACCTCAGAAGAAAGATGCCATTACAAATGCATTATCCTCTTATTGAGCGCTTTTTCAATTAAAACTGTTAACTAGCAAAGAAGCTAGACCCACAAACATTTTGTTGGTAGAAATAGCCCTTTAAGGATTGTTTTAAGCTGCAGAAAACAAACCTTCCTGCCCTCAGGATCTCAGGAGACTGCAGCATCAGAACATTGAGAGAGAGAGAGGGAGAGAGAGAGAGAGAGAGAACTCTCAACTTTGGCTGAAAATTCCCTTTACAATATCCAACAGCCAGGAGAGCACTATTGCAAAAAAACAGCATTAAGACTCCAGGATGCACCCACTGCAACATTGGTTGCTCTCCACAGTCTATAGTGTACCCCAAAATGCCCAGTATTGGCAGCTCCTGGGACAATATAAAGGAATTCAGGCCACTCATCGGCTCATGGGTGCACTCAGCTTGAAGGCTTGGCTTGAAATTTGTGACAGTACACAGTCAAAAGATCTCTTCTTCCTCCTCTTCACGGCGATAGCCACATGCAGTGCCACAAGCTAGTTTGTGATGTATGTTCCTAGCGTCTGTTCCATGGTCTGCAGTGGAGGCAAATCAAAGATTGTGCACGTCTGCATGTTTGGTTTTGCCATGCCCACAGCTGTTATTCCTGAGAGAGAGTAGTTTATATTCAGAGTAAGCAATGTGCAGCTTATTCRGAAATTAACTTTTAGATAGTTTTAAGGAATGGAAAGAAGGGGAAGAAGATTGTAGTCTGTGGCATGTGTGCTGTCTACACAGTGCTCACCTTTCTTCAGCTTACATGAATCACTTCAGCAAATCTTGAACAACACTTCCTCCAGCAGTAACCAAACAACTCAAATTCCTCAGAGGTATCCCAGACCAACTTATAATGTGTGTGCTGTCCACATCTACCACCGCCCWCCCATTCCCACAATTTTAGCATTAATAACTTTAGAAAGACCTCATCACAGTCAAGGAAAACAACCTGCCCACTATGACCAAAACGAGGTGGGAACTGATCTAACACAGAGTCAACAGTAAGGATGGGGYGCAAGAAGATGAAAAGCTACAGCTATGAGTGAGTGGCATTCAACAGGTATTCTCCTCTCACCACTCACATCAGTTATAAAYGCAGAATAGGTCTAGAAACCTGAGCCATGCCGGGCACAAGTCCCTAACTGATTAAGGCAGTCATGCATTAGTATAACTTATTCACAAGCTGCAGAAGGCTGGGAGACCTTGGTGGCCATGCAGACCTCYTTGAGGTAGACTGTGCAGGAGCAGGGCGGTCAGGCCAGTGTGTTGCCCTGCCCCTGTGGCAGCAGGTCAGGTCTTAGGGTAAAAGGTAAGAGGCAGTTGGACCCAGCAGGTGCAGAGTGAAGCCTTCAGCATAGGATGCAATCCCCATGGTGCTTCACTGACCACCTGTGTGTAATCACCGAGTTCCYACCCATCAGCAGCAATTGCTTGCATGAGGGATCCTAGCCCAACATTACTGCAAAAAAAAAAAAACTGAACTCAGCTTAAATGACATGCCTAATCCACCCAAATTATTTATYTATTTACTTACAGACACTTTCTAAGATTTTTCTTCCCAATAATGCTTCCTCTTAATTCTTGCATTACGTAAGAATGTAAGAAGAGGGTTAGCAATCGTGCAGCTAAAACCTTGCATAACTCCAAGTATGACTCAGAACATCGCTGGCCACAGAGTTACATCAGAGATGAATTAGATCTGCTTATCATTATTAGTCCACTAGCATCTGCTGTATGCTAAGTATTTCCAGATATTCACAAAGGTTTATTCCCTGCAAGGCACTGTCTCAACTCAGACAAAGACCAGGCAAGTGTGATGATGAAAAGGAATAGCAACTCAGTTCACTGTCAGCAGCCTTGGGAGCAATTGCATGAGCCTGGCTAATCTCTCTATCGCAGAATGGGAAGGCCTGAAAATACGCAGGAACATCACTGGCTCTCCTGGGACTCCTTTCCCTCCACAGCAACCTCAGGTTCCCAAAGCCGGATTCAGGCTCTGCTGCCTGCTCCGCACTTGGGCCAAAGCTCTCAGTGGATCTCTTCACTACRAAGCTGATTGCTGCAATTCGCGCTATTCGTTTTCTAGGTGCAGAAGACCTTGCAGATAATATCAGTTGGAAGAGCCATGATGTTAACGCTCTGCTGTGCTGCGTGCTCGGTTTGGCAGTCACCATGGAGCTCGGCAGAGTTATAGCACAGAATAATCTGGCCTGTTACATGTCCAATGTCCATCTTTTGCCAAGTTTGCAGAAGATGATGGAGAGGTCACTAAAAGCAGCACAGAATTAGGAAACTAAGATCTTTTCCAGCTTTCCGAGACATTGTAGCCTAAGGAGAATTACTTTGGACCTCACTGCCCTGGGAAGGAATCTACATCTCAGAATAGTCATWAGCTATTTGAAATAAGTCAATGTGATGTGAAAAAGAAGAAATCACTGATGTCTCAACTCTTAGAGGAGCCTCCTATCACTGAGATCACAGGGAGAAAACTCAGGGTTATATGAACATATCTAGGGGAGCTGAAGACACCTAGGAGCCTCCATCACTTTCTGAAGGGGATTTACTCTCCTAAACTACTCACCCTCAATCCAAATTCATTCACATTGGCAAGGTGCTCTTAGGTTTTCAGGCCAGAGAGATTTCAAGGTGTTATTTCCTCTTACTGAAAGAGCTGGACTTCACTAGTGCTATAGAGCTGAGTACAGAAAATCATAGCCATCTCTCTAAGCTGATGTCCTGAGTATATTTTCAGCTCATCCCAAGAATTTTGTCTTCTCTCAGTTTCCACCCCACCTTGACTTTAACAAAAGGGAAAAGGGAAGGTTACATTTGCTGGACRCTGTTTAGCAGGAAACAGAGCGACTCTTTAAGGGAAGGCAAAGCATAGCAGTCACCTTGCCAGGGTACTCAAGGAGGGCCATGACCGCATAACACCYCCCTGTCTCTACTGTTACACCAAGCCATGCGGCATCCATTTGGCCTGAGCCATTTTCCTGGCATATTTATTGTGGTCTTATGGACTTTTGGTCTGAAATAGCTTGTCCAGGCTGGAATTACTGGACAGGGAGAGATCCTGACTAGCAGAGTGGTAGCCTACAGGAGGTCACCTTGTGGGATTTGGAAGAGTGGTAGCCTACAGGAGGTCACCTTGTGGGATTTGGAAGAGGAAAGGGGGAATGTGGTGAGCTAGCACTAGGCTACAAATCTCCCACATCCCAGTGGGACCCAGGTAGGAACGGCCTGTGCGGGGGCTCTGGCAAATTCTCCTGTCAGAGCCGTTCTGCTTTGAAGAAGCAATTAAATGTTTACTGGAGCTGTAGGTTGAACTCATCTCACTCCACCCCAGGGAAGAGTCCCAACCCCCAGCCCTCAGTTGCCTACTATCCTTCCAAAAGTCTCCTGCTGGAGCTGCTCCCTTGGAGGACATATTTAAATATTCATTGGGCTAAAGAAAAATGGCAGAGGGAGGGAAAGAAAAAGAGAAAGAAAAACCACACATGGATTATACTGCATGGYAAACCTAGACCCAAGGGCAGGACAGAGGCTTAAACCTGGTTTTCAGAACCTTGTGCATTAAACTAAAACCCGGCATAATCTGGCCTGACTGCTTTCTAAATAAGTCTTTACCCTGGTCAGTCTAAAGATAATCGCCTTCTCTCTCCTCCTTAAAAGTTTCTTGTCAAGGCACTAAGATGAGGCACAAATTTAAATGGAGATGAGAATCTGCTGTGTGTAGACTGATAAGTATTCACTTTTTCTTTTTTTTTCTTGAGTTTGACCTCCAGAGTGTAGCTAGGTGATATATTTAAAGTTAATGAGATAGTCGTTTGCAGCTTGGGTCCCAGGCGCACACAACACTCCTGTTTATTTTTATTCTCTTAATAGCTAGCTGCGGTGACTCTGTCCCGGTCTGTGTCATTGTTTGTGCCCATAAAGTAACCTGTGCAATAATAATACAGTTTTGTGAAGGCTGTTGCTGCTATGTCTTGAAATGATGTAARGGATGTGCACAGACTAGTTCCAGCCACAGGATATTTCCCAGGCAAGTATTTTGGTTTCAGAGATTTTAAGGTCTGATCACTGCTCTGACCTTTCCCTCAACAGCACCCAAAAGCTCTCTCCATAATTACAACCTCAATCCATACCTTCAACCAGAGCTAGGGAAAGTCTTTTACAAAACTTTTGACTTTGAAAACACTTTTATTAAAAGACATCCATGAAAMGTGGCTGAAATGAAGAGATAAAGCTTCACTGTAGACCTGAGAGTGAATCAGTAATCAAATAGGCATTTTTTTCAAATGGGAAACTGAGGCACAGTATCACCTGCCCAAATGTTATGGAAGAGGAGGTTGCTGGGCAGAGCCAGAAGCTAGACCTCCCTCATCATCCTGCACCACTMCCCACAGGCACAGGAGGTGCAATCAGTCTCCAGGATAGAGAAAGATGACAAGGAGCATTTCCTATTTCCCAAGAGTCCTCTTCACATTTCCTTGAGAAGTTTCCCCACCAGAGCTGTCTGCAGAGGGTCTTTGATACTTTAAAATAGGGAAGATGTGTAAAAAACCCACCACTCCTTGTTTCTCTTGTTCCTCAGGGACAGTAAGAGCCAATCAGACACTCGTTTACTGTTCACCTGTGCTGCCACACATCCCCATAGCGTTAATGTATAAAGTTTTAATGTATGAAGTTATTTTTAGGAACAAATTAGCTGGAGCTAAAGGGTGGGGTTAAACATCTTCATTGGAGTCCACCCTATCCCTGAAGGTCAAATCCAAGTCCCACTGTTTTAAGAGAGGCTTTGCAGACCTGGCTGCTTTGGTTCAAGGAGAGCTCCACATAAAAGGTTAGCAAACTGTACAGATGTAGATTGTTGGAAGAGAGAATTTCCACAGGGTCTGATWGGATCAAAGGGAGCCGGAAGAGCAGGAGCCAGAGGGTGCATCTGTCACAGCACCAAGAAAAGGACCTTGAGAGTTATTCAATTTGACCAGCCTGTTCACTCGTCTTGCAAGAAAGGGAACTGTTGTAAAGGGCTTGTTTGTTTTTCCATTAAAAAAATCTGTTAATTACTCATGTTTGCCCAAGGGGAGCCTGTCTAGGAGGTGACCTGCAAGGCAGTGATTGAAGGGGAAGACTAAGGGTTCTGGATTTGCAATGCCAGGTCTGATGTGCCCTGCTGTAAGTGGAGCATTGTCTCTGAGACAATAAACAGAGTTTTKTTAATAAAAATCCACTTAGCACTCGTACCAGCCATCAGAACAGAGGCCCACCAGCATATTGGCTGGGGTGACTGAGCTCCATCACAAGGATTAAAACAAGTAGGATGCTTTTAGTACTTGGCTAGAAGAGAGAACTGCAACAAAAACAGTAACTTAGACTGCAGTAAAAGCCATCGGACATCTGCCAAGGAGCATGCTAGCTTCTCGTAACCCCCTGGAAGCTAAAGAATGCCAGAATTAACATCCCTGTGAGTGGCTGTCCTGCAGGTAAATGTGCTGCAGGGCCTGCTGTGCACRGCTTGCCTCCAGCGCGTCTGAGTGTTAGGCAGCTGGGCAGATCTGCTGCAAGACATAAACGCGTCTGCTGCCTTGCACCCACGGTCCCCAAGGACACTCTCTCCAGTGCAAAAGCATCAGGAAAGCAAAAACGAGACGGCTTACTTTGCTGATCTTTGCAAAACTGCAGATGCTCATGCAAGTTGTAACCAGTTGACCCATTTGCCAAATGACTGGCAGAAGCAAAATCACATCCAAACTACAGAGAACTCCGATTACTTTCGCTCACCAGGCCCCAGGAACAACAGGAAAGCTCTGTGGGCATCATGGCAGCAGTCASACAGCTCTGTACAACTTCGAGGCAACTGGCAAGTTAGAAGCTCAGTAAAACAGAGGAAAAATGTGCATTCTCTCTAGCATATTCACCCTATGAAATCAAAATCGTGATAGCAGGAATACAGCATTTTAAAGAACAAATAAACAACAAGGCAATCAAATTATAGGGCAAGGCAGATCATTGACCACACGCTGTGCTTTGCAGACGACTCTGCCCCATTAAGAGCACAAGACACACAGGTTTTAGGGAAGGAAAGAAAACTCTGTGTTTCCTATTATAGGGCCACAGTCATGCTATCTAAGCACTGCATCAAACATGGAATTTGATATTACTTATGAACTTCTTTCTGGTATTGATCTGCAAATTCAACTTGCTTCATCAGCAACAAAAAATTCTCTTCATTCTTTCCAGTGAGAACACATAATATGATTATTTCCATTTTACAAATCTGAACAAACACAAAGAAAGGGGCCTTTATAAATCAAGACAAGTCTCATCAAATCCATTTCCTAGCTTGGCATTTCTCACTGACCAAGTTTCCCAGCTCAGCAGCACACCTTAGAAGATCAGCACAGAATTTTTAGAGGAGCTGTTTATTTTCTCCCTAGATATCCTAATACAGCAGGTCCTTCTGTAGTCCCCATCCCTGCAACAAGCTCCAGACAATAGAGTTTATGCAATACCTGATCTTGTTTTCGCTTCTCCTGTGTGAAGGAAACCAAATGCCATCAAACCAAAGCAGTGTCTACATATAAAACCTGATCCAACAGCAATACAACAGCTAGGAGAATTTACTCTTAGGGAAACAGTTACACCAACCTGATGATGTGCAGTTATGCCAGCTTAATCCCTTCCCAAAGGGCATCAAAGCAGAACTGGTGTAAGCGTATGTATGTGAGAGAGTGTCTCACTGCATTAAAATGCAATACGGTTAGTGCCTGAGCAGCAGAACTTTTGTGAGCAAGGCATAAGAGGTCAACAGAAATGCAGTCTGCTGTACCAGCAACGGGACTGTCCAAAGCAGAATTGGTTCGAAGTCAGATTGCCTTCTTCTGGGAGGATGGGATATCTTAAATTTTTTTGCCTTGTCCACCAGGAACAGCTTACTGTTTTTTTCCCTTAATTTCATTATCATTTCTCATTACATTCCCTCAACTGTCTATTAAACTGTCTATTAAAAAGAAGTTTGGGAATATTTAGAATTTTAAATTAGTGTTTCTTTTTTGTGCTTTTTATTACTCAGCAAGATGTCACAGGATGCGCTACACGTTCATTCTTACTGCTGACATGTCACATAATGTGATAAAAGGTAACAGGTAGCTCACTTGTATATACTGATGGAGCCTGCTCATCTTTTGCTTAATCAAAGTATTTCCTATTTGCAGTATAATAATTTGACACATTGGATTTTTTTTTTCCTCCTGTAGTAGCCTGAAGTTATTTTTCTAGGGTACTGAAAACCAGCTGCTCCTCTAATTAGTACACTGAGTGCTTATTTTATTCCTCAGATAAAAGTGTCTTGTGTTGCAATGAAACAGTTTGACGCTTAAGTCACACATTCATCTATTTTACTGCTAAAGTCTGCTTAAAGAGCAGGCTTCATAGATAAGGCAACACATTTAATGTGCCATTTCACTGCATTTTTATTGGAATTACTGCCAATTGGAAGAATTTACAAATAATTTCTTTTCTAGTACATAAATATACAAAATATTTTACTCTCCACATACCAACAGAACATTTCAGGTCATTCTTCAGATTGCAGATGAAAATGCATCCGTCTCCCTTATTCTGCAGTCTTAACAATCAAGCAACACCTAATTTTAATCTTCACTATGTCTAAGGATCAAGTGGACACAAAGGTATAAACTAGGGTAAAATTTAGCTTCTATTTGCAGGCCAATAGCAACCAGCATATTCCTATATGGCATTGCACCCTAGACATAGAGCCACGTACACTGAACAACCTTCTGCTGGAATATGGTCTGTACACCACATCTCCCCACAAGTAAAGATGAAAGYAAAAATTTGACCTAATGTGATGTGAATCTCATGCTCTGAGTAATCAAAGTACTGTTCTCCACCTTCCTTCCCAAGGAGAGGCATTTCCGCACTCAAAAACTCCTTGTCTTGCTTTTATTTCCCCCAGCACAGCAATACTGTACCATCTTCCAGTAGTTCATAAAAGGATATGTTTCTGATGATTTATAATCTTTCCTTAGAGACCTTGAAATACTCCAGTTATATTCTAATCTTTTTGTCCCTAATTTAGTTTTTTTATGCCAACTAAAATAGTTCTCCCTGCAGCTGCTGTGTTTCGCTTCACCTGGGTGAATTTTTCTTTCCAAAACAGCAAAGAGTGTTGAGGAAAGAAAAAAAAGTGGAGAAAGCATTTTTAGGAAATACAGTAGATATTCTGACCTCTTACGCCTGCCATCCGTCAGAATTGTCGTGAATTAGATATCCAAAGGAACCAGCTCCATTAAGTGAAGATGTGCCGAGAAGGCAAGTGTAACTGGGAGTCTGCTCCTTGGTGAAAGCTGGCACTCCGCCTCTGGACAAAGGTGTGAAGAAGGCCAAGGGCTTCCCCACGTGCCTCCACTTGTTCCACAACTCACCCACAGCAAGAACAGAGTATCTCCTGCCCCCTGGAGCATCTGCTGCCGCTGAGCCTCCAGGCTGCCCCCAGCTACAAAGGCAAAGAAACCAGGCCAATGGGAAACCGTGCGCACAGCCTCTTCGGAATATCTGACAGCAGTCTCTACTGATAGGAAGCTGCTCTGTGTTTCTTACTATAGGATTCATTGCAAGTTTGCACTTCCCTATACACAGGAAAACGTATCTTGTTCTAGTTGCCAGCACCAGCTCACCCACTCTTGTGTTTAACCCCCTGGTGTCTCAGCTGAACCTCTCTCAGGCAGCCTTGCTGTGCCGCTTCATCAAAGCTCAGCAGACAAATAACGCAAGCCTTTTGGCACATCACAGGTCTCGTGGCACTACAGACCAGTGCAATCTGCATCCTTGAAATTCAAGCAGGCAAGGGAGCTGCATCTGGCTACTCTGAGCTCCTAATGGCRCTTGGGCACTCCTGGCAAACCTCGCAGCTCCATGCCCACCTGTCAGGGCAACGGYGCACGGACATTCTGGTTTCCATCCTCTTCCCTACCCTGAGCAGAACCCATTCTTCATCGTCCTATGTCTGGTCAAAGGCACCAACATTTGAGCACAACTTGAGGGCTGAGAACTTGGAAGTTTGTGAACCAGTTCAGTTTTTGCACTTCTTCAGTTACCATTTTTAGCATCACCTCTCTGACATTCCCAGAGGCTGTCAGTGGAAAAACTGCTCTGACAGGACACAGTCATCTCTAGCTCTGTCACTGCTAATGCTGGAGATGTAGCCACACACTGGTTATGCTGGAGATGTAGCCACAGCACGTCTCCACCCCCTAGACTACAACATCTATGTTTAATTCAACTTATAATGCTTAAACAAAATTATCCTTTTGGATTTTGATGGGTCTCTTAAAATTTTCCTGAAGAAACAAACTTGTCCCTTGTGCAATGAAAATTAGGAAGGAAAAGAAGGAAGAGAAGGAAAAGTCAAAATGTTATATTCCCAAAATCCCTCTGGARAAACTAGTGAGTACATAATTAATCCCAATAAAACAAAATGCATTAAGAAAAAAATCTTTAACTGGTGACCAAACTGAATGATTCATAACCCACAGACAACTTAAAGGAAGATAATCAGACAA
Source organism: Rhea americana (assembly GCF_003343005.1). Lineage (NCBI taxonomy): Eukaryota > Metazoa > Chordata > Aves > Rheiformes > Rheidae > Rhea > Rhea americana. The sequence continues at coordinate 336,825 of NW_028185950.1, read as the reverse complement.
ATGAGAAACCTCCCTTTTGGTTAAAGTTGCTGTCAGGACTCAGGACACTTTTGAAAGAATACACAATGATGTGTGTTTTGCTACAAATACCTTTGCACCAAGAGTAGGATTAGCTCAGATGAGGAAAGACAGATCTGGCTTGGTCAGAAAATAAATAAGAAAACTCTATGGAGACCGAAGTGACTGAAGGAGACCTCTTCAGGTGATGCTCTTCCCATCAAGTCAGCAATAAAAYGGTGCCTTTGTTCAGCAATAGGGACAGTTGGCTGGTGTTATCTGTAAAGGAAGGTTGCTTGTAGCACTCAAAAATCATGGGCCATTAAAAGCAATGTGACGTGTGTGAAGRGTTCCTGGGCAAAATCCAAGTGGAGTAATTGCGGTTTTCACTTACATTTAAGCAGCATTTTCTAACTAAATTCTGCCTTCAGGTGCACTGAATTATGAAATGCACCTTCACTTCTGCTCTAATTTGAGGGTTTACTGTGTATTATTAGACAGCTGCATGTGCAGCCCCAGAAACAACTGTCCTTGGATAGCTACGAAGTTCATCTCTGAATTATTTATTGAGCTTTATGAGATGCTTTGTGACAGAGGGTGACATACAGATGGGAAATACTCTTGTCATGGTAGTTTATCCATACTCACAAAACCAGTCCAGTATAAAACGCATATGCTCTTTTTTGGAACAAGTTTTGTCTGACCAAGTGAGGCAATCTTCCTTCTACACCTGGAACATCCAGCCATTCCTTGACTTGACTCAGACAAGGCTGCACCTCCCTCCCTGTCCCTACAGAAAACAGGGTTCACGACAAAAACAAAATTCAGACCAGCTCGGGTTGTTCACTATCAGAAGCTTGTCAGTTAAACGAGCCAAGGCAGATACAGCCACTCTGCCATCCTGCAATGCAAATGTACTCCCAAGGTAATTTCTGATGAAAACCTTACGTTTGCACTAGGTCTGTTCAGGCTGGTTCAGATTAAATACGAAGCACTGCCAATTGTGTTACCTCGTTATTAGCAGACACTGGCAGCAGCCTTGTGTGGAGAAATATATGTCTGGCTACGGTACCTGCGGTCACATCATAACTTACAGGTCACGTGCCTTGGGATGCACAGAAGGATTACTGCCTCTTCCGCAGCTTTCCCTTACTGCAGAGGACTCCTGCCTGCACGCGGCATTTCGGCCAGCCCAGCTTCCCACCCTCCAGACACTATGCCAAAGCCGTGCCTGCTCTCTCGGAAAAGCCTGCAACCCTCAAGACAAATAGAGGCGTCTGAGATTAAGGCTGTATCTGAAACCCTGGGGCATGATTCACATCCCAGAGAGGTCAGTGGATTTGGGCCATGCTGCCAAACGTTGCTCACTCGCAGTGGGAGAGGAAGGAGGAAGCTATTGCTGGTTCTCACTACATATTCAAGTCAAACTGTGGAAAAAAATAAAGACAGTCCATTGGAGAAAAAAATAGCCGTAACCCATATAGCATTAATTCAGCTTGCAAACTAGGTAGMTCTTTCAGATAATATTCCTCTGGTCTCTCAGTGCTTAGGAAACGCTTGCTTAGGAAAGGCAGCCCCGTTACGCTGCCTTTTTTCAATGGATGGTCTGTTTGACGTTCACATAACACTGACTTGTGTCTAGTCTCARAACACTTTACTCAAAACACTGTGACAATGGGCAGCTTAGACATCAGAACAAAAATGAAAAACAGCACAGCCGGAGCGTATCTTTGGAGTTCTTTGAAGGAATTATTGACCTGGAGGTGATGAAGAATCGTCTCCTATCTTTGCAGAAAACATACCGATCTTTTTGAAAGACTTCAAACATGAATTTAACTCCTTCCATCTGTAGCTCATTACTTTATTTTAACTCCACCATTCCACTTACAGGTCCCTGCACACTAGGAGTGTATATGAAAGAGTACCAAAGTCTCAMGTCTGTGAGACTGAGAGTCAGGGAATAGCTGGAGATGAATCAGAATTGGAACCCAAAGCCACTCTTCTTCCAAAAAAGCACAGAGGTTTAGTAAAACAGTCCATGARTTGGCACCATGCTGAGTTTTGCCTTTGCAAAATCTGAAGAGAAATCAYCTAGTTTGTTAAGAAAGGCCAGAAGAACACAGCAAGGCGCAAATGATAGGTTTGGGAGAAAATGTTTTTAAAAACAATGGATTGGACTTTTTTTTCCTTTAAGGTATGAGATCATTTCAACAGCTTATCTTCTCCATCCACCAGTTTTGATGTTTCTTTCTTTCTCTGTTCTAGGGGAGAATCTGAATATCCTTCAGAAAGGCTGTTATTCTCTTTTCTGCTTCATCTAGGAGGAGGACTGCGTTCCTCACTGCATGAAGATCAAACCTGTGCTCACAGCACATCCTCTCACACAGAAGTAGCAGAAGCCACGCAAGTAAGTTTGTTCCTATCAGAATCACAGCCTAATTTATCAACAACAAAAAAGAAAGCCTATGAGTTAAGCCTAGGAGTTTGCTGTTATTAGCACACTCAAGCAGTGAGCAGGTTTCATTTAAAAGCAATGCATTTTAAGAACCCTCCCTAAGAGCTACTGTGGAACACACGGAATACAATCTGAATTTAAATTTGCAGATTTATGATGTTGCTTTCTTCTTCTCTTAAACATCTTTGGTGGCTAAAAGCTCCTACCTTGTGCATGCTGGCTGGCCTGATCAATCTAGCTGTATTGTGTAGCTCATAGATGTATTTGACTTGGATATCCTGAGGGAGGTAAGGAAGCTTCACTCTCATTACCATCCTCTCCCATGAGCTCCACTCCTAGCAGTCTGCCCCATCAAAGGATACTGGAGAGTGCATCAGGTTGCAAAGCATCCCTTTTCAGATTGGGGCGGCATCTGGGACTCTCTGACTTCTCATTATCTCATCTAACTCTACACAGTGCTTCCACACTGTCATGGACCCCTGTACAATGAAGGCAGAAAGTCTGATTAGCTTTGCGTCTTCCTTGCACATTTTAGGCGTCCAAAAAGTCTCCCTTACATCTCTGACCAAGGACATTTTAAAGACAGTCCTCTCATTCAGCTCAGCTATGATTGTAGCTTTGCAGCAGTTAAAAAGTCCCCCTTGGCTCCAGGATCCTGATGCTGCATTTCTGTTCCTGTTAATGGTGGGTTCTGTTTCTTTTATTACCTCTTAGTAATCGTTTGAGAAGCTCTCACAGCAGGATTTCGTTCAAAATTATTCCACCCTTCAAAACTTCTCCTTCCAAAACATCAACGCTTCATTACAACACAGCACAGCTCTCATCCACAGCATCTTTTACTGGCAAGGAGCAGATAAGGCCACAGAGTCAGGCTGCAGTGCCTGCGTCGCTTGGTTAGGCATACTGGTCATGTTCCACTGAGCCCTTCACTTCAGCATCACTGGGCCAGGCACTGCCCAGAAATGAACAGAGAAATGTTGCAACAGTCTTTTACATCCCTATTCACCTCAGTCTATCTTTGTGGTGGACAGGCATCAGGGAACCTAGGAGATAATTGCCTCCAGGGATACAAGGAYGCTCACATGGGCATTGAACTACTCTGTTCCTAAAAAAGCCAAGGAAGTGGCATGTAGAGGAGACAGCATGGGGACACTTACACAGTGTGACACAGCCTGTGAGTAAATATAGGGCTTCAGCTTCCAAAGTTGCTCTCTGCAGGGCTGTCACAAGAATTTCAGAAACCCACAAAGGTGTCAATAAGATGATTCTTCCTCCCAGCCCCTCATGGCTGAGCAGAAAGGATAGGGGCATAGGCTCATGGGCTCTACTGCAGGCTGGTTGCAATGAGAGGTTGAGCTGTTTCACCTCTCTGTACTTCTGTTTTCCCCACTGTCCTTCTTCTGCCATGCCTATGTTGACATGGGTTCAATGACCTGGGAGATCCACCCAGCACTAGTAACACACACACACACACAAAAAACAACTGTGAGGACTTACCATCCATGTCAAGGCGCTGCATGATAATTGCCAACTCCACCTCACTGGGCATGTATCCCAAGGAGCGCATTGCCATGCCCAGTTCTTGCTTGGATATAAAGCCATTCCCATCCCTGTCCAGTACCCGAAAAGCTTCACGGATTTCTGCGATTGAGAAGAAAGAAGAGAGGAGTTATCAGGGTGGAGGACTCCCTGGTCAACACATATAGACACGAAGGACAAAGATAAAGCATAAATTGTTTTTTCTAACATTAATGAGACATACTTGATAATATCCAGGYAGTGTATTCAGGATATGCTCACACATGCCTGCATACAGGTGTGTGCATGAGYTCACTCATGCAAATGTGTGTATGCAGAGGGATTTATATATACAACTGCATCCACATCCATAAATACAGAACATTATATGTCTGCTCACTTTGTATTTTCTGTGATCAAATATCATTGCAAAATAATTGTTCAATACAAAGCGAGTTCCTTTTCCTTCTGCAGTATCTGCCCTGGACTGCTGCAGGCATGAGTGAGTCATCCTAAAGTAATGCCTGTCCTATGTGCGGGTGCCCAACAAACCTGGGCCCAGGGGCTTCTCAAACAGTCCTTCTCTAWGCCACTCAGCACACCTGCAAGGTAGACTGACTTTGTGTCATGCCAATATACTAAGCTCTGGTTCCTTGGTGAGATCAGCATCATCGCCAGCAAAGGCAAAAAGGCAAAGGGTCTGGTTGATAGTCAGTGAGGTAGCGAACAGGAKAAGTTGGGCATGAACTGCCACCCCTGCAGGGTCCAGAGTTCTGTAGATACAGCTAGATGTGCATTTTCTCCCTTGTCCAATAAACGCTGATGTACATCTTTTAAACTGTACCTGGGCAATTTCCATCACTCACTGTTCGTCATAGCTTCTCTCCAATTTATATTGTTATACAGCTATAAACAGCCTCAGATCAATAAAAATACTGACAGCCTCAAAGAAATCACTTCCACCATTCTTCCCAAGCCTCGATCAGCTTCTGACATCTGATTTTGTTTTGTTTTTTAACTCTGGCATATCCCCCTCCAGCCTTTARTAGCCGCTTTGAACTTGAGCAGCACACTGAAAAACTCCAGCGTGGCCGTGCCCTTCCAGGGCCTCAAGAGCACTACGTGTTTCCCACATCTCACAGATTTCAGGGCTTTCTTAACTTGAAGACCCACGACCAAGCTCCCCAGCTTAAGTGGCTCTGACTGCTGAAAATGCCAAACAGAGCAATTTTAACATTTCAGAATGCTGGGAGCTTACTCAAAGGGATTTGGTTGGAGATGGGGAGAAAGAGAGGGAGCTGATCTTTCAATTTTGGTTAAATAGTCATGCTATGAAGAGAAAAATACAGGATGTTTTATTATATATCTTTTGGGAAGATAATCAAGAATTAATTGGTTCAGTAATCACATCAGCCATCCCTTTTTGATCTTTGCTGAAATACACACATTTCTTGTTTAGAGGATTGTTAGTTTATCTTTCTTAGGCACTGGCTGCAAAAAGAAGAGCTAATTAATGCTAACCAGCTACGATCATAACTTTCTTCCAGCACCGAAACCTACATAGTGCCCGGGGAAATGCAAGCCAAGTCTCGTGGACTTTGGGGCAAACATTGAYCAAGAGACCCTGATGTCCAAACACTCTTCCACCGACTCCACTTCTTGACAGAGATATACTGTCCACATCCCACTACAAGCTCTTCTCTTGGGCCAACAGAAGCTGTGAAAATCCTATTGCAATGTAATATGCTATGAGAGATGAAGTACAGTCKGGATCCAATAGAGAATAAGGCTATATGAAGAATCACCTGGTGGCTCCCACAGCAAGGCTGCTGCATCAGAGTAGTCCCATTGCTACATGAAAGCATTTCATCATGGAGAAAGAGGCAAAGGGAAAGCTTTCTTCAGAAAGCAGTAGCTTATCTGGGGGGGAGAGGGGGGAAAGGAATTCTCTACCAGGAAGCAAATTGGATAGAAAAAGTTTGCCCAGCCCTGCAGAATTCGGGCACTAGCCTCAGAGAAGGRAAGTGTTCTCAGCCCAGCCACAAACTCCCAATATGTCATGCTTCCCTCTCTCCTCTGCTCCCCATGTATAAGTGAAGTAATAGCACCCTGCAGMGGGGCTACTTAAAAGGTAATGCGTGGTCCACCCGGGAAAAAACTGAGGGTACATAATGCACCAGGAAATGGTGTCGGTGACATCGTTGCTAACATGTTATTTAAAATTTTAGAATTCAAAGGCAGCTTCTAAATTACCTCACATCAAAGTTCACACAGCTCCCTTGACAACTCTGCTTTAGCAAAGTCTACTTCAAWTTAAATGTGCTGCTTTCTACTATGTGTAATACCCTAGTGATGCGCCAGGGCCAGGGCACTTCCATAACCTACGGTTTATCTTCACCAAAACTGTGGTTAATCATGATGAAATATAATCAATTTTTAATCCACCTAAAGAGCCCACTGATGTCAAAAGGGAAGATATTATGAATTTCARTGAATATTGGACCAGATCTGTGGTATCTATACTTTTGGTTCACGCATGAATCAGCCGTGGCTTCTTTAAACTTAAATGCAACCCGGGATCCACCTTCTCTCCCTGTCAGCCCAAGTAGTGCAATCTCAGTGATATGAAAAGCTGGTGAGGCTGTTCAAAGCAAGCTCGGCTGGAAGTATCAGTACATAATGCAAAGAGCCTTTGGAGTAGGAATGAATCCCATTAGACACTGCCAGCTGTAGTGAAATCTATTTTCATACGCTGTGCTGAAAGCTGAAGTGCAGTAAATATTACATCAAAATCAATTAATTTTAAAATAAACTTTTGACAGCTGAAAAAGAACTGAAAATATTGCCAAGAACTGAGAAAGTATTTTAGAAAATAAAATATGAATCTACCTTCAGAAAAGTTTACGTGTGAGCTAGACTCATCCAAATCACAYGAATAAATTACATTTGTACAGTGGCGTCACTGTAGTATTTCTGCATCTAACCATCTAGTGAGTATGCTCTCCAGATACACTGATTTCAAAAGGTGCATTTAACAGCACTGAAACATTTTAGCCTTGATCAGGCTAAAAAAAACCCTGAAAAAAAACCCTGAAACCTCACAAATTTTGGTTCTAGCTCTGCTTCATACCTTTCAGAAATCTGAACTTTTGACCAAGCCTGAAACATCTTTTGCATGCCAACTTCTGACCTCAAATGGAGCTKTTTTCACTCATCACTCTATAAATACCACTTTGTGCAGAGGTACATTTGAAGAGCTATTTATAGGTTGAACACACTGTACAAGAAGCAGCTACGACCTCAGACAGTGCCTCCTTTTTATCTTTATATGTAACACCACCTTCTTATCAGCTTTTTTTTAATAGTAATTCCTGCTCTTCTGGCATACTCCCGGCTGCTGTCCTGTGCAACAGCTAAGGTGACAGCCACCAGGTTGTGCCTGGTAGAGTTCAGCCCCACTAGCTCTCCTCAAAGTGCTCCAGAAGCGCTGATACTGACAGCGCTCCACGAACCAGTGGCATCCTTGCTGGCCCTCACCTTTATTTCTAGCTGTTATATTTCATTACCCAAAGCTAAAAATACATCAGTATTTTCCCCATATGACTTTCCAAATACGTTGCCTAGCTCAGAACTGGGAGCAGACATGGTCCATGGGGCAAATCTTTCAGCACAGATTTTGCCTGAGCTTAGAAGAAAGTTTAGGACCTCTTCTATTTGGGCWGGAAGCAGCTCTGCATGGAGTCACTTTACCCTGAACAGTATCACAGAAAGTAAACCCTTGTTTTGCTTTTACAATGAAGAGTATAAGCTATACACAAGGAGTTGAGAGCAAAGGGATGTTGCCCCAAAAGCTGTCTGCKCTCTTCCTAGCCTTGATGACGGTAGCCTTCACATCAAACCAAGCACATACACTTAGATTTCACTTCCCCTGGGAGCATTAATAAATAGGTATTCTCCACTCTACTAGATAGCATCATCTTTTACTCCTGAAAACAGGAGGTTGAAAAAGAACCAAAAAATTAGTGGATAAGCAGAAAGAAGAGAAAATATAGAAAGATTTAAATTATGAAAAGTAACCCATTTTGCTGGGGATGGCGGTGGACCAAGCCTCTGGAAACTTCATTTCTTCTCAGTGAGCTAGCCCTCTTACTGCTCTTCTCCRTGCCTCTGCATCTCCAGCCTCACCAGGAACAGGGATAAAGCTCTTCTGTGCAAGGTGATTCAGATAAAAAAGTGCTTATGCAACAGCTAGCTACTATGGTAGCACTAAACCATCTTACTCCCAGAATTAATTCAAACAGGATCAGCAAGGAATGCTGTTGCATACTTTGTCTGATGGACCATATGCTAAACAGCCATCAAGTGAATGGGGCGAGGGGGATAGAAGTGCCTAACAGGGATCAGTGTTCAGTCCCATCCTATTTAACCTCCTTCTCCATAACCTCAAAGAATTAGCAAAGGCAACATTAATTATACAAAATGTCGCCAAGATGAAAAGTCTAGTAAGGAGAAAGAAGTTGTACTGTGTGAAAGAGGCAAGATTAAGTAGCAGAAAGGGAGCTCAAATGAGACTCGGTTGGACAAGTGGAGCCAAGAGGTGYAAAAGCCCAAGCCAAGGCTGGCAGGGGAGAGAGGGAACAGCGCAGCAGCAATGCTGAAGCCAGCAGGACACAYGCAGGTTATTTACCGATGGAGTTCGCTTTTTTTTCCAAGATTCCTTTCAAGGTTCTTTACAGGTTTAATCGGAAAACATTTCTATCTGTCCACTGCTCCGAGGAAAATTAGCAAATTCAACTGAAAGAACAACCTCTGAAGAAAGTTACAACTTTTTAACCTTTCATACCTCTTGGAGGACTCAGGGTGCCTAGTTCATCTCCCGTTTAGTTGTTTTTAAAGGCATGTTTCTCAGGAAAGTTTAGCCTAGTGTTCTTCCCCAAGTGAGACCTTATGTTTCACAAGAGCTGAGAGCACAGTACTCATTTCTCCAAGGTATTTGAGCACGMAAAAGGTGTGTGGGGGGTGTTTTTAATTAATTCCCACTCTTTCCTCACATTTAACAGCTGCACATTCCAGGTTTCCTATTAAAGCACAAGGCAATTCAATTACCCCCACAATCCTCTGGGATGAAAGAAGGAAAGAATCAGGTGAAATAAGGACTTTTTTTATTACCTCTCTGAAGGGCACGAAAGAAGACAGCTGTCATAGTCGGGCTTGACATTCAGTCTAGCAAGTCGTTAATTCTCTTCATCTGAACCCGTAAAGATCCAAAGACAACTTCCTCACCTAGGGTGGTCACTCTGCACCCATTCCCGTCAACACCTTTCCCTTCAGCCTTTCACAGACGCAGTTGCTTTGGCCATTGGGACACTGAMCTTGTGCTTCCTTTCCAATCCCCTAAATTCGCCTTTCTGCAAAGTTCAGTAGCAGGTTTATTTACAGATGATTTCTCTGTGGCTGGTAACTAGAGGCAACCATCATTACTTCTTGTTTTGCTTCCTGAACAAAAATGAATCACAATTCTCCAGGAAATAAATTCAGCCTGAGCTACTGCTGTCCACTAGCTACCCCCAGGCACTGCAGATGGTTTCAGTTCATTTCCCTGTGTATAAATACCACCATAATAAATTCTGTAATTACACTGTAACTACCACACCCTAAGTGCATGATAATTACAATCAGAGTCTTCTATGGTAATTTTCATCACTATGATAAGAGAAGAAATACCTCCACYCTAAATCTTGCAAGTCATCCCATTGATTTAATTACAGGTTTGGGCACCAAAGTACAAACTGAATGATCAAAAAGCCACAAATAACACGTCCTTGAGTGAACCGTTGAGTAAGTCTCATATCTACTATGCCCATCTATTTCCATTACTCCATCTGCCATGCTTAAGTTTGCTTTTTTGCCACAAATTGCAACAAAGTGTCAAAATAACTACATTTTTCTTCTAATGGAAACATCCGATCCCTTTCCCTCCAAAAAACACACTCCAGTTGAAAGTGTCATAATTTTTTGTTTGTTATTTTCAATCTAAGCAAAACACTTCAGCATTCCCAGATCAAACTGCTTTGCTTCAACCTGGAACTGTGTCTACCTGAACCGCAGCAGTATCTCATGGAGATTCAGGTGCCAAGTGCTGTCCTTTGGGATTGCCTGTGTGGGATCTGCTCGATGTCACCAAAATATGCAGGGATTGAGCTGCAGTGAGAATGGGACACAAAACCCTTACCTTAATAGTGCCCTCAGTGCTATGACAACTCAGCTAGACACAGTGATGTCAAACTGGCAAAGCAAATTGGTTCTACTCAATGCAATAAAGTATCTCAGCTCAGAAAGGTCTGCCTCGAAACCAAGTGCTCCATCTTGTTTTGCCTTAATGGGACTGAACTTTTTCATATGCAATTTTGCAGAATTTATTCTTTCCACAGGAAAATAAATGATTTGTGGAAACTACATTTCTTGTGGTTATATTCCCAAACAAATTTAAGAATTGCCAGATAATCTGCAGAAACACACCATTACCTTATAAATAAACAACATAAGTGTATCTGCTGTTACTAGCTGCTTGTTTTAAATGGAAGTTTTCAGTGCAAGCAACAGGAGCTGGACTAGGAATACTTCAGGATCTTCACTCAGAGGACAGGCCAGCATGGACAACAGCAGTCAAACTTCTTTATACAAAGCTGCCCTGCAAGTGTGGCTGTATTCTTTATGCAGGTGGTACATGCAGAGCAGTTTATAATTGCACAAGGAGTCAGCAGGAAAGCGTGGTGCTGAAARCAGCTGTCAGAAGAATTTGGCAATATAACAACTTTCCTTCTTTCCTATAAATTTCCCTACAGTGGCCAGAATTGTTCAGCTCCTCCTGAAGTCAACGGAAGGATGTATGGTGTTCAGAGGCATCGTACTCTGACCCCAACTAGTAAATAATGCAGAATGATTCAGTAAGCGTGGAAATGAAAGGATTTTTTCCCTCTCCTTTATTTGGAGCTGATCAGGAAAAAAATGTTCAGTTTCCTTTGCCTGAAATAATGTTTGAAATATAAAGGGAAGATGGTGATGAACTACCTCTAGGAACATGTTTTGTTCCCTTGGTGCAGCGTGCAGATCTGCAGCTGCGATGGCTCTGCGCATCACGGAACACAGGTTGCAGCATTATTGATTGCTCAATCAATTAAACAAGGTGGGAGGGAAAGGCCAGTAAGTCTACCCCAGCCCTCCAGGTTTTCACCCCAGGAAACTAAATATACAAATTGGTCCTGAGCAGGGAGGGATGAATTCCACAAAGGAACTGCAAAGGAGATTGGCAAGGACGGAGGGAGGAGGCCAGGCTGCTGGGCAAGATGAGAAGAGCAGGGCTCAGCTTGCAGAGGAGATGCTTGATTTCCATCTGTGRTGCACTGAAGAGAGCAGGGGAAAGGAGGAGATGTCCCAGGGACAGAGGAATGCTATTTCAGGTGAAGAATAATGTTGATCCAAGAGCAAATGGATATAAACAGATTTAGCCTGGCAATTAGAACAAGATTTCAGAGGCTTAGGAATCACAATGACTGTAGCATTTCAAAATTAGGCTTCATTGGTTCTGGGCAGCTTCACTTTCTATGACACAGTTGCCTTTAGCAGTAGGACCCAGGAAGCCCATGTCCCTACTCTATGCTAAGACAAATATTTAAGACTATAAATGCATGTTTGCTCTTTGTATTTCAGTGCTCARTGCAGGAGTCAGCATATTAACAATGCAGTTCCATGTTAATTCTTCCAAGAAGGATCATGTACTGACATGTATCGTCTGTTAATCACTATTTGAAAACTTAGCCCAGATCTCTGGTCCTCCTGAYGTATTGCTGCATTCTTGGCTCTGTACTTCCACTCTCTCAACCAAATGGCTCTAATGTGGAGGTTTTTTTGAGCATCCACAATCAAACAAGACATCATAAACAGTAGCATTAGGATGGACATTGGCTGCATAAGCAAATGTCTCATTTTTATTCATTGGACGGAGAGTATCTTTTTAAAAGTCTCTGCATTTTATGCAAGACTCTACCGTATATCGTTGTCATTTTGCAGAACTGGAGACAGTCATGGAACCTACACTGCACCTAATGCCATTTCCAGAGGGGTGTTTTGGTGTCCTGACACAACCCATGGGATCTTGTGCACCCACAGGCGTGCTGGATGGAGCATTCAGTGCAACAGTCAGTGAACATCTTGCTTTGACTGGTTCCACACACAAAAATCTTCAGTTGAAATGAAGGATAGGACAAACATTTGAGAAAAATAGGCAAATCCAGAGATTTCTACAAGACCTGCAAAAGGAGACAAAAGTCTCCTTTTGTTCTTCATTTCATGGATTATTGACCTGCTGGAAACCACCATGCAAACAGCCCCAGAAGTCCATGTCTGCTTATCTACAGGCTGATACGGCTCAGCCACTGTACACCATTTGTGCGAGCCACTTCTRCCCTTGTTTTGATCCCTCTCTGGTAGGGCTTCTAGTCCTTTGTGGCTCTGCTCTCATGATGAGACTGTCAACAAGGTGGGCAGTAAGGTTAAAGGCTTCTGAGAGGCTTTCTCAAAGAACAGTAACACAGTAACACAGGATTTTCAAAGTAGAGTGAAAATTCACTATTCATTCTTGGTTTTAAAAAAACTAACACAGTAACACAGGATTTTCAAAGTAGAGTGAAAATTCACTATTCATTCTTGGTTTTAAAAAAACGAAAAAAAAAAAAAAAANAAAAAAAAAAAAAGAAAAGAAAGTAACCCCAAACAACGAAATAAGAATGTCAGCATGAAAGCAGATAAGTTTAAGATTTTAAGCTGCATCCTACAACTTTTGTTTACAACCTAAAAACCTGCTATTAAGAAAGTGAATAAAGAGAAAACAGAATTCCACTGTTTTCCAAATAAACCTCAGTCTCTTCTTTCACTAATYCTTTTGTTCAGAAATAATCTTTATCCTTCCCTCTTCCTTTATATACAGCATGCACAAAGCCTTTTCCYTCCTGTGACATTATACCGCTTCAGAAAACTTCAGGCATGTACATATTCTCCTGGGAGCATATGAGCCTTGTAGAGCATTGTTTAACTTCACAAAWTTTTTCTACGCTAGCTAGATGTAAACCTATAAAATCTGGAACTGCTGATCTAGTGTATTGACATCAATACTCAATTCATCATCAGAAGTGAAAAATTTACAGGACATAAACAGGGTAACGGGCTTAAGACCCTACTCTGTAGCAGCGATTTGATTCAACTTTGCTTAGAGACGACTCACATTAATGTTGGGAGATAATGTCTGCCTTTTTTTTTTCTTTTTTTGCATCCTCTACTGATTTACTGTTAGAACAGTCTTCATACATTTCTTACCAAAATAAGAATTTCAGTCTGCAGTTTTGCCTGGCAATATTGTTTAGGAAATAAAACCTCTCCGGTCATTTGCAGCTATTTCCCTGTGCTTTGCAAAAGTGGCTTAATTAGAGTTTGAGAACTCTCTGTTGGAAATCTACTGCCCAATATTCAAACGTAGGTACCTGCTATTTAAAATAATGTCCTCGAAACAGCTACTCAGAGATTCATTTGTTACGAGCAGCTCCAATACCCAGAGAGTTGGCTCCAACAGGCAAACTTCTTTTCTTTTGCAGAATGACCCCTGAGTCAAGACAGGCAGTAGCTGGAGCAAGTTTTAATGTCATAATGTTGCTTTCCAGTTGCTCTGCCTTCAATTATCTTCCATATCACTAACCAGTTGCACTATTAAACCCAACAGCTGCCTTTCTATGGYTGTACTAAGGAACCGAGGAGTGTCTCAGTCCTTGTCAGCAGCAGTTCAGGCCTTCAGAGGTTGGCCCACACACCGATAAGGTCATTGTGAGATAGTGCTCATTGCTCTTCCATAACCTCCTCCTGGTAGGACTGGTGTGTGGAACAACAGGTTCAGATATTGCTCCATCTCCATGCTAGTCGGTAAACTTGTCCCCAGGTCTTTAGGTTTATTTACACTGGGTGTTTGCAGTATTGCCACCTCACGTTCCCTAGAAGAGACACGTCCCTTGGAAGAACCTCACTACACCTTTGATTTAATGCTTTTCCATTCCAAGTTGCTCATTCCCATGCACTTTCTGTTCCCCAAGTCCCAGAATCTATTCCTTCCCATTCAMTGACAGGTTCCCCCTCCCTAAAATTTGAAGTGAGTTTAAGATATAAATTGCTTCACTGACAGCATACCTTGTGAAAAGGAGCTTGGAGACAGTTGGCAAAGCAAATCCAGCTTTAACATGCCCTCTCCAGATCTCCTTCCTTCTTGTGCTGAAGCTTGGGAAAATGAGATTCTTTCGACAAACAAACAATACTAGCTCAAAAGGAGGAGAAATGCAGAGCAAGCAAAATTTTGAAATGAATTTTTCTGTGAAGTATTGAATAATGCCAATAATGTAGTCTTTGTCTGAGCGCCAGAGACAAATTATAATTGCTGCTATTTATGCACAGAAATTCAAATTTGAAGGCACAGAATTTAATTGTTAGCTTTTTTCTCTGCTTTGGCCAACATTTCCCCCCCCCCCCTTCATTATTTTCATCTTAAATTGCACAGTAAAAATGGGTATGCATTTATATTTTCTGGCTGGTAATTACTACAGTCTCTTACCTCCACTGAACACTTTTATACCAAGGTGATCTTCATGCAGACACAAATCCCTGAGAAACTAGTAATAACCTAACAGAGGAGCTGGGCTTTACACCTCACTCCTCATTAAATGAATCCTGCAGTACCAATACTCTATCACCTTCTCGACACCTATTAATTGCATCGRAAATTCCCTTGGTTACCCAAACAGATTTGGAATCGCCAGTCATCTCCACGTAAAAAAGGCTGTTTGGAAAAGCTGAAAAAAATATATATATTTTTTTATTCTGTTGTGCAAACTCCAGGTAATGCATACAGCTGTAAGAATTCACCACCGGAGAACGGCAAGCGAAAACGGCAAGCAAGCAGCCCCGAATGAGGGCGGGAGGGACGAGCGGAGGCCCTGCCTGAAGTGCAAACTCTGCCATGTGATAAATTACAATCCTCTGCTTGGGTGAGTTTTGGGCAGCTCAGCTGCGCACTGTCTCTTCCTCAGCCTTCTGGCAACCACTATCAGGCCATAATGGTTAAAAAGGGGCAAATTTCCATTCTTTCAGTTGAAGGAATGACGAGGGAAATACTGGAAGGATCTGCCCTTTGGTTTGCTTTTCTTCAGGTATCTTTGCAGCATACCACAGCTAAATCTCACCAATCATTCCCTTTCAGGAACTGTTTCCAGAAAATGCTTTATTGCAATGAAGACCCACTATTTCATTGCCACGTTATTTAATATTTTTTAAAAAGTGAAATTGTAAATTCAAAACGAACTACTGCAGTATTACTGAAATGAAACACTTCTATTATTTTCAGTTGAAAAGGCCATTGTCAACAGGGAATGTAATCAAATCTGCATTTTTCTGATGGAAAATGTTTCCACTGGAAGAATTACAATCAGCTCTAACTCCTCTGCTCCCTCCGTTCTCTTTGGTCCAAGTTTATTACTTTACAAAGTATAAGGCAGATTGAGAGAGCTTTTCCCACCCTTGCTGCAAATCATTGCTACAACATACTCATTTAGAGACAGGAAGCATCATAATGCTCTAGAGCAACACTTTCAGCCTGTCATTTACACTGATATGGCTTCAGCATATTTTACAGTTCCTTCACATCTCCTTTTCCAGATAGCAATAAACTCATTGCAAATCACTACAAAATCTGAATTTTGCCCAGAGCACCATTATCTGAGATTTTCTTTCTAGCTGCAGATATATCTGCAATAACAGAAGTCGTTCCTATATTGTATTAAAAACTAATGGAGGGGAATTGAAATTGCTGTGGTCTTTATCTCTGGACAGCATCCAACCACATGTCCTGGCACATGGGATGTGCTATTACATTACATTTGCTGGCCTCAACCTGCTGGCTCACTGATAGTGATGTTGTGCTAGATCAAGGTTCCCAGGAGGTGATACAGAAACCATAACRGACGCCCCGTCCACTCAGGTTGCCCCAAAGTACTGCTCAAACAGCTAAAAATTTCCGCCTGAGTAGACTTGCAGTCCCATGGGAAGCCAGGAACTGCTGGTGGAGCTGAGCTGTGGGACCCCAGCAAATCCCTCTCAGGAAATCCTGTCCTGAATTTCAGAGATGCTCCTTCACATCCTGCTGTGATATGGAGAATGGTGTGGGTTATGGCCTGATAGGCTGCACCTGGGAGGAAAATGAAAGGAATTTTCAGAATAATTACTACTAACTGCTAAGTTAACTTCAAAAAGTCTGGCGGGTTTGCAGCCACAACCAACAGTGTTGGCAAAAGAACAGGTTACCAGTCAGCCTCAGGGTTTTCCTGAACCAAGCGGTGTCCACCTAGGTTTCTAGTCAAATGCTTGTGGAAGCAGATGAAGATGCGACGAGGCCAGTTTAAACATTGACAACTAGAAACATAAATGGATAATTGAAACCTGCTCATTGATATCAGCCAGTTTATTTTAGTGATCCAGGGACTCATACTTCTGAAGGAGATTATGTGAAGCCTGTTAGATCATTGAGATAGAGAGGCTAGCTCAAGACCCTCAAGGTGTGAAAGATTTTACTTACATATGCAGAGAAAGTATTTCCTTACAAAATGCTTAATACTAAGTTTAGGAGAAATCCTTCTGCTTTTCTTTTTATTGTGTTTATTTTTTTTTGCAGAAAACAGGAAAAATACCGATAGAAAACTTGCAACTTCCAAATATTCCATGCAAGTGAYTGAAATATTTATATTTCATTCTTGTTTGGTTACTTAAATAAAACTTCAGTTTTTACATATCAAAGGCAAATAAATATAAATCATTCCTAAGCATAAATTTTTGTACTTTTATATAGTGTGCACCTGAAAGCACTGCTTGAGAATTCAATTGTAAAATGTGTGTTGGAGGGCGGCATGGACAATCTGGTCAAAAAGCTGGAAAGAGCTTTCTTTAACCATGAGCTTCAAGACAGTCTAAATAATATTCAAACATTCCTTTATTTTCACTTTCTAGCTTTCATTAACATTTTTTCTTTTCTTTCCTGTCCTGAAAACGGAAACAAGTTTGACAAGTCTTTCTCTGATGAAATGAATAGGAACACTGTGGATGCGACGGAAAAGAAATGAGATTTGGGTCCTTTAGTAGCAGTGACAGCTTGCTGGGCTCACACTAGCAGGGCTGCATG